>NW_012267335.1:1568329-1899070 GCF_000151885.1 Dipodomys ordii | reverse complement strand
TCAAGGCTAGTGCTCTACCATTTGAGCCACAGTGCCACTTCCGGCTTTTTCTGCTTATGTGGTGCTGAGGAATCGAACCCAGGGCCTCATGTATGCAAGGCAAGCGCTCTACCACTGAGCCACCTTCCCAGCCCCTCTGATTAGCTTCTTAAGCCACTATTTCCTGAATGAGCAATCATGATGTTCCAAAATCATGTGAGAATAAATAATAGAATCCATCAGGGAATGCTCACGGGGAGATTTCAAATCCCACATGATAACCAACTTTTAAGAACGTGGCATTTGTCAAATTTTCATGTAGAATCAGAGGAGAGTGATCTTCACTGCCTCTCTTTCCCGGCTGCATCTGAGTGAGTCATGATGTCTTGCATATGGGTGCAGGGCAGGACACTGCGTGGAGAATCAGGCCCTGGAATCCAGCTTCTTCTTGTTAAGCCAGACTTCAGAGATCAGCCAAAATGTCAAACCATGTTTTACTACTTTTATTTTTTTGGTTTGAAAAAATTAAAAGATGCCATTTGTTTTAATTCATAGGGAGTTTATTGTGTTATTTTAAAATAATGTTTTAAGATTCTGTTTAAATAGGAACAAAAGCTCTTTAGGATGATCAATAATTTTTAAGAGTCTACAGGCCCTTAAAAAAGTTTAGAAACTATTATTCCTGTTACTTTCAAGGGTTGGAAAATTGTAAAATACATGAGGTCTGAAGGTTCATAAAAAGTTACTAATTTTCAATATGCATGATCTATTGTCTTAGTAATCACACATCAGTTAACACTGGTGGACATTTCTTTGCCTTAGAATACTATCTACTATTGTGGACATTTTAATATTTTCCCCTTCCTCTTATTTTGATTGCATCCTGATGACATGCTATTTATTCATTTACATCCATTCCTTTTGTTTCTGTTGGCTTCTATTATTTACACAGGGCGAGGGGTGGATTTCACTGTTATATATCGCCCAGGAAGAAGCTGCTCTCCCCACCAATCTCACCCCTCTGTCACACTCTCCTGCCAACGTCTATTATGCATTGGGCAAAACCTTGCTTCTATTCTTTCATTCAGAGTTCACCAGAAATCCCACTTCGTCTAGGTTTCTTGAGAAGCAGTGTGAGGATGGTGGGTTGATACATTGGGAACCAGATGTGCATATAAGCCACAGAGGCCAGAGCCCTCATGAAGTGCTTTATGATTACAGACCAGAATGCATCAGTATTCTCAAGAAGAACCACTATGCCTTGATCCATTGAGAAGCCTTATCTTACTTTTTCTTGCATGCCTGAAAATAATTTATGTATTTATGCAGTTATGATATTAAACTTTGCCTAGGAAATGGATGTTTGGTCATGCGTCCTTTTGAGCCATGCTATCATTCAATGGTAGCCTCTGTATTGGGCCTAGTGCCTAGTTCAGCTGATAACCCTCAGCTTCTTGTCTGCTGAGGTCTGTGGTGTAAGTTTTCAAGCACATTTCATCTCTATAACAATGAATGCACAGATAAGCATGAATAACACACAAGGTCAGATTTACTTATTAGATTTGATTATTAATTATCAAATACAGATTTTCATTCTACATATACTTTGGAGTGAAAAATACCTCTTATATACAGAATTTTGAAAGTTTATAAGTATGCTGGAGGACACATGTACATGCTATAAGGATAGAACATGACAATAATTAAGAGTTGTGAAAACTGCTAACTTTATTTATCAAATAATGAATATTTCAAATAATTGCACAAAGTAATAAATTCAATCTATAAACTATATTGGCTAGATGATTTTGATGAATATTGCATTCTACTAAAGGTGGAAGGTATTTCTAAATTTTAAATTATCCAGGAAAAATAATAGAGATATTATCACACCGACTAAACTTATTCTTGGAAACTGTTGTATTAGCATCAACTCTCAAGGACACAAAACATGAAAACTGTACAAATAGTTTCTCTTTTAATTATTTAAGTTCATTTAGGTCATGAGTCAGGAAGAAGTTCTCTCTGGGAATTCTTCACATCTTGAAGGATGAATAAAAAACAAAATATTGTTTGCCTTGTTAAAATTTCACCAGGCAGGAAAACAACCCACATCATGTACAGCAACACCTGTGATAAGTCATCTTTGATCTAGACATGAGATGACAGAAAGAATAAATATAAATGGAAGCTGGGATGGAGGCTCATGCCTGTCACCCTAGCTACTTGAAAAGCTGATGCTGAGAAAATGTCAGTCCAAAGCTAACACAGGCAAAGAGTTCATGAGATTCCATCACAACCAATGAGAAGCGGGGCATAGTGGCAGCATATAATAATTCCAACTCTTTGGGACACATAAACAGGAGGACTGTGGTTCAGGTTGGCCCAGGCAAAAAGCAAGAAAAATAACAAAAGCAGCTGTGTGCTGGTGGCTACCCCTGTAATCCTAGCTACTCAGGAGGCTAAGATATGAGGATCACAGTTCTAAGCCAGCCTGAGCAGAAAAATCTGTGAAACGCATCTTCAATTAACCACAGAAAACTATAAGTGGCGCTGTGCCTCAAAGTGGTAAAGCACTAGCCTTGAGCAGAAAAAGCTTAGACACAGTGCGCAGGCCCTGAGTTCAAGCCCCACAACCATCACCACCACCACCACCACCACCAGAAAATAAAGGCCAAAAGGACCAGAGAAGTAACTGAAGTGGCAGAGCATCTACCTGGCAACCACAAAGCCCTGAGTTCAAACTCCAGACGTGTGCCCCTCCCCTCCACCAAGAAAAAGTCTTAAAATAAGGAGCTATTAAAAGACCATGTTCCTCTTCCAACTTCAGTTGATAATACTGAGAAATGGTTTTGTTTTTTTTCTAGACTATGTTAGATTTTGGAAACTTACTAGTGGCTTTATAAAATTATAGGTCTTAAGACTTTGGAGAAAAGGAAAGGAGGAAGAAGCAGAACAAAAAAGTAAATAGGAAGGAATAAGGGCCTAGAATAAAAAGGGAATAATTAACAAATTAAATGGTCTACATCAAATATGCAAAACCAGACATACAATTGAATAAAAGAGTCAAACCCAAACAGCAACAAAGACAGACTCCTATAAAACAAGCTATGAGGTTTCGATTGCTTCGGTGTGAGTCTCTCTCTCCGGGTGGGGTACAAGCAGCTATGGAAATCACATGGTTTAGGTCTGGGTGGGAAGGCTCCGTTCTACCCGAGGGTCAGCACACAGGCCCTGGGCAGTGCACACCTCACAAGGCTCAGGTGCAGGTTTGATTCTCTCCTGCCTAGGGAGGGGATGCTGGGGACAGCTGCCACGCCCATGCCGTCAGTCCCAGTGGTGGCCCATGAGCGCCTCTGCTGGGGGTTTTGAGCAACAGCAGTTCTCTTCTGCAGGTGGCTCTGTTTGTGATCTATCTGGCAAGGAGCTCAAGCTTCAGTCACCCAGCAGCACTTCCAGGCATGCCCAAAGCAACTGCCTCTGGGGTGGAAGCGGACTGCATTGCTTCCTGAAGTTCAAACTTCTGTGCAGGACCAATCGGACATTCTTTAGCCACCTCTTATTACGGACATACTCAAAGTCTATGGACAGCTGTCCTATCCATGATTGCTCATTTCCAGGTCTCTGTCAAGATGGTCTCTTACTGTCGTCCTCTGAGCCAAAGACTCTAGGCTAGCCTCCCACCCTGAGTAGCTGCTGTCTCTCAAGCCCCTGTCACCGCAAGGATAAGGCTTGAGAACTGGGTGGATTTTTCCCACCACTAGAGTTGGCAGGAACTGTCTTTTTTCACTGTGTATTTTGGCCTTCAACTTACTTCCCACAATCGGGGATGCTCCACACCAGCTCAGAAGCCCTTCCCGTTTGTCTGCTGCCGGGTTTGTCTTGTTTTTTTTTTTTTTTTTCTGCCTCCTTTGTGGTGTCGATTTTCTTTTCTCTCTTTGGAGTCGAGTCTCTCCTGTATTCCATGAGATCTTCTCATTTATGGAGGGAATGGTAGATGGTTCTGGTCTGTCACTTTGCCTTGCCTCTGATTCTCTGCATTTAATTCTATCTAGCAGTGATATTGCTGGATCCTGCGGTAGGCTTTATTTTTCATGTTTTGAGGAATCTGTATACAATTTTCTGTATTGATTACCTCATTTGCACTCAACACTGGCCAGAAGGGCACAAGTGGTCCAGTGTGGAGAGCGCTGCCTAGGCGTACAGGCTGGAACATTCTCTATATGCTTTATTTCTTTTAGGTTGTCTTTTTCCTTTCTCCTTCCTCTTCCTCTTCTCCTCCTTTTCATTCTCCTTCTTATTCTCCTCTTCCAGATACTTTTTTTTCTCTCTTCCTTGTCCATTATTATTATATTTTGTTTTGCTGGCCCTGGGTGCTGTCCCTGAGCTCCTTTTCCTGAAGGTTGGCTACCACTTGAGCCACAGGGCCACTTGCAGCTTTTTTTGTGATTAATTGGAGGTAAGAGACTCATGGACTCTCCTTCCCCAGGCTGGCTTTGAATGGTGATCCTCAGATCTCACCCTCTTGAGGAGCTAGGATTATAGGCATGAGCCACTGGTACCTGACTCTTTCTTTCTTTCTTTCTTTTTGAGGCAAGATTCTATATGTAGCCTGTGCTGGCCTAGAACTTAGTAATAGTCCAGACTAACCTCAAACTTGTGAAACTGTTGGAATTTTAGTAAATATTATCTTGCATTTATTTAGCATGAAAAGTTTTCTTAATTTGTAATTATTTTCTCATCTTAATCAAATTTTGACCTATGATATGACTATTTATTTTAGCATAGTTCATTTTATGGATCCTTTTTATCTCTCTAAGCATTTGGGATATAGAATTTATGAATATAGAATTATCTGTGTAAGCATTTGGGATATATAATTTATTTGATATTTATGAATCTAGATGTTTTAGACTAAATTTATAGTTTATTCCACATACAAAATTCAATAAGAGCTGGTGCTGAGAGCCCACACCTATAATCCTAGCTACTTAGAAGGCTGAGACCTGGAGGATCACAGGCAGAAAAGTCTGTGAGATGCAATCTCCAATTAATCAGTAAAAATTCTGGGCCTGCAGCATGACTAAAGTGGTAGAGTACCAGCAGTGAGCAAGAAATCCAAATGTGTATATGAGGCTCTGAGTTCAAGGCCCAGTATCAGCACAGGCACGCAGAAAAATCGAAATCCAATAGAAATCAAAGTCGCTTTAAATAACTTATTTAATAAATTGTTTCTAACATCCTCCTAGCATAGGAATGAAATCCATGGTAACACGGTAACTTTTCTTGCTTTGATGTGACATCAAAGCTGTTTTAAGTCTCCGTCTTGTTTTGATTGTCTGGAAAACTGAAATAAGATAAATTATAAAATTAACTTTTATATGATACTAGAAAGGTTAAAAAAACTTGCTATCAAAGAGATTTTTCTTTGTATACATTTTAGACATAATAATTTCAAAACTAAAATAATTAAATTATATAATATTTAAGTGCAAATCTGTGATTTTTTTTAATGCTAGAATTACAGTGTTAGCTTCTCAAGTGCCAGATGAAACTATTCCTGTAGTTGCAGAATAAGATGACACTTAGTGTCTTGTACTTAATAGAAAAGTAGTTTTTTTTATTTGGTTGGTCCTGGGGCTTGAACTCGGGGCTTAAGCACTGTCCTTGAGCTTTTTTGCTCAAGGCTAGTGCTCTACCACTTTGAGTCACTGGGCAAAAAGTTTTTTAACATATAGTACCTTGCTACTTCTTCCGTATGTTCTGTTGAGCTTTGGGGCATACTTGTTGTGGATCTTCTGGATTCTCCTAAAGAAAAAAATAAGATATAGAAATTTAATAATTTCTCTTAAATGCAATTATTCTGAGCTTGAACCTGGGGATACCATTTCAGGGGTGTGTCTTTTCTTCCCTCCTACATGATAAGATGTTTGTTTCAACCAATCATAGGATCCAGAATGGGTCCTGACTTTCCCGCCTAATTCCACATGTTCTTTATCAAGAAGAAGAATATATTTCCTGTCTGTAGGAAATTGAGCTAGGGTTAAGGTGATTTTTTTTTTTTATCGGTTGTGGGGCTTGAACTGTGGACCTGGGTGCGGTCCCTGAGCTCTTTAGCTCAAGGCTAGTGCTCTATCACTTGAGCCACAGTGCCACTTTCTGTTTTCTGGTGGTTCATTGGAGATAAGAGTCTCACAAGACTTTCCTGCCTGGACTGACTTTGAACCATGATTCTCAAATCTCAGCCTCCTGAGTAGCTAGGATTACAGGCGTGAATATGGAGGAAGTGACCAGTTGTATGACTTCAAGGCCAAGGTCAGAAGAGGCTGGGCCGCAGCTACTTGGTTGTGTTAGGATGCTTGCGTGGAAGGAAGGAAGCCACCAAATAAGAAATCTGACCAAGTTTAAGACCACCAAACTGGAATGGTCATGGATAGAGGCTCAAGCAGAGTCCCAGTTAGGCCCATCCCTTGAGCTGACCCCACTAAAGCCATTGTCTGGGAGCAAGCCTGTATTTCACCCTTAAAATCAACCCTCTGTCAGCTGGGAACCATTAAGTCACCATAAGTGATGTCTCGTCAAATCCTGTTTGATTTTTTTCCCCCATAGTGGGGCTTGAACTCAGGGCCTGGTCACTGTCCCTGAGCTTTTTTGCTCAGGGTGAGTGCTCCACCACTTTGAGCCACAGCGCCACTTCCCATGATGAGGGTCTCACAGACTTTCCTACCCCGGCCAGCTCTGAACCTTAATCCTTAGATCTTAGCCTCTGAGTAGTGAGGGTTACAGGCATCAGCCACCTGACTCCTTTCTGAATTTCTAACTTGAAAATCCTTGTGGTTGACTGAAATGGCAACCGGACAGGCCATCTTTGAGGAATAAGATGACCTGTTAAATAACACTCAGGAGAAATATTAATTTAGCTATATAAATGGCTCAAATAATGAAGTCAACTATATCAAACTGATATACGTAAATGTGTATATAGAGCATATATACATATACATATATATATAGATAGATAGAGAGAGAGAGAGAGAGAGAGAGAGAGAGAGAGCGAGCTTCATGGGAATTAATCTCATAAAATACTCCAGGGCTGGGCATGTGGCTCAGTGGTAGAGTGCTTGCATAGCATACATGAAGCCCTGGGTTCAATTCCTCAGTACAACATACACAGAAAGACCCAGAAGTGGCACAAGTGGTAGAGTGCTAGTCTTAAGCAAAAGCAGCTCAGGGACAATGTGCAGGCCCTGGGTTCAAGTTCCAGGACTGGCCACAAACAAACAAACAAAAATACTCCAATCTGGCTTCTGACAAACTCCAGGTTTCAGCCTTTCTTTCCTATTTCCTATATTCTATTTGGAAAACAATATAATTGGAATATTGGGAATGTAATACTTGGTCCATTATCAATAAAATAGCCATATCTTCACTTTATTTTCTGAAGTGCATTTTTCTTGCTCTAAGGGACAATTGGCTTTCCACTAAACATTTCACTGTATCAGAACGGAGTGCTGCTTTCGCCTTTTCATTCTTCTTACTACTAGACGTGGAGCGGAACCGGTGCCCTGCTCATCTCCTCACTCTATCGTTCTTGCAAGATGTTTGCTCTCCTCTCTCCCTCGCTAAAGCCCAGAATATCAAATAAGACGCTCTCGTGATTATTTGGGTGCTCCACCTGCAAGTGGAATCACTTGTCATCAAAAAGCATAGGCTTTTTTTTTTTTTTTTTTGCTGTTTTACTCTGACGTTCTTACTGCAATCGTTTCGGTGCACATGTGGATTATTTGACTTTGGGTCTGAGTTCTTCGGGTTGCTCTTTGATTAGGTCCTTCACTCTACCTCGGTTGTTCAGTCACCTGGTTGTACTTGGATCTGATCACTGTCTATGCTCGGTCACCTTGGCGATGACTACTTCCCAAAGGGAGCATTTCAGTGAGTCCTGCAGGGGTTTATACTTGTGTTCATTTGCAACAAGGTGGGCACCACAGAAATGTTGACTTCTGTTTCCATTAATTGCACAAGCACTCGTTTTCATTCCTAATGTCTGCTCGTGCTATGGGTCTGACTTAGGGTGTAATTTGAGATGTTTAATCTGAAGGATTTGAGAAGGCTGGAGACTGGGACCAATACCACTCCAGCAGGAAGCCAATAAAAGTCAACGCGAGTGGAAGTGTGAGATTTGCTTGTACTGTCTCCTACTTCTGTACAACTGGGCAAGTCTCTGTTGGTGACAATAAAGACAGTCTTAAACTCAAATGGGAAACAAACCACGTTTAACCTTCATTTGGCCGATACTGCAATAGAATAAACTAGCCAATAGTGAATTGCAATACACCTTCCATCACATCCTTTTATTTGAAAACAACGACATATTAATTTCATATAACACTGTATAACAAACAGCACTTCAAACTATGTTATCTGTAGAGAAGTTTGAAATGACATGGAGAAGATCATCTCTGGCGGTTTTGGTGACTAGAAAGGTGAATGCAATTTTACAATTTTGTCAGGCAAAACATTTTTTAGTGGTCTTATTCTAGAAAAGGGTAAACAGTAACTCATCCATAGAGGTGGTACCAGAGTTTATAGGCTAGACCCCCTGTAATGGAAGTCAGCCTTCCCATAACAAATCAGAAGTATTGGTGTGTGCTTACGTGAATATACAGTAGTCATTACCTTAAATTTAAAACTCGCTATAAGCAGCAAACCCAGAGAGCAGAATATGAAGGCTGTATTGTATCTGTGGTCTGCAGAGAATTTCTTCATGCGGGTTTTGCGTTGTTGAAATATATGTTGTGTTTCAAAGCTAAAGGGATTACTTTTGAATAGTCATCACTGAGGTCGATTACGTTCATATATCATATTTAGCCGGACCCTGCAGGCTATTCCTCCATTAGCTGCACAGTCCTGCCACTGTCAAAAAGTTGATCACCTAGTGGTAAAGGACTGTGCTCTCTGTTGACCTTATCAAAATGTCTCAAAAGGTTTTGCTAGAAATAAAGCTCAGGTTATATTTTATAAAGCTGATTCAGAGCAAAATCTACATACAAGAATTCTCCTATCTTGTGGATGATTTTAGCATGATGACGTGATTTTGTTTTTGTTTTCCAGCATATTTTACTTGAATTCACAGAGTCGATTTTAGTGAAACTGCTTCTTTCTACAGGTAGAAGTTTCAGAAACTGATTTCTGAGGAAGTAGCAGAAGTCCCCTTCTTCCTAACCAAGGTTTAGGTCATATAAAATTAACACAGTGGAAGTCAGTGTATTAGTACTAATGTGAGCGTCCACCTCCGGTGCCCGAATTATAATCTGCTTTGTAAGGTCACAATGCTGAAGCGAATAGAGGTTTTATTTGGAAATGGGAATAAACCGAACAACTTCCATTTACATTTTTGGTAACCAGAAATATTTCCATAAATAAGTACAATTTATCTGTTTATCCTTTAGACAATAGTTGTGTAGCTTCATATCTTTAATCATAGTTAAATAACTTTTATAAGTGAGACATTTAATGAGTACCTGTCCTTTTGTACAGAGTCTTCTGTTCCCTTACTAATTACCTGACTCATGTAGTTGTAATCTCTCTGTACATCACCTTTATAATAACAATAAACTAAGTTAATAAAAAAGAAAACATTCTATAAACCTTGAGTCCCATTGTTAAGAGGATATGCTTAACATTTAACTTATTACGAATTTTTCACAAAAATTAGAAAAAAAGGTATTGACAAATACAATGTTCTTATTCATAACAACAAAATTTCATCAGAGCCACGTTACAGGGCTGTGCGCTTTCGCTTGACTCTTTTGTTCAAGGCTAGTGCTCTACTACTTGAACTGCACTTGGACTTAGGGATTTTTTGTGGTTAAGTGTAGGTAAGAATCTCACAGATGTTTCTGCCTTGGACTGGCTTTGAACCACGATCCTCAGATCTCAGCCTCCTGAGTAGCTCGGATTACAGGCTCACGTGAGCCACCAGCGTGCAGCTCCCATTTTAGCTCTTAATCGCTGCTAGTTTAATGACTTGTCTTTTAGAGATGATTTGTAATGTAGCAGACATCCCAGGGGCATCCCTGCAAAGCACTCGCCTGAACTGCTGGCCGTGACAACCGCGCCAGGTTCCCAACTCAAGTCGTGGCCTTTATTTCATTGTACTTTGAGTCAGCCCCTATTGGATTCAGCTTCATAAAGTCAAAAAAGCAGGGTTGGCGGGGGTTGGGGGGGGTGGAGAAAGCAATTTATTCATGTTTTCATTGGAGCTCATTGCAAACATGAAATTTCTCTAAAAATGCAAATCACTCGGTGCCACACAAGTGAAACTCGGTAGCAAAAGCGCTTAGAGGAAAACGCTTTCCCAGGGCTAATGTTTTTATGCTCAGTGATTGAATAAATCGATCCATTTATTACAACATCTTCACTTAAGGTTTTCATCCCCAGATGCATGTATCTAAGGGTACTAGAGGACTTTTCTCTATCACTAAGAAAATTGATTACACTTGTTAATTTGGCTTTTAATCCTAGATCTATCAAAATGAATACCATAAACAAGTGTAGAAGAATTCAGTATAGGTCTGTTCAATATCAGATTGATCAAAAAAGGATTTAAGGAGACTTTCAGATGTAAAATACTAATGTACAGACTAAGCCCTGACTTACGTAATATGACTTTAGACAAGCTCAGTATGAAGCTGAAAAAAACGATTTCTGAAAACAGAAATGGTGCACTCTCATTGCATCAGAGAAAAATCCCCAGAAGGCCTACCTATCCAAGGCATTTAATGTGAACATTCTTTTTAAAAAAGATTTCTTGTCTCATGTCCAGCCATTCTTGTTAATTCATAGGGCATCATATCATAGATTTTTTTATGTTACATAAAGCAAAAATTACACTTAACAAGTGTAAGGTTAGTCATAAAATATAGATAAAACAACACTCTTAAAAGCCAAGATATCACAGAATGGATTATCAGTCCTTCTTTTCAGAAGAGGTGAGGACAATGAGAAATAAAAATTGTACACCAAGATTTCCTGAAGTGCCACTTTGACTCGGATTCTTCTGACCTGTGGCCTCTTCTAAAAATATTTGACAGGTAATTTCACCTTTATAATAATGAATGAAGAGACAGATTCACACTACTTCACTCATTATGACATGACTTTTAGATTATTTCCCAGCTGTTGATATGCTTTTTGTGGAATAGAGAACATCAATCACAAATGGCAATTCCTATGCATTTGTCATTCATGCAGTAGATACTCAGTCATCACCTAGGAGGAGAAATACACACATTAGTGGGTAGGTGCTGGGGTTTGGTTTGGAGCAGTGTTCAAAGCACATAGTTACAAGGGGACGTCCTGTGGGAGGGAGCTACAGAGTGCCAACTTCTGGGTGAGTGTGTGGTCTTCAGAGAGGACATGGGATTTTCAATGTAGATCTTCTTAGAATCACTAAAGGCACTCTGGTACAGGGTTATAAACCAATATTTTAACAGTACAAATGTAAATGCATTTAAATAATAATCTCAGGGAAAAAGTAGTCTGCTGCTAGGTTTTTATATGGTGTGACTCACATTCTCTAATAGCAGAGTTGGTGGACCTTCAAAAGTAGGCTGATTACTACAGATTTATAGTTAGGGTTTTACTTAAGCAAAAAATGGTCAAGGTCATACCTTAAGGGCTGAAGGTCATGGGAAATCAAGACTGTTTATCATTGTTTATCACTGTTGCCATGACAACCGATGCCCTGAGAAGTCTCCTGATGGCTTTAGGCAGGCAGTGACTATAAAGTTGGTGATGAGCGTTCTAATGTAAGAGGTTTGAATCTCTATGGCCTATTAAATATGGAGGGAACTCTGCTGGATGGAACCATTGCATTTGTAGTAACTACAATCAAACCTACTCTTCATGACACAGTAGGGAAAATGATGGTGGACGGAAACGACGTTTCATTGGCTCAGGAGAAACATGTCTTTATGTATTGCAGATAAGACCATTAGCAAGATCTACTTTAAAAGCATGCTGAAAAATGAAAAGAATCCGCTTATTAGCATGGCACAACTAGAAGACAGAATGGAGTGAGAAGACCACGTTGTGTTTGCTTGCTCCACCATTGACCTGCCACCTAGCTGAAGCAGAAGTATTTGCTGAAAGACTAGATATCTGAATAAATAAATGTAATAGACACAAAGACTTCATTTTTTTCTGAGAAGCACTAGACTTAAAATACAGCATGAAAAATTTAAATGAGATATTAAACCACCCTAATGATTTCAGATTTAAAGCCAAGAAATTAAGGCTAGTCAGTCAGTTGTTTACTATTCCTTTCTGGGGCTAGGAATCCCCAGAGGAAAAAATTTCTCATTTTTCCCCCTTTCTGTGAGGGCCGACTCTGCCCCTTGACAGTTGAGATGCTCCAGTGATCAGCCTGTATAATAAATGTATCTAACAAATACGAGCAAATCAAATACTTCACGTCACTGGGAAATTTTGTTTGCACATGTTGTGAACTAATATCCTTCTTTCCTCTCTCCCCTCATCCTTCTCTTCTTTTACTTCTCTTTTTCTGTCCTTTCTTCCACTCCTTACTTTCTCCTTTCCTTCCCTTCTCTCTCCTCTTTCTTCAGAGCAAAATGTTATAATTAGAATTTCTTTTTCCAAGAAGATTTTAATGGAAATACAAAACAAGCAGAACTGAAGTCAGCAAGGAAAATGAATTTCTCAGGCTGGATTTTTTTCATCATAGGACATAGCTAACTAACATCTACCCTACTACAAGATAACCCAGTTCTTAGTAGGCTGTGAACCCTCCATTCCCTGCCAACATTAGTAATTTTGGTCCTGGCCTACAGAGGAAGGAAATGCCTCTAAATCTTACATTCCTAGGAATGTAGTTGTTATCATTGTAGTATTTATATTTGTGCCAGTCCTGGGGCTTGAACTTGGGGGCTGGGAGCTGTCCCTGGGCTTCTGTGCTCATAGCTAGCACTCTTCCACTTGAACTACAGTTCCATTTCTGGTTTTATTATTTTATTTTGTTTTTAGGGTTAACTGGAGATAAGAGTCTCACGGACTTTCCTGCCTGGGCTAGCTTTGAACTGCGATCCTCAGATCTCAGCCTCCTGAGTAGTTAGGGTTACAAACATGAGGCACTGGGGCCCAGCTATGGTTGCTATTTTTAAGCAAGAAACATTTGAAAAACACTTCATTGTTAGCTTTAGCAAGGTAGGAGGACACAGTATATAATTATTCTCATCAAGACAGTGAGATTTCAGCCCAATGATGGTTTGTACATGTTCCTAACTGGAGATTTCTGCTAGTTCTCTTACCAATTGCTGAAAATAAGTGCTTGGCCATGCTCTATCCGAGATACAGTCACTCTGTGTTCAAGCTCAAAACAGGTATTGATTTTCATTTCAAACTCTAATGCCAAAATTAGCAGTGTCAGGTTGAATTAGAGGTGGATGCTTTTGAGAGTTCAAGAGTGAAGTTGCTGTGTAGTCAGGCTGTCTTTTCTTGGTTATTTTTTCCCTTTTCATCTTTTAAGGGCAACAAAGCCCAGGGTGTCGGGTGCCCTTCAGTTTTATTGTGCCCAAAGAAGTATTTTATCCATCTCATGTGCCTTTAGTGGGTCATACTTCATGTTCCTGTGCTGGGGTGAATGTGTCTAGTGCAGGATTAATAAACATGGGTTTGATTTCTCTCTGCCGGCTATGTTGCTCCTTGTTTTGCTTTAGAGAAGCCAAAATTCACATAGTACTTGACTGTGGCTGAGTATTTTATCTTCATTGATCCATAAAAGGGGGTACAGGGCAGTCACTGAATTCTCCCATCAGCCAGCCGTGCGCTTCAGATCTGGGACCAGTAGTATCTACAGACCAGTCTCACGAGAACTTCTCCAGCCTTGGTGGAGCCATTTACCCAAGGAGTGGATGGAGTCGAGTCAATGGACTGGTTGAAGCGTTTTGTTCTCTGTAACTAAAGAAAGCTGGCAAACCTAGGCCACCAGGAGAAGGCTTTTATTACATGTCTCCCACACAAAGCCTGCTGTGTATATATGAGAGAAAGACACAGAGAGACTGAGAAAGAGAGACATAAAGAGACAAAGACGTGAGAGAGACAGAGGCACAAAGAGAGACAGGGAGACAGAGAGTGGCAGAGAGACACAAAGAGAAACAGAGGCAGAGTGAGGAAATGCAAACAGAAGAGAAAGGAAGAGAAGGGGGGAAAGGAAGGCAGAGAATAGAGCTACTGAGTAGCTGAACAACTGCCAAGACAGTAGCTGGAAGTTCCTGAAGTATCTATCTTGCAGGACAAGGAGACTCCTGTAGCAACTGCCTAGCAGTTTCTCCAGCCCCCTTCTGTAAAATTCTAGTCCCAGCAAGGGCGATGCAGTGATTGAGTCACCTCATCAACGCTCCGCAGAGTCCCTGTGAATGTCCCTTGGAGTGAATGGTGGGGCAGCCTCCGTGTCCCACAGGGGCTGTGTCAGACTCGGTCCCCCACTCTGGAAGTAGTTGCCATCGGCTTATTATCTGTTTGCATATGAACTCTTGGAGGGCTGTGACCGTGTTCTATTTATTTTGTATTTCTGGAGCTTATAAAAATGGCTGGCCTGTAGTTTGTAGTGAAGCCACGTTTAACAAACAGCTGGTAGGCTGATGGCTGCCCCATTGGATTGTGGTAATAAGTATTAGAATAAGTGTTTTAGAATTGAAAGATCTACAAGATTAAGATTTTATGGAGCACGCTATAATCACAACTGGGGATGTTGGAGCACAGGTATAAGAGAAGAAAGACAATGACAAGGCAGAAATGGTGGAAGGGCTTTCATGGATCAAGATGTTTTGTACCCATAAACTGATATGTTAAATTGAAGCCCCTTCGTACCACTACTTAAAAATAATCAAAATTTATATACATTAAAAAATGAGAAAGACAATGGAAAATGGATGATAAAAATGGATGATAAAGGGTACCTAGACTTGGGCTCATGCTCTGAGTCAAGTGGGAGGAAGTAAAGAGAGTTGGTGGTAAACACCAAAGGCTTCTGGAACTAGAAGGGAAAAGTGAAAAACTCCAGGGTAAAGAGATGGGCTCACACATAATTTGTAGCTTTGAGGAAAAGGTCTTCCGATTGGCTAGCCATGACAGTGTTGCGTGTTGGTTTGCTGCGGATCTCAGTAAGCGAAGCTGGACTGGACAGCAGATGGAGGGAAGCAAAGAATGTCCTTGTCTATCTGTTTAGCTATTAAATAAACTTTAGCTAAAGTCTGTGCTATAGGTTATAATATGGTTTACTTATTGGCCATTGCCAAGTTGAGTGTTCTACTCCACAGGTAGACACAACCTTTGTCTTTTTTTTTTTTTTTGGGTCCAGTTGTGGGGCCTGAACTCTGGGCCTGGGCGCTGTCCCTCAGCTCTTCAGCTCAAGGCTAGCGCTCTACCACTTGAGTCACAGTGCCACTTCCGGTTTTTTCTTTTTGCTTATGTGGTGCTGAGGAATCGAACCCAGGGCCTCAGGCATGCAAGGCAAGGGCTCTACCACTGAGCCAACTTCCTAGCCCAATCTTTGTCTTTAGAAGTGTCAGGTCCTCTGATGCATATGGCGGCACTTCCGCCTGCTCTACTGAGACCCTCAGGCTCTCAGGAGCTAATGGCTTCAGTGATTCAAATACTAGTCTAGAGAAATGGGTCAACGGCATGGAGTACTTGAAGACGATTTGATATCTTGACTCATACTGTAATTATAAAAATTAAATGATCAACTGTATCTCAAAATTCAGTATTCCTGTGCTAATGCAAAGATGGGTGTAGGTCTGAGGAAAGCATTTTGTTTTCTTAGGCATTTAGTGCTGTGGTTTAACAGCAGTAATCAAAGAAGGGGCACTGTCACCTCACAACAGATGCCTCTCCTCGTGTAAAGAATGCTACAACAGGAAAACTAATTTGCAAAGAGACACTTTGCTTTCTGTATTGTAGCTACGAAGCACAACTAGTTTACTCTGTCTCAACTCCCAGCTCAGTGATTGATGTTGGAGAAATCTCAGTCTCCTAGAGTGAGTGGAGTTTATAGACTAGCCTTGAGCTTGTAGATCCTCTGTACCAGCCCTAGGGGAGGACAGATTTTATAAATAAAATATCGGTGAACAGCAGTAGTCACAGCATTATTACAAACTTAAAGGAAAAAAGAAAAAAAAATCAAAGGGCATGGTTACATGAAGTGAGCAACAAGTCAGCATTTGCTTCTCCGAACCGTCCAGGGCTAGTCTTAGGCAGGACTCATTAATATTCCAAAAGAAAAAAGGGCAAATTGTTGGAGCCAGAATTAGAGATGCTAAACATATCAGACTCCAAATTGACTTAGGGCAGATTTTCCAACTGTCTCAACATTATGATGTTAGCTACTTGAATTTGTAGGGCGATCATGAGGTCTATTGAACTATGAAATTCTAGAAATCTAAAACTGTGTTCCTGCTGCAAATAGAGTGAAATATTGGTTTATAAGTCATTTCCCAGATAACTTCAGAAGAATATTCCACTCGCAGATAATTTTGGCTGTGAAAGTGAGCATGCTCGGAGCATCTTCTTGTGGCTACCCCTCCCCCCACAGGGAACAGAGCTGTCAAGTGATTGCTGAAGGGCACATTTCCTCACTTCTTTGATATTGTAGTTTAGTGTGAATTCTGCCCCCTTCTGGTGACTTAGATATGAATCCAAACTTCTGTATCCCAGGCCCAAAGGTACTTCAAAGAATGACCTCAAACCAAGTCTCCCCTATACCAGGAATTAGTTTATCTCAGAAAGCTGCAACTCAAAAGGTCTTTTGATCTTAAAGAAAAAAAAAAAAAGAATGTGTATCTCCAGCCTCGACCTATTATTTGCTGACTTTCAATTTTTGTATTTAAACATTTAGACCCTGTGATTTTTCTCTAGCAGAGTCTTTTAGTCAGGCTCAAATGGTGATTTAGTTTATTATGCTTATGTATTCGGAATCTCATTGAGTGAGCATTACCCACCATACAGCTCACATGAGACTATGAATGGCATTCCCAAAAAGAATACACTTAGACATCCGGAATTTACATGATTGTGCCGTGTTAAATTTCACTGCCTGTTCAGGGAGACAGTGTTGGGAGTAAAAGGGATAACAACAGGATTAAAAAGAGCAAGTCCCCTCCACAGGGAAAGCTGATTTTCAATACAAATCAACAATCATCTACACAGTCAATTGCAAACACAAAATTAGTAGGTGGTGACTCAGGGCCATTATCTCTTTTAACAGTTGAGACTAACCCTCCATTACACACATTAGAGTAGGTTAATTAAAGAACACCAGGGCAGAGAGATTATGAAGAAGATTCTCTTGTGTTACAGATTACGCATGGCAGAGAATTCTCTTCCTTCTATTCTTCAGTAATTAGGAACATTTCTAGAGCAAATATATTCATGTTTGCTGTGCATTGCAGGCTTTGTATACTGCATGGGTTATCAATGCTGAAATAAGTGCTGAAAATTGGTCCAGGATACTTTTTGAGTGAGAGGGTCAAAGTTGCTTTGTAGTTCCCTGGGTTAAAACATAGAATTTGCAAGCTAGGCATTGGCAGTTCACATCTGTAACCCTAGCTATGCAGGAAGATGAGATCTAGGGATTGTGGGGTTCAAAGCCAGCCTGGGTAGGAAAGTTCGTGAGGCTCTTATCTTTAACCACACAAAAAAAAGCCAGAAACGGAGCTGAAGCTCAAGTGGTGGAGCACTAGCCTTGAGCAAAAATGCTCGGGAACAACACCTAGGCTCTGAGTTCAAGTCCCAAGATTGGTACATACAAAAATGCGCAATTTTCCAGAGCATGGTCCACAAAGTTAGTTATGAGTTTTCATAGGGTTGTTTCTGCCACTCCTTTTTACTCTTTCTTTAGAATGGTGTAATATATATCATTTAAGTAACCCAGGAATGCCTGTGGGATCAAAATCACCTGATAGCTTATATTAGTTAACTAGTTTTGTTTTATCTGAGTTATTTATTTGAGTGAAACTGATTGCCATTAGAAATTTGGGAAATATTTGAAAACTTTCAATTAAAAGGATGCCTTGGTGACAGACCATCTTCTCAAAAGTCTTTAAAAATATTATTTGTTAGCAAGGTAAAAAAATCTCTCAAATCAATGACCTTTATATTAATTTCTGGCTCAGATCATATCTGAGCAGTTTTCTGGTCTTTGCTACACACTTTTCATTTTAGCTGATCTCTCATTTTATCTTTTATGTTAGGGGTTATTTGGCTACTTTTATGGGGCTATGAGTGCTGGAAAAATAGAATTCATGGAGTTTAATCATCTTCACAAAGCCTAATAAAAGTAGTATCTATTTCTTTATCTTGGCCGTCATCTAGAAGTGAGCAGAAGGTGGAAGTCACACACAGTGACAGCCACACTTGCAGCGCGGCCAGACTTCACTGGAAAGCCTCTGCATTTCAGGCGCGCCTCCCGCCCTTCTCAGGGTCTTTGTTCAAAAGTGCTACAGTGCCAGCTTTGAGCAAGAACCCAAACCAACTAAGCAAGGGTGTGAGACCCTGACTTCAAGCCCCAGTACCAGTGCATGCGCACACACACAAGGGTCTTCATATTCTGTTGTAGAGACTGTAATGGGATTGACTATTGCTAAGGCCCGGTGGAGGCCCCTACGGACATCCACAGGCCTTCATTAGTTCTTTGTCTGTGACACTTCTGCTAGGGTAACCAAGCACACCGCGGGAAAAGCCACCCCCATGCGTCTGACCGAGGACACTTGCGGGACCTTGAAATTCCTGGTGATTTCCCACACAGGGAACTAGTTTCGCATGAAGGACCGAATCACTTTGTGATCTGTTTCATTTCAAGAGTGATAGAGGAGGGAAAAATAGACTCCAATTCACAGACACTGTCTTGTGCAAGATTCTTATTAAGAACAGCATATTCCTGTAGCCCAGAGGGCTGACAGCTTCTTCCAAGGTACGAGTGCTGCTCTAAGCTACCCTCAAGGGGCTGCTGGGAGAGACACGGCCTCCTGCACCTCCCTGTGGAGGAGGGCGGGGCCTCTCACATCTCATCTCAAGCCCAAGCCCCGTCCTCCCCACCCCTAACATCCTAGGGGCATTGGACACCCAGTTCCCTGGTTAATTGGTTTACAAGTACTTCAATAAGGAAAGCAAAGCAAGCACGAAGACAGGATGGCGTGAGGAGAACACACACACCCAGTGTAGGTTATATAACACATTTTCCTTTGTTTTCTATCATGTTCAAACATAGGTATCATTTGCTTCTTTTCCATCACTGTGCCTGACATTTTATCTACAGATGATCAAAATATAATAAAAGGATCACTGCCAGACTTCGGCTCTTAACAAGGTTGAGTCAAGCGATGCTTGGAGACATGGAGCTGAGGCGCAGGAACGTGCTGAATAAATTCAGTTCAAACGGGATGCTTGTGTCCTGAGGTACATGAATGCGAGTGTTTTTCTCACTGTCTGCTACAAGTGACAGCAAACACAAAGCGAGGCTCTCTCATATGAAGATCGTCAGATTCTTCAGATTCTTGTTTATTGATTTTACTTTTCATGGACATGATTGTTGTTAAGTCTGAGTTTAGCCATAAGCAATGTTACTGTATTTTTAGATTAGTAGGTGAAGTGTGTGTATTAAAGCAAATTCACTGGAAAGAGGTAACAACACATTTACAGAGATGGCAATTCCTTATAAAGTTAAGTCACAACTAAAATGCTCAGTTATTCCTTTACAGGAAACCAAAACCCTAGGTATTATGTAAGCAAAAGACATTGGATTTTCGGTGTTTTTTTTTTTTTTTGTCAAAGAATGGGCAAGTTTGGAAACAAAACTCTAATCTTTGTCTTACTTGCAAACAGGAGAGTATGTTGTTAATAGAGTCTTTCTGAAAGCATCTCCACATATTACCACAGGATCCTTATGTGACAAGTAGGAGTTGCTTGTTCCTATATAAACTCAACAATGCTGTTGATTTAGTCTGTCCTGGGGTCCCGAATCCAGTGCCGCCTTGTGAAGAAGGGCATTTGTTCCTTGGCATCTGCTCAGATTTACTATTTTAAATGGTGATGATGCTTCATGGCTTGGGGAAAATAATGATGCTTGGAGAGAAAAGTCAAAGATTGTAAGTCTATTGTAACAACATCGACTGCAATGTTGGTAAAGCCTCATCTCAGAATACTAGGCCACTGGTATAAACATAGACACAGGACAGGTAGATGCATCTCTGGGAAGGTGGATTACTGAGCACAATGGAGTAGATCCAAGTAGAAGAGCCATTGGGGGCCAGTGCTGTAGTGTAGCTGTACTAAATGCTAGGAAGAAAGCACTCAATTCTAACGGATGAACAGCCATACCTTCATATAGATGTTTGCATTGAAAAACTAATGTTTGCTAACTTAAAGAACTACTGTTTATTACCGTACCACAAATAGAGAAGATGTATGACAGCAATGATTCTGTCACATGAGGAAACACTTTGGCCAGGAGATCACAATGTACAAACCCAGTCATTGGGTTGGTAAGACACAGACCTCTTTTCATTGGTTACCACTCTCTCTACTTCCACACCAGTAAGTGTTTTGAATGTAAGTTTAAGTTCTTTCCACACTTCCAACATCAGGCGTGGGAGGATGGCTTCACTGTGTAGAAGGGAACAGAGTCCACATGAATATTTTAATAATACTTTTATTGCAAACGTTTCCTTTCTGATAAAAATTAAACATGTAAAGAGAGTTAGTATTTTTAACCTTTGTTTACAATAGAGCCTTAGCCTCATGATTGCTAAATTTCATTGTAGGGGTTTTCAAAACTGGCCAAAATGTTTGCATGTATGTATGTGTAGACACATAATACACACATATCAGCGTTAAATTTTATGTGATCTTGGTCAGAGTATGAAATCATAAGGTTTATTAAATTATAAGTAACTTTCTCTCAACTCAATTTATACCTCAGCTAGAAAATAAAGCCTCTACACTAAGGTGAAGGGGAATGGTTACAAGGACTATGAATTCGGAAGAAGTCGTCAGTTTGTGAATCAGTTTAGCACTGACTGCGGAAAAAGTCACTGGCAAGAATCAACCAGAACTCCTTTAGAATCATTCATTCGATCGTGTTGCAAATAAAACCTTCTAGTCTATCATGTAGTCATTCATGAGTTAGGAGCTTAGCATTGTAGTCCTCCTCCAGAGTGTGCCCCGAATTCCTTCATAATGTGTGCCTCTCTCAGCTACCATGTGAGAAAGGAACCTTACCCCATGATCTTAAGGATTGTGGCTAATCACATCGCCTCACTAGAATCCTACAGTCTCTAGGTTTTATCCAGTTCTCATCTCCTTTGACTGGACCACCGGGTTCAAATCACTTAACCTCTCCCACAGCTTTAATTCTCTGGACCATCAAATAGAGATCTCCTTCTTATCCTTGTTTTTTATTCTATTTCCACAATTGCCTTGGGTCCCTATGGCTGGGTCCTGATTGCCAACGCTTTAGCTTTTTTTCTACCTTTCGTCTCCTCCAAATGAAAACCAATTGTTCTGTCTTGTGGCTTCAGGGCTTCAGTAATGTGTCTGCTAACTCATAATTCCCCTCTCAGATAACAAAATGCCTTAATTTAGTGGAAGCAGACGTTTGTTCCTTCTCCATAACAACTTAGGTTTGTAGAAAGATTGCATGTGTATAATCTCAGTTAATCCACACAGCATACCCCAAGTAGGGGTTATTGTCTACCCTCAGTAGACTAGGCATCCAACACTAACAGGAGGTGAAGTGATTTCTCCAAGGATACACGCATGATCAAGGACTCAGCTTCCAGGACAGCGAATTCTAAGCCCAGTTTTCAGCTAAATCAATAAACCATCAGGCGGCCTTGAGGAGCGCGAGTCGCTCAGACCTGAAGGACAGCTGATGCTGCGGAAGTGGCAAGGAGAGGCCCTGTCACTCACGCCACGCGTGACCAAGGCGCTGCTTAGCCTGTCTCGGGTTCTGGTTCTTCAACTTCTAAATTGGACCGGCCGGAGAAAGTGACTTCTTTAGGTCCATGTTACTCTATTTGCAGTTGTATGCCAGTTTCCCCTTCTGTAACTGTAACTGGGAAGTTAGTTGTCAGCCAGTACCAAAGCATTTCAAAAAGGTGCGATGGTATGTCATGTTCTCAAGAGGAAAGAAAGGAAAGCAGAGCAAACTGAGCTTTCCATTTGCAGATCTCCAAGTAGAAGAGTGAGTTACCAACGTCTAGTGATCAAGTAAGCACTTCTGTGGGTCTTGTTCTCTACATTCCCAAGTGCTAGGTTTTAAGATTGGGGAAGGGGGGGAGGGGCACGCCTAGCATTTCATCAGCTAAATTAACTGCAGCCATCAGTAGGGTGAGCAACATGAATCAATCACCACCATACTCAAGGGTTAAGCTGTAAAATGCCAGAGACAGCTGGTGCCAGTGACTCATGCCTGTAATCCTTGCTACTCAAGGGATTGAGATGTGAGGGTCACAGATCAAAGCCAGCTTAAGTAGACAAATCTGTGAGATTCTGGATGTGGGGGTGTGGCTCAAATTGTAGAGTGCCGGTTGTAAGCAAAGAAGCTAAGGCACAGTGCCCAGGCTCTGAGTTTAATAACTAGTATTGGTGCATATGCACACGTACTCATGCGAACACACACATACAAATCAGATATAAAGCATGCTAAGCTATGTAATCAATACTGACCACTGCCCAAGTTAAACATAATTCTGTTTCTATGATTATAAACTGTCTAAGAAAATCTAGTTTAATTTCCTATGACAGGCTAAAAGCAGAATTAAAGGAGATGTCCCTTCTGAAGATTTCCCCTTCTGCTAACACAACAAGGCTGACTGAGCTGCGAATCAGTGATGGAAATATTAGAGCTGGTGTCTCTGAAAAAAAAAAGCAGTGATCATTTCACTCTTCCTGTCTGTTAATGCTCCAGGGTTTTGGAGACGAATAGGAGCAATAAGTTCACTTTGCCGAATTAATGCAGTAATTCTTTATCATAAGAGCAGAGCATTACCTCAATCTGATTTTGCTACAAAATGGTTCAAAGTCTATTTTTAATGATGGCCCTAATTTGTTAACACCTTTTAAATTATTAATCCCCTTTATATTCAAGCAGTTACTGCATGTCATAACAATGTATCTATGTGGGGAAAATTTAATAGTATTTTCTAGATGTCAAGAAAAGGCTTGTTCTGCAACAAGGCTATTAAAACTGATAATGAGCTAAATATTTGCCATAGCAAACATGAAATTACTATATCCATCAGGATTGGCCTCTCTTATTCAATAAACAGAAATTAACCTATTAACTGTGCCTAACTTTCCCCAGCCAAATCGTTATTTTCAAGCATCTCTCCCCATGTCAAACCTTTTTCTTCAAACTACACATTGCACCCTTAGAATATCTGAGTTTTGAATAAAATACCTGCTGTCAATATTTGTGTTTAAAACCTGGAAGATACAGAAGACAAAACCATGAATGCTTTTGTCCCGGTGGTGGTGTATTTTTGACTCTCCTATAAGATAAAACACTGACTCACAAGTAACAAAAATATTTCTCTAGCTCTTAAATAAGTAACCTTTTAAGCCTGGTCCGGGGTTTTTGTTTTTAATTGATACATAAAACATAGAATACTCTATGACATTTCAGTACAGGTGTATATTGTATAATGTTCAAATCCATCTCTTCAAACATTTTTTTTATTTGAGGTGAAAACATTTGAAGGTTTTTCAGAAGAAAGAACTTTCTGAAAAATGCAGTACTATCGTCATCTGCAGTCAGCCAAAAGTCTCCGTGGTTTTAGAGGACTGCAATGCTGGCGGGGAGAATTCTGCAGATCTGGTCAAATGCAGGCTTTGGGAAGGCCTGGGTCTCTGCATTGCTAAAAGGCCACTGAAGAATGTCCGCATGGAGCTGGGCACTGGTGGCTCACACCTGTCATCCTAGCTACTCAGGAGACTGAGATCTAAGGATGGTGGTTCAAAACCAGCCCTGGGAAGGAAAGTCTGTGAGACTCTCATCTCCAATAAACCACCAGAAAACCGGAAGTGGCGCCGTGGCTCAAGTGGTAGAGCGCTAGCCTTGGGCTGAAGAGCTGAGGGACAGTGCCCGGGCCCAGAGTTCAAGCCCCAGAATCTCTCCCCAACCCCTCACCCCCAAAAAGGTCTGCATGGCCACTCACAGAGCACACATAGAGCAGCAAGGCCCTATCTTTCTCCTTCATACCAACTTTCCACTGCCTCCATGATGATGAAATAAGTGAAATTATGAAAAATGGGCTCTTCCCTACAGAAGGAACTAGAGGTACCCTTTTCCTTGCTGTGCCTGTAATTCCATTGATCTAAATGAACGACAAATCACTTCACAGAAATACACTCCACTGAATTCTGTTCCTCAGGGAGTCCCAACGACCACATAGTCATCTCAAAGCATAGATTTCTCCGGGTTCAGATTCCTGCTCAAGTCAGCTGCGCAGCCCCTGATCTTCCTCTGAGCCTCAGTTCTTTAATGGACAAAATGGAAGTGGCAGTGGTATTTGTTCTAGTTAGTCATTAAATACTTCTGAAGCCTACTCAATACCAGGTGTCATGTAGAGAGTAGAGTGGCCAGCCTCCCCGGCAAGTGAGTGCCTCTCCTATAACTACTACCTTATAGAATCTTTGTGCCAGTAACAGATACGACGTGGAAACTTCTTAGCATTTGGTCTAACATCCAGGAGCTCAATAAAATGTTAGCCATTACTTTATATTAGTGCTAAAGTCCTGTTGCATGTCCAATTAGCTCACACCACCTTGATTAATGGACACTGTGATAAGGACAGTAACTACTGATTAAAGATACTAATCATAATTTTGGATGCAGAGCAGACCTTACTGGCATATTATATAAATATGCCCAGAGCAGAGAGCAAGGCCTTTATTAATAAGAAATGCTTGGGCTTTGGTAGTGAGTTTCATAGTCAGTTTTTGGTCTAAGACTACGTGGTGTTCAGATGCTCCTAAGAAAACGGATGTATTTGTCTGTAAAAGTCATCAGCAAATGTAAGCAAGATTACCCAATTGTTTTCTTGAATCTAAATTTATGGATAAATTGCATCTTACTGTCTTATTACTCTTGGAAATAGCTCATGCAATTATTTAATAGTTTACTTTTCTGAATACATACTAGATTTTTGACATTTTCTGGATCTTTAAGAGACGCGAGCGTTTGTTGTTGGTAGGCCAGAGCCCAAGGCCTTAGACATGGCAGAAATGCCCTCTGCCGCAGAGCTGCTTGGACGCTTTGTCCTACTTTGCTCAGCGGTAGTCTTTGGGACCTTCTTTGTTCAGATGATGCTGTGTTTCTTGTAGCTGAGCAATCATTTCCTGACTCCTGTCTGCCACTGTTGCGGGTGTCACCTCTCTCCCCTTTTCCCACTATATAACTCCATTATTGTTATTTTGAGACTTTTTACTCTGACTTTGGCCTTTCTTTCTGCCTGCCTCCTTCCCTCCCTCTCCATCCCTCTCTCTTTCCCTTCCTTTCTTCCTTTTTAAAAAAATATATAATTTCTATTGTAAAGATACTGCACAGAGGGGTTACAGTTACATGTGCAAGGTAACGAGTCCATTTCCTATCAAGCGTTGTTACACCCTTCTTTGTTTTCCCCCTACCATCCCTTCTCCTCCTCACCTCCCCAATTCATCCCGCCCTCCTCTACCTCCCCCCCTCCAAAGTTGTAAAGTTCGTTTTCAACATAATGTCTTGTACATCTCATTGCTATAATGGGTCATTTTGTTATTTCCTTTCCCCTACCCAAATTAGAAAAATGTATATACAAGATGCAGGGTACCAGAATCAAATACAGTGACAACAGGGGTTGGACCATGGGGGAAGAACATACAAATCACATAGTACATTAAGCAACAAAGATAAAAGCTCTTATGTGCCTATCCTGGGCTTCCTTTCTACCTTTTGTGCCACTTCTGGGGATTGAACTTGTGCTCTTGCTTGGCTTTCCTGCCTCAAGGCTAGCACTCTACCACTTGATCCACAGCTCCACCTCTGGCTTTTTGGTAGTTAATTGAAGATAAGAGTCTTGTGTGTTTGTCGGCTTTGAACTTGGATCCTCAGCAATAGCTCTAATCGAAAAAGGGAAGAACTGAAGTCTGAAATATACTTGGTCCTGTTAGAATTTATTAAAAAATACATAAAAATAAGTAGAACAATAGTTTGAGGACCTAAGCTGGGTGCTGGTGGCTCATCCTGAAATCCTAGCTACTTAGGTAGCTGAGATCTGATGATGGTGGTTTGAAACCAGCCCTGGCAAGAAAGTCCGTGAGACTCTTATCTGCAATTCACCACCCAAAATCTGAAGTGGAGCTGTGGCTCAAGTGTTAGAGTATTTGCCTTGAACACAAAAGCTCAGGGACAGAGCCCAGGCCCTGAGTTCAAGCCTCACGACCAGCATACCCACAAAAAAAAGGCTTTAGAATATTAATTGGCAACTTCGATGGCTATCACCTGGTTACAATTTGTAGAAATTTCCTGTATCATTTGATTCTTTCCAATAAACTTCCAAAGATCTCCAAGTAATTTCTACTTTCCTCGGTGTTTAGTTACAGCATGAGAACATGCTATAGGAGCAATACATTTTCAAAGGAACTTAAAACAGCTTAGAGGAAGCTTTGAAATAGTATAAATTGAATACAAGCAACATATGTGTCATAGGCTTAAAACTAGATCCATTGGTAGTTGAGCCGCATCAGTAAGTGGTTACTTAAATATTGTACATAAAGGAGGTAGAGGACACGATGCGTCGTTTAAATTTTTGTCCTCAGAGGCTCCCATAGTCTGGGGTTTTAGAATGGGTTCGAGTTAATAGTAGAGTAGGCGCTACATGGCAGAGTCTGGGCAGCCCTCCATTTATCTCCCAGCTCCTGGTGAGTCTGCCACGGGCTCACTTCACTTCCTTACATTGGCTCTGAATTTCCACTTAATGGAAGACTAACCGGGAAGCTAGTCAAAATAAGATTGAATTTATAGGTTTTCATGTAGAATGGAACCACCTGCTATTTCCACTGCTTTTAGAGTCTCTCATAACTAGACAGCTGAAACGAGAAAGTGAATCTTAAATTCAACACTACATTCCAATCATCTTTTTTGCCTGATAAAATGTTATATTTCACCCCCACCGAGGCTTGGTAATGACATTTATAGCTCCTCAGCATTCTAGACCTGTACAGATTCTCAAAAATTGGAATATTTTACAATTTGAACGTATTATACATTTTATTTTTTTTACCTTTCTGTGAAATGTCAAGACCAGTAAACACAATTCTAACAAAAAATTTCAGCTTTAAGAGAAAGCAAAGAACATTTAAGTGTGTATCAATTTTTACCGTGACAGATAAAAGGGAAGAAATTCTTAACACACTGAGTTACCGATGCCATTCTCAAACCCTCTCACCTGCAGGATGTCACAGTCTGCTTTGTAGTAGAACTTCAAGAATGTTTCAGCTTAAGTTGAAACAGTTGTAAAAGGGCCATTTCCATGTTAGATTTCCAGAATGCGTACATTCATTCAAATCTACTCTCTTATTTCCTCAGAGTGACCTGAGTGGAATACTTCTTTTCACTTTGCTTTGATGGGGTGCCACACATGGGCGGAAAGCACAGTGGCTCAGCCATGTCTGCCGTGCACAGGGCCGGGGACTTTCTGGGACATAAGGTGAATATGCTAGCACTCAGAGGATTTCCATTCAAAGACAGGCCGGCGGTAGGGGAAAAGTTCACTAGACACCCTGTCCAAAATAACCAGCTAACAGCATGACTGGTGCGGTGGCTCAGTGGCAGAATGCCAACCACGTCAGCAAGCCAGTAAGCAAGTCAAGTGAGTGCAAGGTTCTGAGTTCAAACTCTAGTACTGCCACTTCCAAATCAAATGACTGGGTGACCCCGTTGTCTGAGCCTCTGGAGATGGCTCCATTGGCTGCCCCCCAACACAGTAGATGGGATCATGATTGACAGGCCTGTGGGAGGGAACATCTCCCACTGAGGTAGGAAGCCAAGAAGATTCAGGGGTCTTGTTTTATAGCAACTCCACTCTTACAGGAACTAACCAAAGCCCAAGAGGACTACATTAATCTCTTCCATGAGCATACACCATCATGATGCAATTCCTCCCTACTAGACCTCCTAAAGCTTCCAGCAACTTCCAGCATCAGTACACAGAGGACTGAGTTTCCCCCACCTACACATAAGCCTTTGGTAAAGAGTGGCTGGATTATTAGAGTCACATCTCCCGTGTCTCCTTGTGGATAGCTTGAGTCCTTCCCAGGGGATCAGAGCCTGATGTACAGGTGGATTTCAAGTACCTGCGTCAGGTAATGAGTACATTTCCTTTTGCACAGTATTTTCTGTTCCCTCCCTTTCTCCCAGTCCCTCCCCCACCCCGTCTCCACCCCCAAGTTGTATAGTTCACTTTCATCAGTGTCCAGTGAGCACCACTGCTGTACTTTTTCACCTATTTGTGTGTGTGTGTGTGTGTGTGTGTGTGTGTGTGTGTGTGCATGTGTGTAGGTCCTGGGGCTTGTATTCAAGGCCTGGGTACTATCTCTGAGCCTTTTTTGCTCAAGGCTAGCTCTCTACCACTTGACCACAGCTCCACTTTCTTCCCTGCATTCTTAAGGAGACTAAATTTAGCTAATTTAATCTTTTCCAGGTGGCCAAGAGTCATCAACAGGAAAATTGATTCTTCTACATAGTAGGAGGTCACTGAATTTGCAAGGTCTCTTGGTTCCCACATTAAGTGGCCCCAGATGGCTGCATGCTTGTATGAACAGCTTTGTGTATGTGTGTGCCTGTGTCTGAACTTCAGCTGTTGTTTATTGGTGGTTTCCTGGTGTCTATTTATAACTTGCTGCCATGTTTTAATGAACTTATAGAGGGGTAAACACAATACTCTGTAAAGTAGATGGTAGTTTCCTAGACCACAGAAAGTTTGGCTTCTTGAAGTCATCAAAAGTTTGACTGATAGATAAGTAGGGGTATTCTCCACTCTAATCACAAGCAAACTCAGAATGAATCGCTTGTGCTGCGATTGATTTCTTTGGTCCCATTCTCTGAGGACATGGAGGACAACGGTTCAAGTCTCTTTCCTTAATGATACTGATTGGACACGGTTACGAGGTCATTAGAGAACCTGTCCTCACACTCCAGAGTCTCAGCCCTTGCTCATGTGTCTCGTTTTCCAAGTGATTAAACGTTTTCACTGTGACTTTGTAAATTCCCTTCGCAGCTTTTCTTTCACACGTCTTTTGGGCAGGCTAGTTTCAAAACCAAAATTGCAGTAATTTAAAAGTCAATTTTAACATTTATGCTTATTATCTCAAAATGATATTAATATCTTTTATATCATATGCATGTTATGAAGGGTAAAAGAGTTTAAGCATTTAACTAAGGGTCACTAAATCACTTATACGATTTTATTGAGTTATTAAAGAAATATACATGCACACATATATGGATACATACATATTTGTGTGCATGATATGTATCTTACATATACACACTGCCAATTGAAAGAGTAAACTTGATTTTTGGGAACACCAAAAGAATTATCCTATATCTTATGCATAAAACTTGATATAGGTAGTTTAAAATACTGAGAAATAAAATTGCTTCATGAGGTTGTTTGTTGGAACCAAGCCCTATTTTTTTTTTTTTTTGTGGGGCTTGAACTCTGGGCCTGGGAGCTATCCCTGCGCTCTTCAGCTCAAGGAGAGCGCTCGACCTCTTAAGCCACAGCGCCACTTCTGGTTTTCTAGTGGTTTATTGGAGATCAGAGACTCACAGACTTTTCTGCCTGGGCTGGCTTTCAACCATGATCCTCAGATCTCAGCCTCCTGAGTAGCTAGGATTGCAGACGTGAGCCACCAGAGCCCGGCTCAAGCTCTAATTAAGCTCTAATTCCAAACCTCTCCGCCTTCTCCCTCTAGTGCATACCTTGTGGATATGTGTAAGATATACTGCTTGGTTGGTCGGTACTTGTCTTTCTACAAAAGTCTGATGGTGCCAGACATTTCTCTGGCAATGGTTGTAACATTTGCTGTAAAATTTAATCCATGCTACCCACATTCATTAAACAACTGTTTGGTAAACCAAAATCAGTTTCTCCTCCTTAAAGACCACTTGGATATCACACAGCACTTGGTTTATGCACATGGATGAAATATTAGCACCATGTTCTGATCCTTTGAAAAGCATCGTTTCCAAAAAGTTCTCACTAACTTCCCAGCTGACTTAGAAATCCTAAGGCAATCTCATATACAATGGATAGATGATCTCCTATACATTAGAGTTAAGCCTCAGTTGCTGAGGCTTAATTGGCTCCTCAATTCTTTCCTGGTTATTTAGACACAGCCTACTTTACCCCAACATGTAAACAATGCTTGACTAATAATGTGATCAAAGTCCCAGGAATAGTAAGACGGGTTGCAAAGAAAGAAGTGACCAACTGTCACTTAGAAAACTTATGTAAAATTTAGAAGCTAATATTTGAACTCAGAAAAAATCTAGCCCTTTCAAAAGTCATGAAAGATAAACAAAATAACATTTTAGATACATGCTTTGTTTTCAAGTACTTATTTGGGGATAGAATTTGTTTTTCAGAGCCAACAAACTTACCTAGCAAGAATGGGAAATTGTCCAAAATGTGAAGTGTGTGATCATATTAGGACTAATTTCTAGCATTTCACTTAGATTGCTGGTACATTCCCATAAGTTTAAAAAAGGTGCTGATAAAGAACTCTACTCAAACAGTAAAGCAAGACCATTGTATATTCATCTATTATACCATGTGTGTGTGTGTTTGTGTGTGTGTGTGTATGTGTATATGTGTGTGTGTGTGTGTGAGAGAGAGAGAGAGAAAGAATGGTCCTGCTGATAGTTAAGATATTTAAGCCAAATATTTGAGTTGTTTTCCCCCCAAAAGTGAGGAAATTGGTTTACACAATTCATTTGCTATTGAGGCTCAAATAAACCCAGCAGACACGTCTTCTGTGCCCATCAGTTTTTGACAGCTGTCAGTTTACGGGTATGATCGCTTTATCTAAGCCTAACAAATGCCGCATTAGTATCTTCGGAAAATGGACTGTGAAAGCTGCAGTTTCACTGTCCCAAATCAATTACCGCAGCCTTCTACATAGAGTACCTTGGTTTGTGGGCACTGGGGCGGGCAGTGGGGGGTATTGATCCGAGTACAATGCCATGGGTAGTCAGGGAGAAAGGAGGAGAGTGTTTTCTGCTTAATGGGTTGGTATTAAGTAGGTGGGAATGGCTTCTAATTAGCCAACAATTGCTGTGTTTCCTGATTTCCCTCCTTCCCTCCTCCTGTCGGTCACCAGCTGCCAATCTGCCCCCATTTTTTTTTTTCTTATTTGGAGTTCATTGCTCACCACAGTGAGAGCCTTTGTTTAAGAAAGCAGGCTCCCAGGGTCTCAGCTGCCTGGGTACAGCTTGCTGCCTACGATGAGGAGCAACTGTCAGTTTATTTTATCTCAACCTTTTCATCATTCTGCTGAAACGGATCGACCGAACCCACCTGAGAGCGCTGAGGAATCTGCACCTCCCAGTCATTAGCTGCATGAACAGCCCTTGGTCGCAGAGCCAGGCAAAGGAGCACTTCCTGAAAGGCAGTCCACCTTCACCCCACCTTTCCCCTCCAACACAGGAGAATTCTGTCCCCTTTTAGTTTTTTGAAGCTGAACTGATGGGTGGTGATTCCTTTGACGTGCCTGCCTGCCGTCATAGAAGCCACCGTGTTTCGCTTTGGCCAAGAGCTGAGGAAGTACCTGTCTTCTATCACTGGCTTTCTTAGAATGATCTGAATAACGCGGGGGCAGGATTCCACCCATAGGAAAATCGAATATGAAACTGGAAAACATTTTACAGAATGGCTCTGTGACACCAGGTATTCAATGCCATCAAAAGGGACTGGTTTTACAGGTATGTGGTTCCACAGTGTAGTTTCTGTTGGGGGTTCCCTGTGTTTCATTTTTAAAACTAAGTAGAGAAACATTTCTCATACATGTTGGTGTGTTTACAAGCTCTCTCCCCATTTACCTTATGTCCAGAATGGATGTCAACAGGAGGATAGAATGAGAGCATTGCACCTGTTTTACACTGGAGCATAATATTTGGTAAAAATCAAAACCATGCGAAAGCATGGAAGGTTGAGGCTGTCACTCGCCACTCAGCACCACAGGGCCGTGAATGTCACACATAGAAATTTAGAAACACTTGGAAGGACAAGGACACTGAATGGAGAAGAGAAGTTTGGATAAATTATGAAGTGATAAGAATTTGATATGGTTTTGGAGCTAGGAAGCCCAAGAAACTTTTGACTTGATTTTTCTTAAAAGTAGGTATCTAAAGGAGAAAAAAGGAATGACACACTGATTTGAAGCATTTAACCCATTTCACATGGAATCTTCCTTCCTCCCTTCCCTCCCTCCTCTCTTCCTCTCTCTATCTCTTTTGTAGTACTGGGCTTTGAACTCAGGGCCTTCTGTTTAAGTGCTCTACCACTTGAAGAACCATAGCCTTATATCAGTTATTTATCAGATAGGGTTTGCATTTTTACCATCTCTCCCCCCCACCCCCCACCCCTGCCCTCCAGCCTGGTCTTGAGCACCAATCCTCCTACCTTCAGTGCATACATTTCTGGGATGATCACAGGTAAATTTATCACAACCTTTGGCAACAACAGTATTGCTAATGAATGTTGTCCTTTGACAAAGTGCTTTCTAGAGATAGTGTTGGGATGTGAAGAGCTGCACATAATATATTTAACACAATGATGAGTGTCCTTAGACCCCACTAAATGGGCTCATACATATGTGTGTTAATAGCATATGAGGGGAGCAAGCCTTGCATTATCACCTTAAATATTAAAAAAAGCAAACCTTAAGCAGCTTAAGTTCTGTCCTCACATAGAGAATCACCAGGTGTGGTTGTTAAAGGAACCTTTGTAAATGCTGTCATTAGATATTAATTCAGAAGGACCCTAAAATATATAATCATAATGACTCTTCCTCCTGGTCCCTCTCTCCTCCCCTATAATTTTGGTTTAAGTGGTCCTTGAATTGCTCATTGAGAAAGAGCCTCAGGATCATTGTGAAGTGAAATTTCCCACAGGGCATCTTGAAAAACTTATAGGTAGCAGAAAATTCAACCGATTATCTCATTTCACCAATGCAATGCTCCCAACCTTAACGTCATCTTTCCTCATCAGAGTTTACTACTTATAATTTCTTTAAAATAATAAAAATAAAAGAGTACAGTAAATTGGGTGTAGAATGTAGCAGAAAAATACCAGTGTGCTTTTCAGATGGCACTTATTTGTTTTTGTCAATAAAAATGTTTATTCTAGGTCACAAGGCAGAATATATTATGGTAGATTTTAGTCAAAAAGTCTATTGCTAGCCAGGTACTGGTGGCTCGCAACTGTACCCTTAGCTACTGAGGAGGCTGAGATCTGAGGATCGGAGGTTGGAAGGCAGCCCAAGCAGGAAAATCCATCTCTAATTAACCACCAGATAAGTGGAAGTAGTGCTGTAGCTCAAAGTGGTAGAGCTCTAGTCTTGAGCAAAAGAGTTCAGGGACAGTGCCCAGGCCTGAGTTCAAGCCTGACCACCCACAAAAAAATAAAAGGAGAGAAAATAAGTCTGTTGTTTTACCATCCATTTTTCACATAGGAGCCTTATGAGAAACTAATCAGAATCCTCAACATTCAGACCTCACTGGTAATTCTCCTTCTGGACAGACATAAAACTCAAAGTCATTATCAAGGCTTACAAGGACTAAATTGACTGCTTGCCCCTCCAAGCTCAGTCTTACCTATCTTTCCCTGGCTCCGCCTGCTGTAACCTCATTGGTCTTTTTGTTGTTACAAACCAGCCTACGGTTCCCCTGGACATTTTCTAACCTCCCTCTTAAGATATGTGCAGACCTGGCTTTCTCATCTCAGCCAGGTTTCCCTTCAGACTGTGCCTCTTTTAAGAGGGCTCTTGGAGCCTTCTGTTTGAAAGAGTCCTCTGCAAACCCCAGCTCTTTCTATCCTTTCAGTCATCTTTGTTTTCCCTTCATTACGCACAGCACGATTTCTCTAAAGCTTGCTCACCAGCCCCTGAACTTCCATTTCATGCTTACAAAAATTCCCTACTTCATGAGTTTAGATGGGGAGTTGAAGCTGGTTCTCATTGTAGGTGTTGAAAAGATACTCGTTTTCCCATCTTCCCTTGCAGCTAGGAAGAGGTCATGCAGCCAGCCTCCACCAATCAGCTGTGTGCATGGTAAACAGTTGCATTGGGAGCCCCTAGAAGAGGGCTCTTTAGAATCTAACCCACCAGCAGGGCTCTGTACCACAAAGCCTCCTGAAGACTGCTCCTGGCAGAGGTCAACCTGCTAATGTATAGGCACTGTTGCAAACTTTTCTCTGGACTTTTCCTTCTTCTTCTTTTTTTTTTTGATGTTATATAAACTTGGTTTTGGTCTATGAAACCCTGATTTTTCTGCCTACGTTTTTATTTGCAGGCAGTTCCTTGTATCTCTACCAAGTTCCTATAAATATTTATACAGGCCTAGGTTCACATAAGTATGATTATGATGATATCATAATTATTGAGTTATACTTTTGAGTGGGTCTATTTGTGAATATGGATTGTCTTATTTATAGGTATTTAAATTTTTCTTTCATTTCAGTATATGCTTTCATCTTTCTTTCCAACAAGCTGGTTTTCCTCTCCTTGTCTTTTAGAAATTATCTTGGTATATGGACAGGTATCCTGCAGAAACCTGTTATTTTTCTAGAAAGGGCAATTTCTGTGTTGGATACCAAACGTTGACAAAATTATGCATAATTATCTATGCAATTACACTTGCACATGCTTGGAGATTTTTAGCCAGAAATGCTTAATAACATTTGCATGGTTAAATGAGACAGCAGAAACAACGGAAAGGCCTTGGGGTATGGTCATCTATTGAAGCAGCCGCTTGGATTTTCAACATAATTAGTCATACAATTGTGTGCCTCAACTTAGTGGATCATGTAAGTCATGATAAAGATATTGAAAGTGGTGCTTCTAATACCCTGCTCGCTATTTCTTGCCAATCAAATGACTCAGGGACATACTATTTTCACATTTCATCATACACATTTTCAAGTAAGATTACAATGTAACATCCTGGTTGGAGGTGAGTGAGTGACAGACAAGTGGATTGATGAAAAAGGGAATTCACTCAGAGGAGATGTGGCTGAGAGGCAAGCTGGACATGTGTTCTGAGAGAGTATCACTGTGATAAACTGGGGCAGCAGTCTGCTTATCTGTGTTTGCTAGGGTTTATTTCTAGTACGGTGTGCAACACAACTTCTTTAAAAAATGTGATAGAAGGAAATTAGTAGCAAAAAGCTGGACACAATCAGTTCTGCTTGTAGAATTTATTTGGTTCTTTCACATCCTTGATAGCAAGTGATGGTAAAAGCTTGGGCCAAAAATCGTTCTGAATGCTATGAATAGCAGCCCCTAATTCTTATAGTGGTTATGTTTATTCAGCCTTTTCTGGCCTTTTTTAGTGAATTTATCTTTGTGGTTTTGCGACTTCATTTCATTTTTATTTCACATCTGAAATTAAGCAATAGAGAAGCTTGAAAACAAAATATCCATTCTCAGGAGCATAACATCTAAGATGTAAGGCTAGAACACCTTTGAAAATGTTGAACTAAACTTCCTTTGGTAAGAGTACAAATATAGTTCATTCGCTACTGATACAACGGGATGAATAGTCTTAATGTAGATAAATCAGACTGATTTCACCAGAGGCGAAGATGAATCATCCTATTTCTCATTCAGATTTCTAAATTCTCGTTTCTCATATTTTGATTCATGTTGGAGGTCAATAAATGCAGTTTCTTAAAGGCATAAGACTTCAACAAACAGACTCTGGTTTTCCCTATTAGTTTGTCCAAGTCTAACTTTATTTAATACATTAAGGAGCATGATTAAAAACTGTGTGCTCAGGACATCTGATTGAGGGCTAGGATGAAATCAAAGGTAGAAAAAAGATAAATGCACTGTTAAATTAGAGGCTTGGGGAGGCTGAGGGTTGGTCAGTGCTTTTTAATATTAATTCATTGCTGCCGTGATTCAGAGGGCTCCAATAGCTTCCAGTGCTGTGTTCGATAATTTTTGAGTAGGGTCTAGCTTTTTGCCTGAGGAAGCCTGGACTGTGAGCCCCGTTTATGTTTCCTGCATAGCTGGGATGACACGTGTGCGCCATGACACCCACTCTTCTATAACGGATGGAGATGGAGTCGTGAGAGCTCTTCCCCCAGGCTGGTCTTGAACCATGACCCTTCCCCAAGACACCTTCCAACGTAACTAGGCTCGTGGGTGAGAGCCACCACGTTTAACGCTGGCTCACTGTGTTACAGAACACAGATGGCAGGACATTCAGTCTAGTCCGGTAGTTAAAAAAAAACAAAAACAACCACAAAGAAGACAGAATTGAAAGACAAGTGGAATTTTGTGACCAAGACACACACAAACACACACACACACACACACACACACACACACACACTGGGGTAACTTTAGACAGAATGAGATTTGATGAAACCTGTGATTCCGGTGTCCATGCTTTAAGTATTGTTAGCATGCTACTTATTTTTCAGAATAAATTTTATAAATCAATTAACAAGAAAGTTGTCCTAATAGAACCTTACCAAAAAGAATGAGATCCACATAGGAAAGAGTCTTTTTGCCCCCCAAATTCTAGCAGTAGTGAAAAGCATTTAACATCGGTACAGTGTGTGGAATGTGGGACACACCCTGCAAAAGGACATTGCTGGTAGAAGAGGACTAATCCTCTCCACAAACCCTCTGAAACAAATACAAATGGGGAACATCAGGTTTTCCCAGAACTGGAGATCCTAGCCTTAACAAAGCCTCAGCCTTTACACTGCCCTAGCCAATGAACAAACTCGCCTTAAGCATTCTAAGTTAGCAATTAAAGACAGCACAGAAACAAAAACGGGATTAGAGAAACTCAGCTACATTTTTTTTTCTCCCACAGAAGTGGCAAGTTCATTGTGCATTGGAAAGTTAAGGCTGGTAACACCACTAGCTACCAGGAAGTGTGAGCAGAATCTAAAAGAAGTATAGTTTTGTTTGAGCAATCAAGAATTCTCTTTTATTGAACCAAGGCAGCAGATAGAGAAGGAGATTCTCAGAAGGGGGAAGGAAGGAAAAAAAGAAAAAGGAAAAAAAATCTTTCAACCCGAGGGATCTAGAGCTACATTATTATTTCCCAATGAAGTGAATGTCAGCTTCTGAAGAAATGCTTCGTTTCTTCAGAAAGCAACTAGTCACTTGTGTTGTAGAAAACAGACGGAAGGTGGGAAAACTATATTTGAGTGAGAACATCTGATATTCAGCCTCAAAATTTTCTCTCAAAATTTGGTCACAATTAAGTATTGATTTGTCCCTGTCAGTATGTTTCTTCTTTGGAAATACTCTGTTTTCTTATCAACTGCAGAAACCCCTGGACTTTTTTTTTTTTTTTTGTCGGTCGTGGGGCCTGAACTCTGGGCCTGGGCACTGTCCCTCAGCTCTTCAGCTCAAGGCTAGCGCTCTACCACTTGAGCCACAGCGCCACTTTCGGCTTTTTTCTTTTTGTTTATGTGGTGCTGAGGGATCGAACCCAGGGCTTCATGCATGCAAGGCAAGCACTCTACCACTGAGCCACCTTCCCAGCCCAAATCCCTGGACTTTTAAAGCCCTTTCTTGATAATTGGAGAAATACACTTATAGGCTCTGTCATGATCTCAATAAACTTAGCTAAAAAGTTGCCTACCTTTCCTTTGGACATTAGCATGGAGTATAGAAGCAAGGTATTTTAATACTTTCTATGCCCTCTGCCTCATCTGTGACTAGTAATGAAAATACAACCCAAAGATTCTAAGGGTCTCTGCTTCTTTAAAACAAAAACCATAGGTTGGCCCGTGGCCTGTAAACATCCACCATCCTACACAGGAATGGCTCCCCACTGTCCCTTGCTCCCCAAGACTGCTGTCTCCAGAGCAAGCTCCAGAGCCTGGGGAAAGCCAGGAGAGCCTATGTGAAGTCTTGGTAATAGGACGCTGCAGATGGCAGCATCTCACTACACTGAAGGTGCACTGTGCAACCACACAGTCTGCTGCAGACATTGAGCCTTTCCAGGGCTAATGCTCTCCAAATGGAGATTCAGGGACCCAGGCTCCTGCCATCTTATAGCTCCACTGTTTTTAGGAAAGCATCTTCATCTCCTATAGCAAGGCAAGAATCAGCCTCGGGTCTCTGGTGGGCCCGCCTGGGATGAAGCGCCCCAGCAGTGACTTTGGCCTCGGGCCCACTTGGCCATGCCTTGTCACAGAGTCCTGCCAGTAGCAGAAGGCTGGGAAGTGCAGTGCTCCACACGCTGGGCAAAGCCTAGCGCCGATGCTGGGGAGCACCTGGGCTTGTGACTCCTCCTCTTCCAGCAATGGCTAAGGGAGCCTCCAAAATGATCAGCAGTCCTAACAGTTTTTTGGTGGTGGTTGTTTGATGAAGGGAGAAGAGACACGTTAGCTTGCATGAGATTCATGGGAGAGTAGTTTATCATTTAAAAACTCTAATAACCTTTTTTTTTTTTTCCAGGGAAAAAAAATTGAAGGAAGGAAAGAAATGGCCTCCAGGACTGGTTTACGGAGCTACAATTCAGTGCAAATTCCAGAAGCCACAATACTGATGCTGGGCTTAACCCATGATTATCTTGTCCCAATCTGGCTGAAGGATTTAACTGCATACTATGTCGCGATTCCCTTGAGTTCTAGCCACGGGTGATCATCTAGCATTTAAACCAACGCTAATAATTCCGACTAAGTACAAGGACTTTCAGGCATAAGAGGTGTCTCAATCAGTGCAGTCACACCGATTGTTTAAAAACACGTTTCAAGCTTTGGAAGAACGGCTGTTCTCAGCAGGTGTGGAATTAATTCGGGAGGAGGGGTATGTGAGAACACCGAGTGTTTTTTTTTCTTTTAACAATTCAGAGAGAATATCACATTTTGAAATATTGCCTCTGATTTAAAATATTTAACAGACTTCTACCATAAAAACTAGGTCATTCAACAAATAATTCAGATTTTTTTTCTTCTGCACTATTATATGTCAGGTGTGTGCTCACTGCTGGGGTGACAGAGATAGCCGAAGTTGCTCCTTCATGACAGGTAATGGACAGCATTGCCTAGAGTTTTATTTTTGCAAGTAACAGAAATCCCAGCTATTTGTGGCTTTGGAAATAGAAAAAAAGTCTGGGTTAGAGAGATGTTGGCCAAAGGACTCAAAAGTTCAATCAGACAAAAGGAATAGGTTCAGGAGTCTACTGTGCAATATGATTTTAGTAACTAATAATATCTTTTGAAAATTACTGAGAGCAGACTGTAAATGTTCTTACCACAAAATAAGTATTGAAGCAATTCATATATTAACTAGCTTGGTAGAAACATTTTACCATATATACGCACACATAGGTTTCAAAACATCACATTGCACCTAAGTATGCACAATTTTTATCAACTAAAAATACTAAAATAAAATTAAAGGGACACATTGCCCAAAAATGTTGTTGGTAACATAGCTGGCTAAATGGCTATAAGTACAGGTCTAGTTTAGCATTGTGATTAAGCTTAATAAAAAAAGGTATTTTTTTCTATGCAGCTATTTTATATTTGGGTCTGTGCTCTCCCCCAAAGCAAGATTAATTAGCCTTTGCTACCTTGCTACCAAAAAAAAAAAAAGGAAAAAGGGAAAGGTTTCCATGACTGTAGAAATAGTAGTTATAATAAGATGACTAAATTACACTGTGGAGAATTCAGTAGAAACAAACCGTAGCTCCTCAGTCTTCCACAACCAATCCGTATCAATTGTTTCAGGCTTCTATAATTTCACTGAAGTGAAATATTTGACTTTTTTTTCCTCCCTGAATTTCTATGTTTGGGAGAAAGACTATTCTTTTTTTTTAATTATCATTTAACGTTTTTATTTCCTTTTAGAATTTTTACTTTTTAGAAAAGTAGTTGTTCAAAGCCGTTTCAATTATTCTGCCACTGGAAGACCTACGGATCTTTGCAAGCCTATCTGGGTGTTGGAAGAGCGGGAAGGCGGCTGTGGGTGCCCTATGAAAGCTGACATGGAGTCACTGCTCCATTTCATCTAGGGACCTGCTGCTCTCCCTGCTCGATTCCCTTAGGGGGTCAGGTTCCTCTGCTTAAAAGAATATTGCCTGCTCTCTGAGCTAATGATTTGTTTGGAGGATGGAAGTCTCCAAGGTGGTGATAACCGCACAGCTTTTATAATGTATCTTTCAGATCTTTGATCTGATTTTTTTTTCTCCTGAATACATGGGACCCCTCCATGCAAGATTAAAGATGCCTCTTTGTAGAAGAAAGGCAAAAATTCGAAACTTAAAAGCGGCTCCGGTTTCCAAATAAGATTTTTGGAGTTTTTTTTTTTTTTTTTCATTTTGTCAACATCGTGTTTAGTGAGCGGCTTCCTTCATTCATGTGATAATTGGATGGGGAACACAGGCTTCCCAAGGAAGCTACAAATTTGGTTTTTAAAAAGTGGTTAGTGCTCGCTAGCTTATGATCAGAGGATAGGCACACACCCCAAATTCCACCTAATTCAACAGATATTTACATGCATCCTAATAGATGTCAAACAATCTTCTTTTATAGAGAATACTAAGAATCAGGACCTTTTTTTTTTCTTTTGAGAGAGAGATTTCTACTCAAATTGGGCAGCAAAGCAATGGTACGCAGTAGGGTGTAACAGATAACCTGATTTTGAGGAGAAATGAATGACATTTGATCTGGGAACAGAGAGAAGAGACCACTGAGAAGGAGGGGAGGAAAGAGATCAGAGAAAATTTCAGCACTTAAGGATTTTTCTTTTCTTTTTCTTTTTTGGGAGGGGGTAGGTTATGGGGCTTGAATTCAGGGCCTGGGCACTGTCCCTGAGCTTTTTTGCTCAAGGATACTGCTCTCTCATGTTGAGCCACAGCACCCCTCCCAGTTTTCTGGTGGTTCATTAGAGGTAAGAGTCTCATGGATTTTCCTGCTGGGGCTGGCTTCAAACTGTGATCCTCAGATCTCAGCCTCCTGAGTAGCCAGGATTACAGATACGAGCCACCAGCGCCTGCCACTTAAGGACCTTTCTGCATAGGCCAGGTTTCCAGTGGTAAAGCTGACCGGAGAGGTGATAAACGGAAGGTTGATGCCATGGGAAGGGGTCCAAAGTGTCCAGAAGTTTGCATTTAACCAAAAGTCAGTGAGAAGCTAATTGAGAACTTTAAGCAGAGTAAGGAGAAAGAGTTATGTTTAATTACTATTTTGATGCATTTTAATTTTTGCTATAATTTGAATAAGAAGTATGTCTGGGTAAACAAGCATGCTTTTTCATACTGTAGAGGTTTTTTTCCTCATAGAATAATTACATTAAATATGTCAGTTGTATGAGAATGAACTTCTCATTTGTCCTTAATTATTTTTCATTATTATAATGATATAGCACATCCATGCATGGATTTCTAATCTGTGTGAAGCCAGTCAGTAAGAAGGAATAGTTTTAGAGTACTTGGAAGGATGTAATTTCTTCCTCCTCCTTCAATCTACAAATAATTGACGTTCTAATATCTGAATAATATTTAAAATGCATTTTTTGGTTCTGTTCCTAAGTCATTTGGGACAAAATATGACCTTTCAAAACATAAGGAGATAAAGTGAAAGAACTATAGAAAAATAAATAGCTTTGTAGAGTAAACAAAAGCAGTAGATTTTTCAAAGGCCAAAACCAAGATGGATCTTCAGCCAGTCATAAGCCGTTTTTATTCAAGAGAAATGGTTTTCCTCTGTAGTTCTCATTGCAACAGTGAGAGTTTATTCCAGATAAAATTTGAAAATGTGAATAGCTCAGCTGATCCTCTACCAAACCTCTATCAGAGCAAGTCCTTGAACACAAATCATTTTTCTCTGCTTTGTCACCTCCTATTCTTGACAGAAAACCTAAGAGCCTAGGAATTATGGAACTCAAAAAATTATAGAACAAACTTCCAAGGCAACACAAAGTCCTGATGTGAGCAAATCATGACTTAGCAGTGGTTATTGGCAATTGGCACCCTTGGACACGTTGACACTCACCAGACTGCCTGCTTATGATGACTTTATCTTGTTTCCTCTTACTCTAAATATATTTGCAATAAGATTTATCCTGATTTCATAATCAGGGCACCACAAGTAGTCAGTGAAATTCTACTGACCTGTAACAGTCAATAAAATCCTTTTTTTGCTTTACTTACTATTGTTTATTATTTTATCTTGTGACTATATAAATATCCAAACATGTCCTCGTTAGAGCTAGAATGAGTTCAAATCACAGAGGAAATACTTCTTCAGACAGTACAGAGGCTTTGCCTCATGTTTCCACTTAAGTTACTGCAAAATCTTTCAAATAATTTACATTTGAAAGTTTAAGGTACAAATAATTGTGTAAGTCGAAGGCTTATCATGAACAACTAGGCTTGCCTGTTTGACGGAATCTTGTTATGTAGCCCAGGCTAGCTTTAAACTTAAATTCACCTGCTTTTGCCTTCCAAATGCTAGGATTAAAGGTGTGCACTATCATGCCTGGGGCCTTGTTTATTTTTTTCTTTAATATTCTTTACTAAAGTTCTTAACTGGAGACTACAGCTGAACCAAGTTGTCATACAAAACTCTTACATACTCTTGAGTTGTTTGTAGCTGATTAACTTTAGTTTTCCCCGTGATAGCAGGATATAGGAAAACAATATTAAAGGAAATCACTTTCAAATATTTTCTGATATTCAAGAAAAAATTAGTAAAATAGGAGAACGAACTACCAGTGTTAAGGTAAGTGCAGAATATAAAACAGCGTATTAGTCTTAAAAGCTTTCTCTTGCCCACATGTGATATGCTAATGAATGTTATTTTTAAAAAGTGTAATGTAATTTTACATTTCTTGCAATTGATCTATACATTATGGAACAGTGGACTATTATAGACTATTTTAGATGATGGGGAGCTGGGGTGGTGGCACACTCCAGGAATCTGATTACTCCAGTAATCTGCTCAGAAGATTGAGATTTGCAGAATCATGATTTGCAGCAAGACTGGGCAGAAAAGTCTAAGATTCCAGCTCTAAAACAATGAGTGTAAAAGTCGGGTGGGAGGCATAGCTCAAGTGGTAGAGTGCCAGCCAAACGAGTCAGCCAGGTAAGTGCGAGGTCCTATGTTCAAATCTCTGTAGAGCCCCCCCCCCAAAAAAAAAAGATGACTGGGAGAAAAAAATCAACTTGAGAACAGTGACTCATCAGGTAGGCCTAACCATTTACCATGATCATATGCTTCTCGTAAACGCCCAAAGTGCATTACGGTGTGTATAACTACCTCTCATGTAGGAAGGAATAAAAAAATTAGTAAAATTAACAGCCAAATTAAAATCACCAATGGTTGAACTACCTTGTCCAGCGGAAATGACCTGACTATGAAGCATGACAGAAATCACCAAGGCCCTACCCTGCTCCTTCTCGGGGTCCAGCTCCTGCTCAGGGTCCAGCTCCAGGTGGCTTCGGCTCTCCTTCCAGGACAGCAGACAGTCCAGGCCTCTGACGTTGTCGGAGCCAATGCAGTTGTTCATCGCCAGCATCATCTGGTGAGCTTTGGCAATGCCGTAATGAACTTTGGTTTCATCCATCAAAGACATGTTCCTGAGGTCCACTGTTGTGTCAAAAGCTTGCTGGAAGAATTTAGAAGCTTTGCTGTACTTTCCCTAAAACAAAACACAACAAAAAAAGTAACAGGGGCCATTTAGAATGTGTTCTGTCATCATTCCGTGTTTGCTCACTTCTCTTCCATGCCAAGCGCAGGCCTTTCAGGCTATGATGGCTCCTCTTTGAGAAGCAAGGGTGGCGTCCGGTAGACTAGGTTGGATCCGAACCTTTAATTTGGTCAGAAGCTGCAGTTATTACTTGGATTAAATGAAACTTAAGTTCTTTTTGATTAAAGAAAGGGGGAGCAAATATTGTCAGTTCCATCTGGTACCCAATACAACGTAGCAGATTGAAGACTGGCGGGGATGGGTGGGGTGGGTGGAGAGGAACCAAGCCATGTTGGTTTTGATGGAATTTTATTTCTCATACCATTGTATTTACCTAAGGAAATATTTCAATTATCCTGTTTCTTGTCACAGTAAAAGACCACTTTCTGCCAACTCAGTTAATGGAAAAAAAGGTGTCTATTTGCTGATTTGGTCATGGTCCTTATTTTCTCATAAATTTTCAACTGAGAACAGAAGGCCAACTAAGTTCTTTAAAAACCCAGGATCTCAATAACACCATCACAAAATTACTATATGACTATGCTTTTTAAAAAATTAAGTTTAGTGGAACACTTTAAACTTAAAAAAATTAAGATTTTTTTCTATCCATTACCTCTCTTCAAAGCCGTTACCCACAAATAGAAGCTTTCATGAAACACTGAAACTGGTGGCAGAAACTTTATATATATTGTGTCATTATCTTCCATCAGTCACCCCAGAAGAAAAATATTATTTTACAGAAAGTAAAATGGAGTCTCAGAAAAGAGGCACCTTCTGCCACCAGCAAATGCTCTGAAAATCCTCATGAAGAACTTTTCCTTAAGTAAGGATTTTGGGTTTAGGATTGAGCTCTACTTGTAAAGACTCCTCAAAACAAAACTGCCTGCCTTCAGTGACCCATAATCTTTTGGTCTTCCTTCTTCCTTTCCCTTCCCCCTCTTCTTCCTCTCTCTACTTTCATGCACACAAACAAAAATACTCACACTGCCCAAACATAGACATGTTCTACAGCACAGCGGGGAAACTGGAGTTGACAGTGGTCTATCCTGTATTTTATCAGTCACAAGGAGGCACTCAGAGCCACTGAACACAAAGTAAGGAGAAGGAGATGGAAACCTCAGTTGAGCAATTGTGTTGATCACACTGAATATGTGTCATCTCACCACACATGGTAACTATGGACAATCAATATAGTAAGAAAAAAAGAAATATAAAATAAACTTAAAAATATGGCTGATCACTTTGTTCTAAAGAAATGATTACCTGCGAGAGCATTTTACAGTAAATGTTTAAGTTATTTCTGCATATTTTATGAAGGAAATGAGCATAAACATAATGATGCAGAAATAGCTTTATTGCCAGAACCAGTACAGTTGGCATGGGTCTGCGCTTCCTTGATGATCTGTATAATTTTGGAGTTCAGAAGGCATCAGACTGCTGGAAAGGCAGGCTGCCAGCCAAGTGGGGAGAGGTCAGCAGGCCTGGGTGACAGGTCGCATACACTAACAACCCAGCCAATAAACACTGTGTGTACCCTACCCCCAAGGACAGGCCAGGCAAGGTGTTAATTCAAAGGATTTCTTCTAACTAAAGGGATTCACATCAGTAATAACATTGGTTGAGGTAAACATTGTTTTTCTCTTATTAAAATTACATGGAATTTATATAAGAAAAAGATCACTTAATTACGAAAAAATAAAACTGTACCAAAAGTGATATTTCTGTGATGAGCAAGTAAATGCGGACTGAGAAACAGTAGAAATGTGAGAGATGATGAAAATGGAGATTGTCTTGATAGGTACCAAAGGTACAGGGTCAAATATGTAAAAATATATAATGAGGCCAAACACTGCCTTAATAAAAGCATTTTGTTATTCCCCTTCTCCTCCCCAAGTTAGATACATGTATATACAAGATGCAGGGTACCAAAATCAAGTACAGTGACAATAGGGCATATACCATTGGGGGAAAGAGCATACAAAGGAAACCAAAAAAATCACATAGTACATTAAAAAGAACAAAAACAAAGAAAGATCTCTTGTGTTCCTATCTTGGGGTTCATTTCACTAAGCATCATCTTATATGGTCATATGTACAAAGCTTTTGAGCTTTTCTGCTCATCTGAAACAAAGGAGGGGGTAACAATGCTCCACAAGAAATGTACTCATTACCTTACTCATGTCACGGTAACCCCTCTGTACAGCATCTTTACAATAAAATAAAAAATTTAAAAAAGCAATAGAAATGCATCTAACTATTGTTCTAATTATACTACTGAATTTTATCATTTTAGGTGAGAATTTGAACTTGGAAAATGGGTGTAAATGAGTGGACATATATTCAAATTTTGAGAATTACTTTTATGTATTATCATGTTAAAAAGTACTTATTCATCTGTTCGTTTACTAAGCAGCCACCATGATTGGCCCCACACCAGAGAGTGGCAATTCAACAATGACAGAAGAGACAGAGAGAGTGCTGAGCTTGTCATTAGTGGAAGTAATGATATATACTTTGACTTTAACTAATAAGTGAATTTTCCCTAGAACAGAAGCACTGTAATTAGATAATTATCCTTCACTCAAGTTGTATATTGTATTACATCTGTAGGACTCAAATCTGGTCTAAACATAAATAGCCCAAAATCCTGCCAAGGAAATTGATCATGAATTCTCAGATGCAAAAATTTTTATACTTACTGTTTTGGAGTGAGTTTTAACTCTTAAAGAATTTATTATTTAAATTGAATCTTTGGTTTTTTAAAAAAAGTCTGTGCAGTCTTCCAGTTGTTCCTATTGTGAAGTTATATCTATTCTAATAAATTCAAAAGATTTCAAAAATCAGTCCTGACAACCTTAAATCTGAGTTAGAGAGATGGCGTGAGTTTAAGTCTCATAAATACATCTTACAGGAAGAAGACCATGTCTTTTAATGACAGGCGTATGGGAAAATTCTAAGTTAAGATCTCAGTGACATCAGAGATGTGAAACAATGCCTAAGCTGTTGTTGCATTATCACAGAATTTCACACAATATTCTGAGTTACCAATGGGTCGTCATGTCTAAGATATCACTCAATACATCCAGCAACCTCAAAACCAATGGGCATTTTCTCAGTAGTAAGGATTAATCATTTCCTGTCCCTCTTTCTCGTTACTGTAGTATTGGAACTATGATTCTTTTGATTATGTAATTTATCTGATCTTATTAAGGAACGAGAAATCACATAAAGGGTAAAGATCTGATGATCTCAGGATGAAGAATAAAATTTAAGGAAAAATTGATGAGTTTATACTAAGTGACTAAATCAACAAGCTAGTAGATTATGAGTCTAGAGTTGGGGAGGGAAGACTCAGGGGAGATTCATACCTGGGCTATTAAAGAGTTGGGAGTCAGCCAGGTACCAGGTGGCTCATGCCTGTAATTCTAGCTAGTCAGGAGGCTGCATCTGAGGATTTCAGTTTGAAGCCAGCAGAAAAGTCTGTGAAACTGTTATCTCCAATAAACTACTAAAAAAAAATAGCTGGAAGTGGCAATGTGGATCAAGTGGTAGAGTGGTAGCCATGAGCAAAAGAAGAACCAGGACAGAGCCCAGGACCAGAGTTCAAGTCCCAGGACTGGCAAAAACAAAAACAAAAGAAAACAAAAACAAAAGAGCTGGTAGTCGTTGTATATTTAATACACACTAGGAACTGGGAGGTCTACTAAGTCCCCTATGTTTATTTTAAAACTTCTGATCTGTACATAGCTTTTAAGGTGCCTTGTTACTAGCAACTGAAAGATGAAGCTCAAAGATCAAAGATCAAACTGAGGATCAAAGTATTAATTAAAAAATTTGCATAATGGCTCAGCTTCTTTATTAGTGGTTAAATCTATAGCTCAGATTTAGGTGGATAAAACCAAGGTCCTCTTTGTTTTGCTGTAACTTCCAATTTACTTTTAGTGCTGGTCTTGGGGCTTGAACTCAGGGCTTTGGTACTTTTCCTGGGCCTTTTTGCCCATGGATCCTCCTACTATAACTGAGCCACAGTTCCACTACTAGCTTTTTTTTTTTTTTTTGGTAGTTAACTGGAGCTAAGAGTCTCATGAACTTTCTGCCCAGGCTGACTTTTGAACTGTGACCTCCTGAGCAGACAGGATTATGGGCATGAGTCTCCAGCACCTGGCTCAATTTACTTGTGAGATTTTGACTTAGTAGAAAACCCAGGAAGTCCCTGAACTTGTAACTGTCTGGCCTTAGCCCCTTGAGTGCTGGGATTGTGGACATGTGTCACTAGCTTTCTTCTTGGAAAAGCTTGGTATATAGTTGTATATATTTATAGGGTGGTATTAAGCTATATAACTGGAATAAAGGTATTTAGTACAATTAGGAAATATCTGCAAGTCATTGAAAAGTAGAGATATAAATCATTTATTTTCAATGTTTTCCTAGGAAATGGCTTTTTAAAAACTTGAAAGAAATTCAAGTTGCTATTAAGATTTTCACCATCTCAAAAATTAAGAAGGAAAAAAGAACTACCATTTTAATCTAATGAATCTACTTTTTGGTGTCTATTACTGCTGTCAAATAATACTCTAATTATTTAACAATTCAGAGTTAGCCTGATAGGTCATCAGTAGCTTTTTTAATTTGAAGATTGCTCCCCAAATACTACTATTACTATTACTGCAACTTCTCCTCCTCCACTTCCTCCTCCTCTTCCTGCTCTTCCTCTTCCTCCTCCTTTTCTTCTTTCTTCTCCTCCTCTTTCTCCTCTTCCTCTTCCTCCTGTTTTTCCTCCTCCTCCTCCTCCTTTTCCTTGTATTATTATTATTACTATTACTACTGCATAAATATTAAATGCAACTTTAACACATTGAATATGTCTTAAAAAGATCAAGAGATCTTTCACAGTTGAAGAATATTATTGCCCTAAGAAAATGATGGATCCTATTCATGGTCAAACAATTAACGTTATGAGCCTCTTTCATATGATTTCTCAAAGAGATTCTAGGATGGAGAAAGGCCAAGGTTGGGAGAAAAAAACTCAAGAGCCCACAACAACCAGTGCACTTGCATACTGTCAAAAATCTTAAGTGTCCTACAAAACCACTTTGGTGCTGCTGTTTCTCCTCAGGGATTGAGCATGGAGTGTCAGAGCTGGATGAATAAATCAAGAATCTGGGGCTAGAAAAAGAACGTTAGGGACGAACACATATAAATCAGGGTTGGTGGCTTGTGGGGCTATCTACGCCTCGGACCGCAGGAAGGACTACAAGAGGAGGCGGTGGGGACTACTAGAGGTCTTTCTCTTCCCAGTCCTTGTCTTGCGTACCCATCACTTCCAAGGTCCTGATGTTTGACATGACAGGTATAGAGAAGGCAAGGATCAAATGAGAATAGACAATTAAAACTCTGCAAATTTTCTCCAACAACAAGAAACATCAATACTCACTTTTTCGTTATAGATGTCACCAAGCATGGTACTTGCTCTCACAACATCGAGACTTTGGAAATTGTTCCTAGCAATTTTCACAACTTTTTCCAAGTATTTAATCGCTTCTGTCGTCTCTCCTTTGCTATAATAAATAACACAGGAAGCCATGAGAGTATGGTCTCACTTAATATCACAGTGAAAAGAGGCTATTTGGTTATCTCTGCTGTAGAAAATTCAGGGTGGTTGAATGAATGGGTCCATAAAATATGGTGTAGGCATACAAAGAGATAGTAAATGCAGTCATGAAAAGGACGTACTAGTACATATTAAAACATGGATGAAATTTGATAACATACCAAGTCCAAGAATCTAGATCACTCTATATATGATATGAATCCATGAAGACAGGAAGTAGATTAGTGTCTCCTAGAGGTTGGGCAGAGCCTGAGAAATGATTTGATAATGAATGCTGGATTTCTTTTTAAGGATAATATATAGGTCTTGAAATTAGTAATAGTCATGTGTACACAAACCTTTATGAAAGATGAATGCTGGTTTATTCTTCCAGCTTTCCTCAGCCTTGACAACTCAGATGTCAGTAACCCCACACATACGAGTGTTCTATATTAGGGTAAAATGTTCTAAGTTCTAAGTTCTAGCAGAGTGCTTGACATATCCCAGGCATTTATATGCACTGTGTGTGTGTGTGTGTGTGTGTGTGTGTTTATTATAGAGTTGAAAATTTGAGAAGTGAATTATGTCATTCACATCAGAATTAAGTTTGAAGGTAAACTGTGAGATCCTCAGCTGTGGAATTTATGACTAAAGTTATTTCAATAACATCAAGAAAATTTGTGGAGTTAGTGAATACCCTCAAATACTTGAGGACTATGTCTCCTAACCTTGAAGACTCTCACTGTCGACCCGATGATGAGATAACTATTAATTCTATGTGGGGCTCTGAGCTTGATTTCACTGTTTCCCACTCTAGCATTCCATCGGGGTACTTCTCCAGATCTCATAAGGAAGCTCAAAGGAATTTGATGAATTAATGAAGGCCAATCTGGGTGAGCACCATGATCTCTAAGTATTTATATAAGCTGAAAATAATTGTGACAGGAGACATCTTTGAACTCGTAACGATCTGAAATAGCTAGCATACGCACCAATTCACAGATGGCTTCTGTCTTCCTCCTCTGTCCTCTCCCTGGTTTCCATATCATAGCTCTGGAGTCACTGCTCTTAAACACTCTCTTCTCTCTCCAAGTGTTCTCTCCTCTCCGGCCTCCAGCACACTCAGCCTGCCTCTCCTCTTTCATTTCTAGATCACTCAGCACGACCCGTGGCCTCTGCCCACGCAAAGCTGACTCTTTCCAGAGCTCTGCCAGGGCCTTGCTCTCTCCCCAGACAATGCTTCCTGTGGGAAGTGTCAGAGACTTTCCATGGTGTGACCTAACTGCTAGGTGCTAATGCTTGGGAAATCTATTTCTGGCCCTGATTTCTCCTGTATTTTAGACCTAATTTCTCAGCTGTTCTTAGTGTACAACAGAACAAGTCTCTCCCAGTGGTTGTCTTCCAGGGTGATGCTGAGGGACAGGTTCATGGACTACTGCTTCAGGAGCAAACTCCATCAGTGTTTGTAGATGACCTAGTAAATTTTGTCCACAAATGGTATTACACATAACTTTTTTTTCCTGTTTTTTAAATGTGACTACACATTCTTTGGGCTATTTCAGAAACTCAAATTGACCTCTCAAAAATATGTTGAAACTATTCAAAATAGTTTAACAGAAGAAGTAAGTCAGAAACATTTTGACAGGAGTTTATATGAAACTTATAGCTGCATGGTTAAGGATGCTGATTTGCCTAACATCGCAAGATTTTCATAAACTGAGGTGTATTTGTAAATAAACCATGTTACTATGGATATTAGAAAGAACTAGGTGTGAATCTCAGCTTGGTTTCTCAGATAAAGATCTTGATCATGTTACAGTTATGACCACAACAACCACAAAATGCAAAAAAATTCAGTGAATAGCAACTACAAAAATGATACAATTATTGCTAGAGAGGGAGCTTTTTAAAAATTTCCCAAAGGAATGACAGAACTCCCAAATATCCCAAATTATTTTAGATTGCTCTAAAAGCAATACTACAGTAAATCCTTCTATTACAAATCATATGCTCCAGTCAGCAAATGCGTAGCCCTATAGCTAGCAAAGTCATTCATATAGCAACTGAAACATAAACAATGAATGTTGGTGGGTCAAAGATGGATGTAGAAGCTAGTCTTCCCTCAGAAGAGGAGAAAAATCAAACATTTTCCTACAGAAAGGCTACCGATTATTTGTGCAAGTTCAAGGCCAAGGTTAAAATGTTACACCAATATCAATTCCCGCCTTTCTATATGCAGTGCACAGGTGCAGCTGGAACAGCATATTATATGGTATAATCATTAAATTCATTCAACCAGACCTTAGAGAGTTAAAAACATATATTCTGAGGAACAGGACTCTTCGGTCCAAAGAATGAGAATGAAACAGTGCAGAATATTTGTGTATCAAGGTGATTTGAGTTTCCAACTGGGGACCCGGAACTGTTAACACCCAGGTCCCCTGACAACTGTCCAATTATGTATATCACACTTGGCCTACTGTTTGCCCTAGAAGTAATCAATAAAGGATTTGGTTGAGTGAACATAGATTTTGGCTGAACCAATGCATGAAAACTTAATCATTTACTCAGGGAGCAGAAATCAAATAGGGCAGATATGAAACAGTCGCCGAGGGGTTGGTTGATTGTCCCACTAAGTTTGTGGCCACAGATGAAACTCATCAGGCAAATGGGATCGGTGACGGGAGAAAATGTAAAAAAGCCGTTCTTCATTTCATGAATTAATAGGGATGTTTTCATGTAGTTTGGAGGTCATTTTTCGGAAATCTCGCATCAAAGCCTGGATGCTCCATTTTAAAGAATCTATATAAAATTACTAGGGCATGTCACTCCTCTCAAGAAAGAGGAAATTAATTTTCAGCTATAACAGAGAGGTAATTTTCACCCTTGAAACTTTGAACTGATTGATTTAAAGATCTCCACTGTGGAAAGTTTTCCAGGAAATAATTTAACTCGAGTTTGCAAGAAAATTTACAGTTGGTATGAAATAAACTCAGAGGAGGGTCTTGAGACCACTGTGTCTCCAACACAGTTTTTTCTTTCTTGTTGGCATTTAGATTTTCTCAAGTAGTTGTCCTGATTGGTTTGAGGAGTCATGGCATTTCATTAAATGAGTTACTCCAATAAATGCGAATATACATGAATGTGTGTGTGTGTGTGTGTGTGTGTGTGTGTATGTGTGTAAAAAAATTGAGGCATTCCTTTCTGCATTTACTTAGACTGTCTATGTAGGAATAATATTTACTTGGTAGATTTTTCAATTCACCTTTCTTTTGTTCATCAAGTATAATTCTGGTGTTTGAATAGTAATGTCTGAGGCCTTCACTCTACCAGCTGAGCTATCGAAGGGATGTGTCATAACATCACTTCTTCCCCTATGCCCTCACTTGTATTCCAAGTAAGGAGGAAAAAGACACCGTAAATACTGATTTTCTTTTATATTTAAACCCTGTGCAGTGAATGTTATTCAGGTCAATACAAAAACAGCACGACTTGTTCACTGCTCAAGCCTTTCTTAGTAGCTAACACAGGATCTACATCTAGCATCCACCAATGAGCAACTCCATATGACCAAATTCTCAATCTGGAGATAAGGGGCTGTGTTTTTCAATTGAGGGCTTACAATAAATTCTCATAACCATTTTAGAAGCTTCCAGCTTTAGAGCGAATTCACCTCTCATGCACGCTCAGCTGACAGCCCTCGCCACACTTATCCTAGTCATGGCCATCCTCTTCCATTTCCCTTAAGGAGATAAAATATGTTTATAGAGATGGGGCTACCTACCATTAGTAAACTGGTACAATTGCTTGGGTTAGGAAAAAGAGATTTAGAGGTGATGCTAACCTTCACACACAACTTGATTTATTTTTTTTTTACCTTCCACTACTGTAATTTCAACTATTTGGGCTGTGGTGGGTTTTTTTTTTGTTTTTTGTTTTGTTTGTTTTTCACTGGCTGGTAATCTGAGAACAGTTTAGGACTATGAAAGAGATAACGCGTGTGTGTGCGTGTGTTCATGTGTGTATGCATGTGTATGTGCATGTGTGCATGTGTGTGTGTGAACAGATGTTTAGTGAAGAATGTCAGACCCTTGAAGCCACATTTTCTAAATATGAGCACAAAATTCATATCCAAGGATTTGCTTATTTCATAGACTCTGTTCAATAAAGTGTCTCTGATAGCCAGGTGGGGGCCATCTACCTATATGGAATTTGGGGTTTTGAAACATTTGCCAGTCAGCAGATCATAATTTTGAATTCCTTGCACAGGTAGTAAGAGAATACCAGTGTTCCCCATAGCCAACCATGGGGCCCAATGGCAGGTTTGCAGTGGATGGCTTAGAGCTTTGAGAACTTTCCCTTGGGCCTCTAGAAGCTCACACTCTGCTGTGGGTAACAGAACATTATGAAATTAACAACTCCTGTTTACCAAACCAAGCACTGACAGCCTGATTGTTCATTAGTAGAAGGCAATGTTTGTAAGTGGGATTAGCTTCTCTTAGGAAAAAAAGGGGAGGAGGGAATAGAGACCAATCTTCTAGCTCTGTTACATGTTTGCCCCTAAGGCAAGATGCTGGGCTATTGAGTTTGGTTGGACGAGAACTGTCCCCATTCCTAAGCAACACACACTGGACGTCCCGATCCATCAGATAGCGCTGTATCCTTCCCCTCTCCCAACGCCAAATAATACCCCAGCAGCCAAAATGAAAGATTAGCTGCTGTTGTCACACGTTTATCTGATAATTGCTTAACTGGATAGAAAGAATTCAAATTTTGGAGTATTTGACTAAAATATTCCAGATGAGATACAAAGTGAACAAATGAGAATGACTTGAAACCAACCTCATGTCTCCAGAAGTTTCTTTTTCTTTTTGCTGGTCCTAGGGCTTGAACTCTGGGAATGGGCATTGTCCTTGAGTTTTTGCTCAAGGACACTTAAGCCACAGTGCCACTTCTGGCCTCTCCTGAGTTTTTGTTGGAGATAAGAGTCTCAGGACTTACTGGCCTGGGCTGTCTTTGAACTGCAATCTTCAGATCGCAGCCTTCTGAGTAGCTAGGATTACAGGCTTGAGCCACTGGTGCCTGGCTTAGAAGTTTCTAAAGTAAATATGAACAGCATCAGCAACAAAAGGGGCCTTCTAGAATTTGTCCTTGGACAGAGTGAGTACTTAGTATTTCTAAAAGAAAAGACATATTTTCCCCTGGAGTCTTACTCTAATTTAGTTTTTTATAAAACATTTTGTATTAGCAGATGGCAGTTGTACAAGGGAGTCTGTGATGTTTTCATATATGTGTAAAATGTACCTATCCTGATCAAATTCACCTCCTCTGTCATGTTCCCTCATCTCCACTCTGCTTCTTGACAAAATTACAACAGGTTTCACTGTTCTGTTTCCACACATGCCTATAGTAACCGTATTAACACCCACCGGAACCTGCTCTCCACTATCATCATTCACTTTGTTTTAGTGGATACTAATTGTACAAAAAAGGGATTTTACCGAGACATTTTGCACATGCCTACAGTAGAACTGTCTCTTTAGATTTGTGAGGACATATGGAAATACCATTTTATAAAAATTATAAACAACTTTTTTATTTATTTACTGCTCTGCACACTGAGCTCAGCTTTATCACCCCAAAACATGATGTTGACTCCATTCATTTTCTACTAACTTGCAGCAGTGATAACAAGTATTTAATAATCATAATTTAATAAAAATCAACTACACCAAAGAGCACAGAGCTGATTTCCTCCAAATAGACATGAACCTGAATACTTATCAATCCCTTATTTCAATTTCAACTTTGCATTTTAGAAAGGAATAGCTGGGCTGCTGTTCTGGGAACTGCACCATCTTTGTTTGGGGGGCTACAACACTCCCTGGTTGCTTGCCTTTCTTAGCGGTGGTTCGCCCTTCTTTTCTGAAGTAAATATCTATATCCCTTTGTATCTCTATATCTATCTTCCCAAACCACTTATCCAGCCATGACTGGGCTTTATTTTGTCTTTCTTAGGGCGCCTTCCATGTTATCAGCAGTGATTGTAAGCAGAGATTACTATGTTAGCAGTGGAAGTCCTTTAATAATCCCACTTTCAACCTGCTAGGCACTTCAATATGAAATTCCCTTCAAACAACAATTTTGCCTTGAAAACGCCACCTTTATATATCGAAATGGTATACACATGGGAGGAAATTTGGAGTTGACACAATCTTTATCTATTACTGCTATTACTCGAAAGTCATATTCTGAATCTAAGGAAACACACTGGAGCACAAGCCCTTGCCTTGAACAACTTATTGTTATTCTATCTTGGTTGCTACATAACGGATGATGCAATGGGACATAACAACAACTACAAAATAGCGGGCGAGGGGGAATCATTTATTTTTCCATCAACCACTATGCCATCAGAAGTTGTCATGTACATTTTGATCATCTTCTATTTTAAATGAAATTGGGAAGATTGGATTTTTTTCCACCCAACTGTGTATCTAGACATGCTCAAAGGAGAGATGTCTTAATGGATGAATCATGGTTGAAACAAATGGAAAGTTTCCTCCAAGTGGAGCCCTGGAAAGGTTATGGCAGCCAGAGCTACTGAAGCATACAAGGCAGTGCACTGTGAGTTCTGGGCTGTCTTAACCTGGGAGCTGTGACCTGATTTCTACCCTCGTCTCTTGCATCCAAGGTCACGGTTAAACTTAAAAAAAAATACTGAAAATAATCTGAAGGAAGAGTAAAGAGGAGCTTGATGCGTCTTTTAAAATACCATATTGGTTTAAAATAACTTATGAAGAAAGGGTCACTTAAGAAGGACACTGCTTAAAATTTAAGCAAGCAGTAATGGAAAGCGACAGACCTCAAACAATTTAAGTGTTTCGCGGTTGAGTGAATTCACAGTGACAGCAAGAAGGGGGTGCGCTAACTTACCACTGCAGGACCTTGGCTATTGCCTCATAGGCTCTCCCAAGGCTGAGATCATCGTCCTGTTCGGTAGAGATTTGGCTGTAGGTGTTCAGGTCCTAGGGAGAGAAATATATATTGAACAAAGCCTGCCCCCTTCCACTGATGGTTCATTTCATAACAGAAGAGACTGAGATTAACAGTTGTTTTTAATGTCTCAATGAAATGTCTTTTTTTCTTGATTAAAAATTCATGTTGGCTCAGTTTATTTTTATCTATAGTATAACATGTACCATGGCAATCTCTTTGAGCCATGACAGTGAGGTCTTACTTTGGTAAAAATAATAATTCTCTTGCACCATCCCAAATCTGCCAATGTATAAAACTTAGGTGTGAATAAATAATTGAATGGCTTCCAACATTATTTTAAAAGATGGGACTATTAGCTAAGGTAATATAAGGCAGATTATAATGTTCTACAATGCTAGTTTACATATCACTTTTCTTTCTATAAATAGCGATTTGAAGAGCATGAATTTAAGTGACAGGCATTCCTAAATCTATCATTTTATTAGATTCATAGCTCATCATGAGGATATTGTGTGATGAACACTAAAAATATTTCATACAAATGTACTTGATTACCACCAATCTCCTCAATAATCACAAGATTACAGCTGCCACAGCCAAACATATGATGTTAATTTAATTTAATACTGACATCATCTGCACGCTATAATTTTCCTCTTTTCTATTCCCCCCTCCCCTTGCAACGGCCACAAGGGGGAAAAATATACATAAAACAAAATCCCTTTCCTTTCTTCCTTTATCTTGACTTGACCCAACCTATTACACACATGAGGACACAGGAAATCTCCAAAGACCTCTATGGAAATCCGTTCTGCGCATCTTCTAAGAAAGAATTGCTGAAAGTCATTTGATGGTATTTGAGGGGAGCCAGTGGGGGGAGGGGCCCATATGGGCCCTGTGTACTAATGACTGCCTGCTTAGGTAGCCTGGAAGGCTTATGTATTAGGGCAGGACTGGCAGGACTTTACTTCTCTAAACTTAACATGTGGGAAATAATTTTAGGGAGGTCTGGGTGCTATCTCATAAAAGTTATTTTTAATGTAGTTTCCTTCAATGTAATACTGATGTTAACATTTACTCATGGATGTATCTTAACCCTACTAACTCCAAACTCATTCCTACTAAGCCTGCAATGGTAAAATTTTTTTAAAAAAATTAGTCAGTTTTAATGCGCAAATAATAATTGTGCCTAATTTACATTTTAGAGTCAGTCAAGCAGAGATTAAAATGCTCATTGCCTCTCTAACTTGTTTTTTTTATTTTCTAAACTTCAAAAGGTAGTTTGAGGGTGGGGGTCATAATTTAATATGCCCATCCGAGTGGACTGTAAGCCAAAGAAACCTTTCCTCCCTTCAGGCTGTTTATGAAAGGCATGCTGTGACAGGCCTTTCTGTCACATCAGCAAAAGTTTAGCACAACTGTTGTACCTACTATTTATAGTAGGTAAGGTATTACCTACAAATTAATAGGCATTGATCGACACAAATCAACTTGAAAAATTAAAGAGTAGAATCGATTTTACAAGTAATACTTCAAGTGAGAAAATGCAATGTGGAATGCTGAAGTATTGTTAAGCCATTCTGTGTGTTAGAAGCAAATCTATCATCGGGTTGTTTAAAATCTATCATTGCAAATCAAAGAGAGGCGAGAATAAAGAACCCCAAGGTATAAAATATTTTGATTGAAAAAACATGTATCTTTAGAGTTTATAGTCAGTGGATGTAATAGATGTGTGCTAAAAGGGAGAGGGTGCCACTGACTTAGCATGACACCATGTAAACTTCAAAGTGCCTGCAGCCATCAATAGTGCAAAAGTCACCAAAGTTGGAAAAGTCAGTTCATAATAATCACTGAGTGCTCCCTACCTTGGGACCCAACCTCCCAATAACTCCAATGAGCAGTGAAGACGCAGCTTTGAAAACAATTTCACTAGGCTTTGAAATGAAATCCGTATATTTGGGGAAACTTTTACACATAATATCCAGGTTCTTAAAATAAGATAAATACTGTTGGCCTCTATAAACCAAACTTGAAGTATAGTCAACATTGAAAATGAACATGTGCAAAATGTTTGGAAGAATTAGTTGCTGTAAAAGCAAGTTGTAAAGTTCGTCAATTTCTTTATTCAATAGCTTTCAGGTAGACATTGTATTTAAGTCAAGATTGTTACCTGCCAAGAACCTGAATAGGATACCTATCTGCTTATCTATTCTCTTTCATTTATCTATCTATCAATCTATCTATCTATCTATCTATCTTCCTACCTATCTATCATCTATCTACAAGACAGAGCGTAGAAAAGTGTCTTTCTAAGAAGAATAAGAATTGAAACTGGATTGGAATAAATTTTGTGCTTGAGCTTTAGCATATTTAAGGAGAAAACAAAGAAATTCTTGAGTCTAATACAATTAGCATTTGATTATTTCCTTTTAATGTATATAACTACTAGTTTACACAGAACAAAAAAGACAACAGACTTTTGGAAGAAAAGATAGCAGCCTGGTGTTTATCTCTCCTTCTGTCTTCTTATGACCCCATTGCACTTCTTTATTTTAGACAAGATTAAAACACAAACAATTGCAGCAGTCATGGCCCTGAAGCTCACACTTACAAACTTAGTTTAAACCTCTTTGATGATTATCATGCCACACTTAACTTTGCCAAATTGGACAGAAAACTCTTCAGTACAGCTGGCTACTTTAAGACAACATTGTTCCAGCTCATTTGTTTTAAAGACAATTAAAGGTAATTGTAGAGTCACATGAAGTCAGGAAATAATGACGAGAGAATCTGTATACACTTCACCCAGTGTCGCCAGGTCATGACTTCCCACATGGCTACACAATGGTATTGCATCCAGGAAACGGGCAATGGTGCAATCCGTCAATCCCACTCAAAGGACAGCAGTTTTACACACACTTCCTTGTATATGTGGGTATGTTTTATGCTATATTATTATATGTGTATCCATTCATGTGATTAAAAGTTCAAAACACAGAGATTTCCACTACACAGTTCCCCCATGCCACCCTTCCCATTCCCAGTTCATTTTTCTGCTTAGAAGAGGGGGTAGGGGAAGAAAAGAGAATGACAGAGAAATAGTTTGGTTCTTTTCCTTGAATGAAAAGTCTGCCTTGTGAAACCCATTGAAATATTTGGCATCTGTTCCCTACTCTTGTGGTGTATCTGCTTTAGTCTGGCTATTTGTAGTTCCCCAGCGAAATATCCCCAGCTAAGAAACAGAAAGAAACCAGTGGGTTAAACTCATTCATACTTCCATGTGAATGATTCAGGCATCACTAAGTCTGCCAGAGAAACTTTCAGCTTCAAAAAGAAAGAGCCATTTCCTTGGTATTTTATGTAATCTAACAAGTGCAACTTCCTTCCATCCCTCCTTTCCTCCCTCCCTTGCTACCTTCTTTCCTTCCTTCCCTTCTGTCCCTTCCCTCCTCCTTTCCCTCCCTTCTTTTCCTCTATTTCTGTACCTTCAGGAGAAAGATTAGATCGGATGCCACACCTCTACAGGTAACTTCTTCTATTGTCATTGCTTCTTGTTATTATTCTTTTTAGAACTTCAGCTGGGAAGGTGGCTCAGTGGTAGAGCGCTTGCCTTGCATGCATGAGGCCCTGGGTTTGATTCCTCAGCACCACATAAGCAGGAAAAAAAAAGCTGGAAGTGGCGCTGTGGCTCAAGTGGTAGAGTGCTAGCCTTCAGCTGAAGAGCTGAGGGACAGCACCCAGACCCTGAGTTCAGGCCCACAACCGGATCCTCCCCCCCCCAAAAAAAAGATTAATAATAGAACTTCAGAACTAGTGTGCCATGCAAGGGACTCTTCCAGGCCACTGTATTAGGTGTGACAGCTAGATCTAAAATTGTGTCTCTACTTCTAAATGCATTACTCCTTAAGAGAATAAAACTTACAGTCATTAAAAGGGCTATAAAAATGGAGTCCAAAGATGTAGAATATTTATGTATGTCATTACGTAGATGTTGAGTGTTCTCTAGAGGACAAGCCTTGCTGTAGGTCCTAGAACCTAGAAGATTCCCTGCCCTTTGTAACCAACATTGCATTTGGACAAAGAGGAGGCAATTGGCAAGAATATATAAATATATATGTATGTGTATATATATATATATATATATATATATATATATATATATGCAAGCAAGCAGATTTCAAACTCATAAGCTTAAAAAAATACAGCCAGGAGTGGCTCATGTGAAAAGAGAAACCCAATAAACTTTAAAGGGATTGGGTCAATAGTATGGGGGGGGGGGAAGGTTGAACAAATGTTTGGAGATGAGAACAAATAATCCAAAGCAAAGAAAAGGCATTTATCAGGATACAGAGAAGTGACACTATTCAACAGAAAAGCTTGCTGTAAGTGACAGGCTTTCAAATTATAATTACAAAGATTTGCTTATTGTTGGGACGGCAAGGTAGGTCATCCATTTCCATCCTGTTTATTCTGCATGCACAAAAATACCCAGGCCTCTGCAAAATTGAAAAAGAAAATCACAGTCTGTTCTGGTACTTCCTGGGAAGCAAGCATGTGTGGTCACATTCAAGATGGTCTGGCGAGCTGTCTTCTTTCCCAGTATCCCAAGTTTTCAAATATCATGTGCCTCCTGAATGGAGAAGAAATACTTTGCTTTTTCCTCCTGGCCCCTCACTGCACAATCGATACACACTACCAGATTACCCAGGCCAGGGACTCGAAGCTTCAGTGGCTTTGACCACCATCATTCCTATGTGAAGACAATCCTCAGATGTACTATATGAAGTAAATTCTGGAATCTAGCTTCTTTGAAATGGGCATATTGAAGCCGGAAGTGGTGCTGTGGCTCAAGTGGTAGAGCACTTGCCTTGAGCTGAAGAGCTGAGGGACAGTGCCCAGGCCCAGAGTTCAGGTCCCACGACCGACAAAGAAAGAAATGTGAATTATGAATTTAGATCCTTCTTTGCTTCCTCTTTTAGATATATTTTTCTCTCTACGTTCCTTTCCCTGTCACCCCACCCACACCCCACTTTCTTGCTTAGTTGAATTCAGTCATGACTCCTACGCTGAGGTCAAGGACCAGGTGTTGGAAGGACCTCACGGGATAATTCTCCAAATATCCCTGTGGATGTCCAACTTTTATCCAAGTATCATAGGTGAGGGCAGGTCACCTACTGAGCTGAGTGACGGGTTAAGTAACAGAACCTCTCTGAGCCCATTTTCCCTGATGGAAAAATCTACATTAACAAAGCCTGCCTTGGGAGGATGTTACACGTTCTAACCGGATGTGTATGTATACTTGCAGAGTAAGGAGCCGACTGAAGCAATGACTTAGGTTTTCCCTAGTGTTATATACCCTATCAGTTCTCACATGGGACTTATTTTGACCCTGCTGAGGTATATCTGGTGACACTTCAGGTTGCTATAATGGCGATGGTGGTGTTCATGACTGGCACTTCGTGGGTTAAGACCAGGGATGCTAGTAACCCCCTCCAATGCATACATACCACCCCCATAGCAAAGAGTTATCAAGCAATGCCACTATTGAGAAACTCTGATCTAGCCTTCGCTTGAACAATTTTCCTGATTGGAACCTCTTCCCTTGGGAGACAAGCCACTCAATCACTGGAGAACGACACGAGACAACTATTGGTTAAGTTGAGGCAAAATCTGTAACTCCCACCTGCTAGCCACGATGGTGTATTGTAGGACAACAAGACAAACCTGTCCATCTTCATGTCACAGTTCTTCTAATATTATACTTCTAATGTTACACTCACAAAGCTATGTAGGATGCTCTGGAACAAGCAGGAAGGAAACCCAACAGCTTTAGCTACCTTCAAACACTTTATTTCTAGTTTTGTCCACTAGTGTGAGTGTACCAGGAGAATCTAAACAAGCCTACCTGGGTCAAAAATCATCTATAAAATAACACATGGCATCCAACATACTTGTCTCTAAAAAAGACGTTACAAGGGCTGAGGGAGCATTGTTTTTAACCTCCTCTCTCCGTGCCCACCGTAAAAGGAAGTCCAGCTAATATTTTGCCACAAACCCTTAGCCCAAATACCAGATCAGGTTGTTTACTAACAAAAGTCCTGTATGGCTCTCAGTGTATAGGACCTTACCTGGATGGAGTGAAAAAAGGTATCAATATAAATTTATAGTTGTGCAATAATGTAGAAATAATTTTAAAACATCAAGTTTGCCATCTTGTGCTTGAAATCATTGTCAAATCTTATTGGAAATACATTTATTCTGATTTCTGGCAATCCAGCCCCCTGAGCCTTTTCACAGTTGGTGAGCAGAGAGGGTATTTCTGCCTCATTTACAGTGTCTTTACAGGAGTCAGACAATCAACCACAACATTAGTTAAAGAAATCAGTGGCTAATGATTTTTGACAAGCTCTGCAGTTATCAGGCTGAGGGACGGACAAGGCAGGGCGGGCAGCAGCAGCAATCGGGAGAATTTTATTCGAGCCAGCAATAGGCTTTGGGAAAAGATGAGGAAAATAGGGGTAAATAAAAATGCCCTCGCACCTCGGAGAGAGCCCTCATCTGCTTTCTGAAAAGAGAAGAATTCCAACACGTAATATGTACTGTGATCTTTTTGTGTGTGTGTGCAGATATGGGACCTTGAATGAATATGGAGGAAAATGGAGTATGCCACTTTGTAAACTAGACAAAAGGATAAAACTATGATTTTTTGCAGCCTGGTGAAGCTACCTTCTTAAGTTGAAAGCAGTCAACTTTACCCATTGGAGTGTGTACTCTTTGTTCTGGAAATCTCACACTCGCCACTCAGACCATCTGCTGTGTGTTGACAGCTAACACTGCCCAATGTGTAGAGCGGAGGCTGCACCTTCTTGGGCACAGAAGGGCTGAGTGTGGGGAAGAATGGAAGGGGTGACATTGATCGACATGCACTGTACTCATAAATAGACATGCTGAATAGAAACTCCAGGATACAATTACTGACAGATAATGAAAAATAAGTTTGAAAAAGAAAGAGCTATATCTTCACAAAAACATGAATTCTAGTTTCTCCTGGGCCATACCTCAGCATGGGGCATTGGTCAAGTCTCCTGTTCCCTTGTGCTTTAGTTTTTAATTCTGGACTATGATCAGGTTGGATCAAATGGCCTAGGATTCTCCCTTCTTAACTATGCCTTGAATTTTAAGAAATCATAATCCACTTTGATATATTTAGTAATTTAAAATATGCTTAGTTGTTTTGAATAATTTATCTTTGGCTTAGGAAATCCTTATCCATTTATTTATTTTTCTTTAAACTTTTTGTAAGGAACAAAATGAATCATCTCAGTAATAGATTTTTTTGGTCAGTTATGGGGCTTGAACTCAGAGCCTGGGCACTATCCCTGGGCTTTATTGCTCAAGGCTAGAGCTCTACTATATTGAGCCATAGCACCCCTTTCCAGTTTCCTATTGGTTAACTGGATACAAGAGTCTCATTGTCTCTCCTGCCTGGTCTGGCTTCAAACTGTGGTCCTCAGGTCTCAAAGCCATTACAGATGTGAGCCACTAGCACCCAGCAATAATAGAATTGGTATTTTCCCATTTTCTTCTCATCTGAGAACTCTTGCATATTCTTAAAAGAGCTGCTTTTTAAAATATGTGCCTACAGTGGAATAAATGGCAGCTAGTAGGGAGAGTTAAATTTATAAGGCTAATTAGTTAATACTAAGCAGCAAATAATGGAGTGACCAAGGAACTTCAAAAATTTTTGTTTCGCAATCAAGAAATTTTTAAGCATTCAATGAGGGTTCAAAATTGCTTTTATATTGCATAGCCTGAGTTAGAACCATAAACTCAACTTACCCATAGAAAAAACCAAGCAACATGAGGGGGTGGGGTAGGAGGTTGGGGTAGATGAGGGGTGGGGAGAGTGACAGAAAGGGTGACACTGATTAAGATGCTCTGTACTAAGTGATATGTTGAAATGAAACCTTGTTGTACAATTACACTCCCCCACAAAAGCTCCAGGGAACCTTATGTTAAAAACATATCATATGGCTGTAAGGAGAGAAATGTATCTCAGGAAACTAAATTACTGGGGGCCAGTGTAATCCTAGCTACTCCGGAGGCTGAGATAGCAGGCTGTCAGGGTTCAAAGCCAGCCTGAGCAGGAGAGTCTATGAGATCTTCTCTCCAATTAACAAAAAGCCAGAATTGGAGCTGTGGCTCAAGTGGTAGAGTGTCAGCCTTAAACAAAGAGCCTAAGGCATAGCACTCAGGCCTTGAGTTCAAGCCTCAGTACCAGCAACCAAACAACTCCCCCTAAATCCAATATATAGATACATCTCAAATCTTAAAATAATGACACACAATTCCACACATGGTTGATAAGTTTTTCTTGATGATTACAATCTATCATTCCACACTGCCATTTCTAAAATTGGTCATTGCTGTTGTGTGTCATGGTAAAGAGAGACATATTTTAGAGCATCTTAACCCTAAATTCTTCATTACTCCCTTTCCATATTATAAATCAGAAAGCACAGAAATATTTATTTTAATGATAACAATAATAATAATTATTATTTTGTTGGCATGGCCTTGAACTCAGGCCCTGGGCACTGTCCCTGAGTATTTTTTGCTCAGGGCTAACACTCTACCAATCTGAGACACAGTTCCACTTCTGATTTTCTGGGGGTTAATTGGAGATAAGAGCCTCACAGACTTTCCTGCCCAGGCTGGCTTTGAGCCACGATCCTCAGATCTCAGCCTCTTGAGTAGCTACGGTTACAGTTGTGAGCCACTGGCGCCCAGTGAAGCATGGAAATATTCATAGTGGGTAACCAATCATAGTGTGAGTTATATTTATAGTTCCTCACTAGAAAAATTTCCCTGCTCTTAACCTCTTGCTGAGGAAATCCTTTGGAGGTTTAGTTTTATATTTGGCTGTGAGGCCCTTGACCAAAAAGGGTAGTAAATTTATGGCCAGTCTAGCAACTGCAAGGTAGCCTGATATAAAAAGTTCTGTTCCCTGGAAGATTACAGTGATGAGTTCGCTCAGTCACAGCCTCCTAGGAAATTCAGTTGAGCCGTTAGTAATTATGGAAGTGAGGTGTTCAAATGTTAACAGACATCAGGAGAGCAGGCGAGACACCACAATAGGGTGAATCTATTGACTTGAGGCTGCTGAGGGTAATAAGCAAACAGCTCCTGGAGAGTGTGGGTCCCAGAAGGTTCTAGAGCTGGGTGATGCCCCTATCTGCCACTCTCGGGAAAGCATGGGATTACGGTGATCTTTACAGTCCTCTCCCTTGTGTGATGTAATCTGAGTCTCTTCCTCAAACCTAAGGAATAAAACTGTGAAGAGAGATAAAGTGACTGCCCACCACTAAAGTGGCAAAGAAATAACTTCAGACTTTTCTCCCTCTGTTTTTAGTGATGGACACCAATACGGGGCTGGTTCTTCCCATGGTGATACAATTTGGGCTAGGAAACGCTGGGCAAGTGCGTGGTTAATTAGGAGGGGGAATGTTTTGAGTGTTTTGTGGGGTGTTGCTTTAACTAAGACATCTCGAACTTCATTTGGACATGTTGCCATGCGCACATAAAGTGAACGATCCTGTTACACCTATGACAACAGTAATACGAGACACTAAAGGCAGTGGCATGCTGAATCAAAAGTGGTGCCAGTCAAACCCAGTGTGATTCAATGCAGGTTGTCACTCATTCTTTCCCATGCTGAAATGTCGACATCTGTAACCTGTTGGAGCCTGCTGGGCCCTTGCCTGCCTTGCTCCAGCCATACAGAGCATTCACTATTGAATGCTGTTGCTTCTGGGCCCTTGAACTTGTCGTAGACAAGGCCCATTGCTCACAATGTTTTCTCTCATCTCTGTCACTTTCAAGGCTTGTCCACATTCTGCTTCGTTTTTTTCTGTTCTGATTCTTAATACATTGCCATACAAACCTACTTGCTAATCTCTCTCTCTTTCTCTCTCTCCTCTTCTTCCTCCTCCCCCTCCTCGTCCTCTTCCTCCTCTCTCTAATTAGATGGTAAGGACCCTGAGGATAGGGATCATACCATACTCCCCATGGACCTTCAGGATCCCTTATGTTACCACTGACTGCTGTTGAATGGATATGGTGACCTTGTGCTAGTAGCAGGGTATCTGTAGAGATATTTATCGCAGCTATAGTGCTGTACGTATTGGCTCTTGCCACCTATCTCAATAAAGGAAAACAGCTACATGGAACGTAAAGTGTATGAAATTTTTGATCCTCAACCAGTCCTGCGACCTTTTAAGTACCAGCAAACAAGTCAGTCTCCCAGAGAAGGACATACATGACTTTCACAATGGTACAAGAACTCTCAGCGTAAACATGTGTTTGTTTGGTCTAGTCATTGGCTCAAACAAATAATGTTTTCTGTTATAAGCCCCAGTGGTCATTATGCTAAGGGAGCAAGAAGATCAGAGCCTGGAAATATATGAACATAGTCATGTTGTAGTGGGAAATGATTCTACCTTTCTGTGGATGCAAGACAAACCATTTCTCCCTTTTTTAACCCTGAATAATGTGAGAAAAATACATTTCCTGTCTCCATAGGTAACAAACAGAGGCCAATAATTATGCTGTGGAAATTACCAGCATGGTGACTGCATCCTTCAAACTCAGAGGTACATACCCCCCTCTCCCGCCTTTGTCCACCTTCAGTTAATGACTTCTGACTCACAAGGAAGATGCTGGAATGTTCCATATTCTATCTAGGAGCTTTTAATAAGTACTGATGCTGAGTAGTTGTACATTATCTGCACGTACCCATTTACCATGAGGAGATTTCTCTCTTTCTTTGACATGACGCCACTATCTATACATAATCTCTCCTACTGGAATTTTTTCTCATTGAAGACCAGGTTCAATACAATTTCTTTCTGATTTTCCATTTTCAGAGATCCACAAAGTATGGGAAGCATTTTGTGCATATGCTGTCTGTACAGCGTGATGCTGTTTTGGTGGAAAGGGTGATTCCTGGTTTAGATCTGTAGTGTCATGCTTTTCTAGAAGGTCACATGAACATGATTATTTAGAGTCAAACACGGTAGAAAAAGGTGCGATCTAGATGCTTCCACAAAGGAGAAGCTCTGTGTGATGCTCTTCATAAGAGGGACAGGAAAACCATTTCTGCGTCAGCTCTGTTCTGACAGCAGCGACAGTGGGTGGCGTGGGATGCTGCCACGAGCTCCTCTCAAGTAGGATGTTATAACAACCCATAATAAGTGTAAACAATAAATGGATGGACTCTTAGGGGAGGTGCAGGGAGACAGATGAGGTTTTCTTTTTTTTGGTACTTCTGTTGGGCCTCGACTACTCTTGGAATTCCCTCTGCTCCCCAGCAGAGTTTTGGCCTGACAATAAACAACAGTTTCATACTTTATCTGAGCCCAGCCAGAAGGGGAGTTCAGCAAGCAAGCTTCTGCAGATGTTCACATCCAATCATCTATCCATAATTGATGAAACAGGGAGGTCAGATGTAATGGCTGCTGGTATTCCAGCAACAAATAAAATGGTTATTGACCAAACAAGCCAGTGTGGTGCAGCGCACCGAGTGGTGACAAGCAGGCCGGCAGGCAGGTGGGCAGGAGATGTGGCTGCAGCAGAAGCAAGGGAGGACAGCCCCGCTGCTCATCTGGAGAATCCCTCAGTGAGTCAGGCGGCAGAAGGCCTGCACAGACAAATCAGCAGACAGAAGTGACTTGTAAAGGAACAGGTTTGCTGAAGTACAAAGGAAGATGAAGACAGGCCAAGGTAGAGGACAGAATGAGGAGCGAGTCCCGGACCAATGTGGGTAAGTATAGATCCAATGCAACAGTTTAGAAATGCCTTTGAATGCTGGAGCTGTGACCCAGATGTCTGAGTTGCTTTTATCAAGTGGTGTGTCTCCACTTGCCTACCTGCTGACATTGCCTAGCCTGGGTGACTCCAAGCCTGGGGCCCAGCTCTCCCACTGAGGAACGGTCATCCGTACTCTTGCCTGCTGATTCTGTCCCCTTCCCCATCTTATGTAGTTAAAAAAAGTCTAAAAATCACTTTTACCATTTTAAGAATGTTTCCAGTTATGCCAGAAATGCAAAAAATCACAAAACTCTTACACTTCTGAAGATCAGCACTAACCCTGAAATACAGGCTGCTTAAAACCCAATTTACTGTGGAAGAATTTGAAAAGGAGACAAAATTTTCTGTAATAATAGTAATAATAATAACAACAACAACAATAATAAATCAAACCCTGCACTTTATTCCCTTTAACCTATGCAAAAGAAATAATAAAGCATTAATAGGGTCTACTTTTATTGACTGAATAAAACTCAGGATATCTAAACATAAATAAGTGGCAGAACTCCCAACACTTCTCTTCCAATACAAAAAAAGAACATTTATACACAGTTTACTGTGTAATATTGTAAGATGAAGAATAGTGGAATGAAATGGTAGTTATTATTGCTATAGGTAGTCATAAAGAAGCATAGGACAGAGCAGTTTTAAATATTAATAATCTCTAAATCGCTTAAATCAATTTAACACTCTTTAGTGGTTTATTTAGAAGTGTGATTTATTTTATTCTTTGTAAACCAATGCCTCTGATCAGCTCTGGAATCACATACAAACTGCACATAAAATGACAAAACAAATCACAGATTGCATTCTTATAGCAAGCTTTTGGCTTCACAGTACAAACTAGAAAATTACCACTGTATTTGGCATTTTCAAACTGCTTATCAATACTGAGAGGCTGAGAATTATAGCGTCTGGAAGGAATCATAGTGTTCATTTGGGGAATAATTTTCCAGTTGTTCTCTTTCCTCGTCCCTATCCTCCTCCCAGCCCGGCCTCTCATTTAGGGACTCAAAGCTGTCTCAGGGCCTGGGACCATGTCTGTTCCTGGTCTATCCAGGTGGGAGGTCACTATCATCACAGGTTGCCCGGACTAAATGATGAACTTTGACCTTTATTAATGTCACTGAGCTTTGGCTGTGTCCTTTGAGACAAGTGCCCAACAGCCACCCCTGACGGTGGATTTATCTACCTTCCAGTTTTGTAATTTTTTTGCTCAGCACAGTTCCTATTTACTGGGACTCTGAAGGTCTGTTCTACTGCCACCCATACACCTGGGCAAGAAATGCTGCCCTGGAGCGCGTGCCCTAGGCCCCAGTGCTGTGCTTGGTGCTTGTCACTGGCCGATAGCAGTCACTACCATTTACTGGGCAAACTGTACATGTACAGTTCCTATTCATCGTGTGTTTAATCTGTCATGGGGCCCTACTCTGAGTATTAATGTTCCCAGTGTATAAATGAGAGAAGTAAGATGCAGAGATGTTAAATCAGTGAATTGGTGATGGAGGAAGGATTTGAACTGGGTTCAGTGGAGTGCAGAACCAGAATTCCTAAGCCCCATAGTATGCTCTCTGTTGAGTCCCCCTGAAGGTGGCTGTATTGACCTTGACCTACCCCGCAGCGTGCTGCCGCCTGCCTCCGCTGTCAGGTCTTCTGCACTCACCACACTGACATCCACCCAAGCTTTCTGGCGCTCTAGATCTCAACCACATGCTTCCTGCTCACACCTTTGCCGATTGCCTGCTGACCTTTAGAAAACCACGTTGCTTAATTAATAGCCAGCACTGAGCATTTTTATGTCATGCCTTCACCTGCAGTGAACAAGTTTTACATCAGAAACAATAATCCCTTGTTTCATAAAGAGTACAAGCCCCTCTGTGCAGTACTTTCTCTCTCTGACTCAGCCTTCAATTGTTCTTCTCTCTCCTTTCGTTTCTCTCAGCACTGCTGGCCCACTTCCTAGGTGGGTTTTAGACCAGTCCTTCCCTCCGCCTGGAACATACTTCTCCAAGTATCAGCAAGCCTAATCATACTCTTGCTTACTGCCTGTCTTTCCCCACAAGGACAAGGACGTTTGTCCCCTTTGTTATCGGCATATCCTACATACCTAAAATGGGGCTCGGCAGCAGTGTTCCCAAACTACACAATGGATGAGTCACAGACTATTCTTCGGCCCACACATACCATCTGCACCTTCTCAGCACTGACTCGGAGGTGTTACTACTGCTAATACCTCTTAAAGGTGAGCGACTGAGATAGATAGAGATGAAACCACTGGGCCAAGGGCAGACCATCGGTAAGGAGTCATCTAAGACCTTGAACCCAGGCTGTCTGATTTCAAAGGCCCCCTCTCCTACCTCTTTGCCCAGAAACTGCTAACAACAGCACCATGCAGGACAGGCCTCTGAGTCCTTTGTGCACAATATCTTCTGTTACAAACTTGCCAAAAATTTAACAAGAGTGTCACAAAACAACATCATTAGGAATGCTGAATGACATTACTGACTTACGCAAAGCCAAAGGGCTTGGTAACAGAACCATGAGTAGAGCCAAGGACGTCTGATTCCTGACTTGATGGTCTTCATGTACTTTAGAACCAGTTTTAAAGATTGTAATGATAAGTAGGTGGCGCTTTTCCATTCCCCTATCATCTCTTCCCAATAAACAATTAAAAGGTAATTTTAGCTTTGGAACCCTGTGACAGATATTTATGTTTATTTATATCATATTTTAAGAGGAAAATGTTTATTTTTAATATCTATGACATTATAAACATACAAAATGCACATAATAAACCCTCACTCTGCTGTAAGCTAATATAAGCTCATAGGGAAAATGAATATGTTTAATTAAATTTAGGAAAAATGTATAGTTAAATCATTGGCAGCACAGTAATAAGGACCAATAAACCATTATCTCTTTACTATTCCATTGGAATTGTCATCAACATGCTCTATTAATAAATACCTTCATTTTACAAAGAGGGGGTTTAGAGAATTTTCTGTGATCTGAGAAGCCAGTAAATGCAGCAGGAACAGCATAATCCTTATGCTAACCTAGCAAATCACACTTTTAGTGTTCTAGAATTATTCGCTAGCATTTATCCCAGACACACTGCTGAGTACTTTCTACATATTAATTCATTTAATCTTCACCATCGCTTGGAGTTAGGCACTAGCATGATCCCCATGCTGCAGGTGAGGAAATCTTGGCCAAAGGATTAGACAGTGAGACGCCCGGATGCTAACTCTAGGCTCCATGCTCTAGTCATACTTCTGTGAGAGCGGTTTACCAAGGAAATGATGGTTTATGGGAAGGACTTTTCCTTCTTCTCCTCTTTCTTTTTACTGAAAATTCTAAATATCTCCCACTACCATCTTTTCAAACTAAAAAAAAAAATCTAACAAATAGCACTTTTCCTTTGCCCTAAGAGTTGTTAATAGATAGCAAATTTGTGCCAGGAGCAGGGAGAGACTCCCAGGGAGGAGAGAGATAATATGTTGAAACACTGCTTCTGAAAATGATTTATATTACTTCTTTTTAGAAGTGTACTCACTCCCAGGTGTACAGTTTATCTCCAGAAAACAAGGCAAATTCAACAGTGTGATTGAATCATAACAGACTCTCAGTACCCATTTTCCATACCGATGGAGAGAAACAGGAAGTGAGGATCCCTGAAGGAGCTTTCTCTGCAGGGCTTTCCTAGCCCAGGGCAACCTGTACCGTCTACATTCTCTGCCTTGTTTCCTTTCTTTTCCCTTCCTTCCTTTTCTTTTTCTTTTTATGTGCTGGTTCTGGGGTTTGAACTCAGAGCTTTACACACTTGCTTGGCTTTTTCACTCTGAGGCTCTACCACTTAGGCCACACCTCCACTTCTAGCTTTTTGGTGGTTAATTACAGGTAAGAGTCTCATGGACTTTTCTGCCCAGGTTTCTGGCTTCAAACCATGATCCTCAGATCTCAGCCCCTTGAGTAGCTAGGATTACATGCATGAGCCATGAATGCCCAGCTTTCTCTGTCTTTTCTTGCCCTTCCCCCAAACTCCAGTGATGGTTCTTAACTGTCTCAGCAGTAGAGAAGGGATTTCTTTATTTAACCTTCAAATGTCATTCAACAATCATGACTACTGGACAAGAATAAACAAAATGTTGTTTATGCCAGTAAGTTATTCATTAAGTAGAACAGATGAGAATGGTAATTAAAAATTTATCTGGAAGGTTTGTGATGAGACTCAACAATGAGTTTCAACTCATTCTACTGCCACTACCCCCTCCCTCATTTGAAACAGCCACATCAGTCACAGGCACTTGTTCCAGACTTGGCTCTGAACCTGCTGGTATGGGGGCCACAGGCAGGCTGTTTATTCCAAGCCTCAGCCTCTTCCCCAGCAGCACCACTTCCCCAGAAATCATACTTAAATTCTTTTTTATTACTGGTTAAGCACTTAATAATTTTCTTTAATGTTTTCGGTTGAGACAAGCTGTTGAAATGAGTAACTGCTATGATCAATCATATGCTGGAGATTTTTACTATGAGTCATCTATATAAAACCTACTGAAAACATCAAAGAAAGCCTTTCCAATTTTAGCAGAATGGAAAGAAATAGTTAGTTTTCAAATAAGGTTTCCCTCTGCAGAAACAAAAATCAATATAGGTGAATTGTAGATGTTGACAATATGGAACTCATTGCCTTCCACCCCTATAATAAGAAATTAAAGTCATTTATGATTTCAACTTCCATAGATTATCATTGAAAACATTCTTATGTCACTAGCATTTACGTATATACAATTATATGCATATATGTTTATATATACATATCTTTATATATATTTACCTGCACATTATATGTATATGCATGTATACATATATAAGTAGGGTCATAATGTATATTGTTTTGAACCTGATTTTCTGTTCAATGTATCAATAATACTTTTATTTTTATAAAGTATTTATTGTGTAACTTCTATTGTCTACATTCCATTTCATCACAGGATACTCAACAATTAATGCCTTATAAAGTTAAAATTAATAAGTTAATAAAATTAATGTACCTATAAAGTTGTTCATAAGAATTATGGATAAATCTCTGTATATGTTAATAGCTATTACACAAATAATATTATACCTAAATAGTCACATGTGACTAGTTATATCCCTTAGATCAAATTTGAGATAAATAATTCCTGAGTCAAAAATACACAAATTAAAAATCTCATTCAGGGCTGGGAAGGTGGCTCAGTGGTAGAGCGCTTGCCTTGCATGCCAGAGGCCCTGGGTTCGATTCCTCAGCAACACATAAGCAAAAAGAAAAAAGCCAGAAGTGGTGCTGTGGCTCAAGTGGTAGAGCGCTAGCCTTGAGCTGAAGAGCTGAGGGACAGCGCCCAGGCCCAGAGTTCAGGCCCCACGACCGGACCCCCAAAAAATAAATAAATAAAAAAAATAAAAATCTCATTCAAACAAAACACAGTGCTATTGAACGTTTACTAGGTGCTAGAAACACTACGTTTCATCTCACTTAAACCTTATAGCAATGTGACTGCCTCATTGTACAGGAGAAGGAAGCCTATCGACACAAGCTTAGTAGAGCCTTGGGGTCCTTCAGAGGCCATTAGAAGTGACAGAGCCTGTCTCCTCCAGTTGTGACCTCATTCCATTCACATCATAGTCATTCCACAGATACATGTGCACGCACGCGCACACATGCACACACGCACACAGCTCCACCAGCACACAGATAGTGCTTGTAGATTTGCTTTATCTTCGTTTCAAACATGGTGCTTAGACAGAAATGCTCAAAGTATCCAGGACTAGGTGGATACTCTATTATGTATTATTATACTTAGCCAGCAACATATTATAATATGCATATTGTCAATATATGTCTGATATGTTTATATTAAACATAGAAATTCATAATGTGTAACAAATATGCATGCACTATATTTTAATGTTAAATATATTTATATCTATATTTTATGTTTTCATATATCTACAAAAATAGCAACATTTCCTAATTTTAAAAATGGATTCACACCAGATGTGGGTGGCTCATGCTTGTATTCCTAGCTTCTCAGTAGGTTGAGATCTGGGGATTGTGGTTCAAAGTCAGCCCAAGCAGGAAAGTCTGTGAGACTCTTATCTCCAATTAACCCCTAGGAAAATGGAAGTGATGCTGTGGTTCAAATCTAGAGCACTGGTTTTAAGCAAAAGAGTTCAGGGACAGCACCCAGGCCCTGAGTTCAAGCCCCCATGACCACTACCACCAACAACAGAAAATGGATTCACTTCAACCTACATAGAAATAATATTACTCAAAATTATGATTCATCAGAATTTAAGGGATAAGACTCCAAATGTGATTTTATTGAATTCTTTTTTGTCAGTCATGGGGCTTAAACTATGGGCCTGGACGCTGTCCCTCAGCTCTTCAGCTCAAGGCTAGTGCTCTACCACTTGAGCCATAGCTCCATTTCCATCTTTTTCTGCTTAAGTGATGCTGAGGAATCAAATCCAGGGCCTCATACATGAAAGGCAAGCACTCTACCACTTCCCAGCCCTACTTAATTCTTTTTTGAGTGGTTAGCTTTACTTGGAAAAAATGTATTTTAAAAGTTTATAAAAATGTGTTTTAATAATTTGGGGATTATAAAAGCACTTTGCAATTTTGCTACTATAATCTTTGTATTTAAAGTTACAACTTTCCTCCACACTAAAACAGTAACTTTACAGCAATAATTTGTCCTAAGTTTCTCTGTCAAAGAAATAGAATCACAGCAAGAGTATTCTATTCTGTAGAATAGACTCATAGTAAGTTGAATATTTTTTACTTTCTTTATTAATTGGGTTTTAACTCTTTATAAATTTTACTTTGATTTAATTAGAAATTCCATAATGCATTTTTGTCTTCTTTGTAAATGACAAATACATAAAAGTATTTTTCATAAGTGAAAGCAGCTAACACCTAAATGCTGGAAGAATTATATAAAATTAGAAAGGCAAAAAAAGAAAAAACTTCTATTTTTTTAAAACAGGAATTTAACTCATAAACTTAGACTCAAATTATGAGATGTTTTATGGTCAGGAAGGACTGCACAGTCTAAATATCAGCATTCATTTCTAGTAATCAATTATGTTGTCATTTTAAACATGTGAAAACTGGTTTCCAATACCCTCGAGATTGAGAATATGACTTGAATCAAAACTTCACAATTATCTCGCTCATTCATAAATCGCTGCTACAGTAGCTCTTCACAAAGCTGCTGGATCTTTTGTTTATAGTCATTCGCATTTTAAGAAATAGTGCACACATTTCTAGTATTTGTATAAAGCAAATGAACAGACAGACAAGAGTATTTATTTGGTCCTTTCCAAAGAAGATGAACTTCAAGAACCTGAGAACTGGCCGCTCTCATCAACGCCACTGAACGGTAAGGAACATATGGATCATAATGTATGTACACTCCTTAAAGTTCAAGGCCTAACATATGAAAATGTTCTCTGGAGCAATAAAGCAACCTGCATAGTTCATCACAAGACTAATTGTGTGACAGACCTAGAGGCAATGGCACAGCTGTTAGCCCACGGTGCTCCAGGGTATGGGGACGAGGAGGAGGCACCATACCTGGGAGAGCCAGGAGATGGTTATCGGATGAGACGTGTGTGTCAGGAAGAGGGCGAGGCTCATACTTCACTGTAAATTTAGCCAAATTACATATACTTCATCGAAGACAATGAGTAAAACTGTAGCTGAACTGTTTTTTTTCCCCCTTGTTGCTTTGATTTTTGGTTTCATTTGTGTAGTTTTGATCTCGGATAGGATTTTGCCATGTACCTAAGGTAAGACTAGATCTTACTATGTAGCCAAAGGCTTGCCTCAAACTTGAAATCCACCCATTTCAGCCTTCCAAGTACAGGAATTACAGGTGTGTGTGTGTGTGTGTGTGTGTGTGTGTGTGTGTGTGTGTGTGTAATTTAGCAACTTGAAAGTTATCCAGATAGAGGCTGTGAGTATAGCTCAGTGTCACAGCATTTGTATCCCCAGCAATCTATTCTCAAATGCATCTGCAGTAGAGACAATTATTTGATCTTCAATTAACCTGCAATAGTGACTTTACAGATTATTCAGAATAATTAGTGCTCAATAAAGTAACCTTTTTTGGTTACTTTGAAAAAAATCATTAATATTAGACTACTATTTAATCTATATAAAAACCTAGTTTATCCAATATTTTCAATTTTTCTCCTTAATATGTTCAATTAATAACTAAGAAAATGTTTAAGATTAATTCTCCATTTTCCTGAAGCATGTCCTCTACTGACCCTCATCTTGTTTTTCAAATGATAATGATGAAAATTGCTGGTCATGGTTAAAAAAAAAAGAGGGAGAAGGAAGTGAATGAAGACACTGACCATGTTATCAAATGTCAGTTCCTCAAGGATGAAGAGGTGATGCCACAGACATGTATAACAGCTGTTTTGTGTGTGTGTGAGCATTTCATGAGAGGGTTTTAACATTCTTCTATACAAAAGCCAGATTTAGTGGCAAGAAACAAAGAAAGTCAAATCCAATCAAAGGTTGGGAAGGACATGAGGCACTGTTTTAGGAGTGTCAGCTGGTGAGACACCACGACACATCATGTGTGATCAACACTTTGGTAGCCAGGCCACGCATGGGCAGATCTACCCAGAAAAACTCTTAGGGTTGGAGAAGAGAAGCCCTCTGTTAGAAAATGAGTAAGAGGAGAGAGGATGGAGAGACGTTCTTTAAGAACAATAGAGAAGGTGGATACAGACCAACAAGAAAAATGCGCTCTGCTCTAAGCAGTGTGAGGGTGAAGGAAGGGAAACGTGGTCAAAGTACTTTGTACATATGTAGGAAAACAGAACTATGTCCTGTTAAATTGTTTGCAGGAGGGTGAGTGATGGGGAGGCGGGGGTGTGGGGGGGTGGGCACGAGCTACAAAGGTGCACTGGATGCACGCATAGAAATGTCACAATGAGCTCCCTTGTACAACTGACAAATGTAATGACACAAAATAATTTAACAGAGACACTTGCGATTTCAACCTAAATGTGTCACATTGTTCTTGCTCAAATACATATTTTCAGATATTTTATGAGATCGTATGAGGACTTTTCTGAGTTTCTGTTAGAAGTGTGGGCCATACAGGTGAGTCTTTTTCTGCACTGTGAAACTAACAACCTTACAGTCAGGGTTTGAGTTTCCCCAGAGCCAACCTTAAGACATGGATTTGACACAAGTTATTTAACTTGGGGGTTGGCAGTAGTGTGGCGGGGCAGGGGAGGGGCGGCGGCTCTACCAGAAGAAGAATTGGGAAGGAGGAAGTCCACAGAAAGAACACTTTTACCTCCCCACTTGCCCGTGGGCTCAAATGGAGCACTGTCAGTCTGGAGTGCACGGAGCAGCAGTGCAGAAACAAGCCTGAATTCCAGTGGAGAGACGAGGAAACCATCTTTCATTGGTTGAGTCCCAAGGGCATTAATTCTCCACAGTTCCAGTTTTCTATGGGCCCACTCGTCAGATAGAAAAATCCCGGGCCTGCTCTGAGCTGCTGTTAAGAAGGAGACTGTCTAAGGTGGGTCATGAGGCCAGGCTGAAGCAGATGGGAATCCCAATGGAGGATAGTGACGGCGGGACCCTGAGCTCACAGCCAAGATGGGCAGCAGTGCCCCCTTGAGCACCTACGCCGGAGTGGGAGGCAAACTGGCTGCAAGCAGGATTGTCTGCAGGGCTGCGTCTGGTGCCAACCAGACTCCTCTGAAAGCAAGAGGCCACAATTCCCATCTACCAGCCTCCCTCAGATACGGAGCCATGGAACCAAGAGCACAGGCCAAATGCTGAGGATTGCCCACAGGCACGTAAAAACCGCTTCTGGTTAGTGAGTAGTGAAGAGCCCCCGTAGGTCATTGCAAGGAGAACTCAAATTCCCTCCCTTGGATTAATGTCATTTGTTTTCACTCAAAGGAAAATGATTAATAAGTTAGTAATCAAAGTTCTCCATAAAATACTGGCTTATCTTATTTCCATTTAAAAAATATGTGACGTTGAAAAAAACAAGAGGATTTTTTCTTTTTGTCTTGTTCATTTATCTGTCTTTGGGGGGGGGAAAGGAGGACATAGGAATGAAGGCATAGATGAACAAAATATTCACGACGTTGATCAGGATATATTGTATTCATAAACTACCTTTAATTAGTAGTTTCCTAAAGATAATAAAAACGTTTTAAATGTGCCAATGTAAAGATAGAGTTAAACATTCTGTGATTGACACATAAGAATACTTGTAAATTGCATTTAAAGAAAACTAAGAATAGCTGGGAAGGTGGCTCAGTGGTAGAGAGCTTGCCTTGCATGCCTGAGGCCCTGGGTTCGATTCCTCAGCACCACATAAGCAAAAAGAAAAAAGCCAGAAGTGGTGCTGTGGCTCAAGTGGTAGAGTGCTAGCCTTGAGCTGAAGAGCTGAGGGACAGCATCCAGGCCCAGAGTTCAGGCCCCACAACCGGACCCCCCCCCAAAAAAAAGAAAACTAAGAATAGAAACAGGCCCTTTGAACAGATATCAAATATTGCCTTTGATCATATATTTAGGATATTATTATTCAGTGTTAATTATAGCCTGTAGTAACAATAGTATCTTACAGTTGAAAATCACTGAATGTATAAACATGTATTTGTTTCATTTGATATTTATTCACAGAAACATAGTGAGTCTTCCATTGAGCTACTTATTTTATTAATGAAACTGTGTCTCCAAAAAGTGAAATGACTAACCCAAGATCATATAGCTAGCATACAGTGAACAGGACTTGAACCCCGGCCTTAGCTGCGTCTCACCATGTCCTTTCTACTCTGCAGTCCCCCCCCCCCCCCGTAGTACAAAGACTACAGCGAAGGTCTTCTGCCACTTCAAGTATTTGGCCACTTAACAAGTAGAAAGCCATTGCTGTGTAGAGCTTTTCCTCTGTGGCGTGGAGATATTCTTTAACATGTAATGCATGCGTCTAAAACTCCTTCATCATCTTTAACTATGCAGACTTCAACTACATACAAGCATTTTTTTTTGTCTTTTCTTTTTTGGTACTGGGAATCGAACCCAGGACGTTGCGCTTGCTAGGCAAGCGCTTTGCCACTGAGCTACATCCCAGCCCACAAGCATTTTTTACCCATGCAAATATAGATTGAGGAGTACTGTGGCTGGCCCAAAATGAAAAAAAAATGATGATTTTCATATATATGTGTGGTTGAAAATGTTAATATATGTTCATGGTGATAGAACAGATAGGCCTTTCTGTGTGTTTGAGCCCATGAGTTTCCCTCCATTTTCTTAAATGTAACAAGGCTGGGTGGAGTTGGGTGGTGGTATTGGCCTCACTTCACAGGTGAAGAAACGAATGCTTGGAAAGGCTTAGTCCCTTGGGCAGCATCACACCTCGGATTGGCGGAGAGCTGGGAGTCCTTCCTCCAGCAGTTGGACTTTAGAGCTCATCTTCTTAACCACTTTGCTGTCTCCTCGCTCCAAAGAGCTGATAAATAGACCCTCTGAGCAGCACATTGAGTGCACCCTATTTGAGAAATGCTAGTATTTACTGCCTTTACTTCGCGCAGACAGGTAGCGATCACAGATTTGTTAGTGAGTGTAACTCTATACCGTCCAGACAACTCTAACCAAGTTTTATGACCCCGCATTAACCTGGACCCAGCTGTCTTCCCATTGCTATTTGTTCTCATCCAGAGGATGACAGAGAAAGGTGAAGCAATTGCTGTCATAGACCAACTGATTCAGACAACGTACATAAACAGGTATCGTGTCCTCAAGAAAGATTTGTCCTATTATCATGTACCACAAACAAGTAGAAGTTTCTAGGGTTGAAATATTGGAAATATTGCACAAAGGACCTAAATTTTGAGCAAGGCAGTATACAATAATCCCACTGCATTCGTGGATTTAGTAATGAAGTTTTGACCAAATGGAATAAAAATAATAATAAATAATAAAAGAACTTTCAAAAATAAATGTTCTGTGCACCATGCAGCTCAGGACATGCAGAGAATGAAGTTTTCAGTCAGTCCTGTGCTAGTGTCAGTTGTGTTTAGTTTGCTGTGGGATCTGCTGAATTTTCCCCTACACTTAATTTTCTGGAAACCTCACAAAAGCAAATGATACCCAAAAAGCAAAGTAAAAGTGAATGTGCTTAATTGAAGAGATAAAGTGAAAATCTGAGATTTGTTAAACAATTACAGGCTTTTAGCAAAAGCTGCGTGGCATGATGGGAAAAATGAATTAGATGCAGTACTGAATGCTTCTTCATCTTGCGCACTGCTGGGTTTTCCCCAGTTGTGGTGTCCCTGGTAGCAAGCACCCCCTGATTCAAAAGCCGGAGAGTATTTCTATGTTTCCTATAGCAGGCTATCAATTCTGGCAATGGCCTATTTGGAATTCTTCCTTTCTTAAACTAGCTTATACTCTGCGGGTTTTATTATGCAGATCAGGGTTCCAATTTTTAGATGGGAATGGAATTGTATAAGCTAGAGATGAAAACTAGAGGCAAGACTTTTATTAACCTGAGAAAGGAAACATAAACAAAAAGCAAGAGAAGGGAGGGGAAAGAGGAAGGATGAACGCGTCAGTAGAACACAGGGAAGACGAAGTGCAGAAAATGATGTTCAAGATACGGGATGCAGAATGGACCCTTATCTGCCCACTTGACGAGAGGCAGGGTTGCTGCCATCTTTGTTCTCATCTTCACACGGTCTTTTTTTTTCTGTCACGTGCGTTTGCTCGTCTTTTGCCTAAATTTCTTTAGCTGTTTCCCTGCAAGGATTCTAGTCTGTGAGTATAGAGCCAACCCAGTTCATCTAGGATAATTGTCTCATCTCCAAGTCTTTAAATAAACTCCATATACAATCATGGATTCCCAGGATTAGGAAATGGACGCTTTGGGGAAGGCCATCATTTTACCCACTCTATCTTATGAAGTATATATATTCCCAGCTCCACAGGATGCAGGAGGCAATTGAGAATTAGAGCCCAAGGTCGTGCAGTTATATTAACTGTAAGCTAGTTTTCAATTAACTTTCTAATTTGAATCCCTAATATATCATCTTTAACCTGATAATTCACTGTTCCCCAAGTTCACTGAGCATATTTGTGGTGTGTGTGTGTGTGTGTGCATGGGTGTGCACGTGCACGCGTGCATGCATGTCTAACATTCAGTCATTCTGGACTCCCACGTTTCTGCCTGCATCAATCCTGTTCCTGGAAAATTGCTCAGTGGGGACTTCCCTGCTCTTCAATATTGGAACAAACCACCCTTCCCTCCCAATCTCTTTGTTCATCCCGCTCTGAATTACAATTGTTTACAAGTTGGTCGCCCTTCATTAAATCAGCTCTTAGCAAGAAGCGTGCACATTGATGGTCTCTAAATTTCCCAGGGCACCAGGAAGAGACCTCTGCTCAGCACATGTCATTAGCCGAAAAATAGCAAGTGGAAGAATTATCTAGAAAAGTCTAAGTTTTCTATCATTTGTTGTAAGGAAGCCAGAGAAAAACATCTATCCCAAATACAGGACTCCTACTTAGCATAAATATATCAAGGAGAAAATAAGATCCTGAACTAAACATATGAAGTAAGACTATTATTCCACAAAATACATGTGAAAATGGGAGCTGCACTTTATATATATTAGAAGGAAAAAAAGGAAGGAAGGAAAAATAATCTTCATTCCCATTCAGAAAAGAGAACTCTTGGCATTTTTGTGTTTGAAGCCAAACACAAAATAGTTGGCCACCAAATAGTCACTCACTAATTTTAACACGATGTGCACTTCCTCCTGTATTAAATCTGTCAGATACTCTGAAGCACTTCCTGGTAACTGACCATATCCTTTCTTCTATGAATGACAAGGTCCACTTTCTCATACATGTAGAACACTGCTATTCTTTTTTTTTTAAATCTTGTTTTTTTGTGTGTCAGTACTGGGGCTTGAACTCAGGGCCAAGGCATTCTCCCTTAGTTTTTTCTTTCAAGGTTGGTGCTATACCACTTGAGCCATATCTCTACTTCTGGCTTTTTGCTGGTTAATTAGAGATAAGAGTCTTTCAGCTGGGTCTGGCCTGGGCTGGCTTTGTACCCCAATCCTCAGCTCTCAGTCTCCTGAACGGTTTGGATTACAGGCATGTGCCACAGCACCCAGCTGCTATTCTGTTACATCAGGCCCAACCCATTTCTGACAAACCCATAATAACATATACTATAATGAGAACCAGAAGAGCAAGGATGAAAAGTTGACTGCTACTTACTGCTAGTGCGGTGTCATAGTCTCCAGCAGATAAATGTGCCATGCCCAAGTAATAAGATGCTTCACCTTCCATTGTTCTGTCATTTCCTAAAGCAATCATGCATAAAATTACCATCCCACTCAGAAAATGATTTATCACAATAAACAGAATCTTTATTTTTTTTAAGATTGGAGAAAGCTATTCATTAAAAAATTACATATTTACCAATGATCCTGAAACCTTGCTGGGCATTAAGAACAAAAAGTAGACTGAGAGAAGTATGACTTACTTGGCCCCAGACAACAGGGCAAATAAAGTATGTTGGTAATGTAATTATGAAAAAATTCCATCTAGATGCTAAAATTATGATGTAATTTTGGCAGACATAGTAATGGTTATGCTAGTCCACTGTATAAAGATCTATAATTGTCCCACGTACCACTCCTCTCAGGAAGTAGCTAGTAAGCCACTTAAATGATGGATGCTCACTCTACACAACTGACAGTCAGCTAAGCTTCTAACAGAGTGGATAATCAACACATTAAAAACTGCTGTCCCAATAAAGTGCAATTTAAAACCAACAGTGACAACATGGATGGAAATACATGACCAAGCTTGGCCTCTGGGTACAAAAATTCTGTGCACATGTTGATACTGAGGCATACTTTTCTTTGCTAATCAATGACCATGTATTTAATCATCATTTTGTAAGAATTTTAGTCTCTCAAATTTCTGTGATATATATTTTTTCAGGAATCTTCTTCTCAAAAGCAAAATAAGTAAAGGTGTAATAGCTGGTTCTACTAGATGTACTTCATACAATTTCGTAAATAAATCACTTACTTACATTTACAGAATAAATGTGAGTTTAATGTATTTGAAAGAACTATTAAGAATCTTATTTTTCTCTCTCCTTTTGGAAGTCATTGTTCTCCAATGTCACCCAACACCTGGTTAGATACCGGCAGGTCCACATTTAGTTTTTGTCTTGGATTTCCAGGCCACATTCTGGCCATGGAAGGTTTTCAGGAGTGAGAGTTCTTCTCCCTGCATTCACTCGCTCACTACTCACTGAATTAAACTCATGCAGCAGTGGCTTTAAGAGTCTCAAAACTAGATAAGCAAGGCCACTGATAGAATGTTCTCCCTATTATAGCTGTTTTGTTGACTGCAGAGAATTATTCCATGGATCCTTCTTTAGCTGACTTGATGGGCCCACTGTCCAGTCTGAGAAACTTTTACTCTGACAATACAGCAGGGCCCTCACTACTTCTCCACTATAGGATTAAGGGTGCTGGGTGAGGGGTAGGGCTAGGGAAAGATGTAGAAAGGGGTCATGCCATGAAGTTACCTCTTGGGTCACTAGAAGTTGATGGTATGTTTCTGAACTGGTCATATTAAATGAGGTTAACTGTGCTAAAGAAATAGCAACTGTTTGGTTTTTGTAGAGTACCAGCATTTACATTTAATATTATACAAAAGGAAACTTGGCCAAGAGGAGAGAAAGGAAAATCTACCACTGCTAATAATAGAACAAGAGATTTTGAGAGAGAGGTCTCTCAGATTGCAAAAACACGAGCTCATGAGAATCAGAGCTAACATCTACTTGACGGCAGACCACTGAAAAGTTGCACTCAGATCAGGAAGAAGACAAGGATGGCCCCTACCACTGCTTCTCTTTAGTCAGAGAGATTAGGAATCCAAATCAGAAATGGAAAAACAAAACAGTCTTTGCAGATGACATCGTTTTACATTCAGTAGTCCTAAGGAATCCACTAAAAAGCGATTGAAGTTAATAAATAGCTTAGTAAGGTTGCAGGATACAAGAAAGATATACAAATGTCAAGTTCATTTTTACACTCAGGCAATGAAAACGAAAATAAGACAGAATTCTATTTATAATACCAATCAAAAGAATGAAATATATCCTTTTCCATATCTACTTAAAGATAGTACAAAAATAAGAATGAATAAAATACTATAAATGTAATAAAAGAAAGCAAGCTCTACACAATGCAAACTACCAACGTAATTGAAAGAAATAAAATAATAGGCAAATAGATAATCCATATTGAAAAACTTAGTGTATTGGGCAATATTTCCCCAACTTCCCAATAGGTTCAAAAATTCCAGAAAATGAGAAACTTATCCCAAAGTTCATTTGGAAAAGCAAATGATGAGAATAACCAAAGAACATTGACAAAGAGCATTTCCAATTTCATATTCTCCCATCTCAAATTCTGCTAGCATAATCAAGAGAATGTATTACTGCCATAGGATAGACATACAAGAAAATGAAACTGAAAATGGAGCATCCAGAAAACAGACTTCATAATTATTATTACATTTAGACAATGAAAGCAATGATTTTGACAAATATTACTAAGACAACTAAATATTCACACATGTGAAATATGAAGCTCAATTCCTCTCAGACGACCAACCCCCCATTTGAAACTGATAAGTCTCAATAGAGTTTATAAAACTATAAGGGTGAAATATAAATCAATGGAGTATTCAGTCTTCTTATTTGTGATACTGAAAACACAAATGGAAAATAAATAAATTGGATTTCAAACCATATATCCAATGAAAGACTTGTATTTAGAATATGTTAAAAATTCCAACAACTCAATCATAGACAAATGACCCACATAAAATTGGGCGAAGAATCCTTCAGGACACGTCTGCAGAGAAGATAAATGAGCAATCAGTAAGCTCATGGAAAAAAACGCCCAACACCATTAGACCAAGGGAAGTGAGATCAGCTCTGCATCTTATACTCACTAAGATGGTGGCAATAAAAAGGTGGAGGGATCGAGGTAACGAGGGCTGAGGGAGAAGCGGCTAAAAGGAAACACTCAAACGTTGCTGGCTCCTCAGTAAGCCAGCAGAGTTTTCCCATCACCCCGATTCCACTCCTACGCCCATACCAAAGAGCGCCAGAAGCTTGAACACAACTCCACTGTCGCATTATTCCGAATGGGCGCAAGTTGGAAACAAGTCACCTATCTGTCAACTGATGACTGGGCAAAGAAGATGTGATGAAGCGATACAATGGAATATTACTTAGCCATAAAAAAGAATGAAGTACTAAGATAAAGTACAAGATGGGTAAACCTTGAAAACATCTTGTGAAAGGCATCAGGAGCTCTGTGCTTGACACCGAGGTGCCCCAGTGGAGAATCTGGCCGACAGGGTGTGTCAGGGTGCCACACACACTACGTGAGCCAGCCAGGGACGCACGTCTTCCCAAATCAGGCAGTCATCAGCTCGGGGGTTCCCGCTCCTTGATGAAAGTAGGAGACAACAGGAAAAGAGGCTTCATCCAAGAGGGAGTCAGCAGCTGGAAGAACTCTGAAGTACTGCGCAACCTTCAAACCCGTGTGCGCTCTTACATGGAAAATACGAACACACATCACCTTTAGTCTAAAGAAGTGCTAAGAACTGCTACATCACCAGAAGAAAGAGTTTCCTACAGTCCTCTCCATTCTTTGGCTGTGTGAGGTACTTTCTGAAAGGAGAAACCCAAGAAGCCTTCTTTTTTTTTTACCTTAGTTACAACATACTCAGAGCGAGGCCTGAGTAAAGTATCTTTTTCTAATGTGCATTCCTTTACAGGGAAACGCTCGTGTGACGTCTCATGTGGCTGAAGTGTGCTGCTGACACTGATCTGGAGTGAGGGGTGGACGCCAGGACTTAACCCTTCGGAGAAGGCTCATCACGTATTCAGCAGCATGTCCTCGACTGGCATGCCTCGTTCTCTGAGTGCCATTCCCTGCGGATAGTTCCACTACAATGATCCCAAGAAGTCACAGAGAGAATGAGCTTGGACGTCTACTTTTACTCTTTAATAGATTAAAATCACAACCAGAAAATCAATCCTGTTTACTCTCGTTGGTTAATTAATAAGCCAATCAATTAACTACTTCCATGAGCTAATCATCTTAACCGCAAGACTAATCATCTTGACTTCAAGACTATAGCTTTAAGACCCGAACTACTTCTCTCCTTCACAAAGTCTACTTTATCAGCAGTTTCTATATAATGATAGAGAGATACAAGTGTATTTTCCCTTGCAGTTTGCAGGTCAAAAGCTTGTGAGTGTGGCCTGATTTCTCTTTATTTCATAGAGACACAAATGCTGTGGAACATTAAGTATCCCAGCAGCTCTCACAAAAGCATTTTTACTGTGGTGTCAATAAGAAACTCCTGGAGGGGCTGGGAAGGTGGCTCAGTGGTAGAGTGCTTGCCTTGCATGCATGAGGCCCTGGGTTCCATTCCTCAGCACCACATAAGCAGAAAAAGCTGGAAGTGGCGCTGTAGCTCAAGTGGTAGAGCGCTATCCTTGAGCTGAAGAGCTGAGGGACAGCACCCAGGCCCAGAGTTCAGGCCCCACGACTGGAAAAAAAAAAAACTCCTGGAATTCCCCTGACCCACACACCATGGTGCTGTCTGGTGACATTGATGTGGCCAGGCTTTTAGAGGCAAGGTTCTAACTAAGTATTTCTCATAATTTTTCAATTATCTAACAAGAGAGAATTAATAAACAGCCCTTAACACACACAGAAATTCCCTCCCTCTTTCTCTCTCTCCCCCCTTCTCTCTTTCCCTTAACTTTCTCACAAGTGACTTTATCCTATTATTGTGGGTTCCTTGTTTTACAACACGACCCCCCGTGGGTTGTCATTTTATAGATAAAGCTTTCAAGGAACAAATGGATTTCTTATAGTCAGCACTAAGCCATCTCTGTTTCTTAGTGAGGTCTGACAGTATTCTGATGACATTTGCCTTTGCATTTCATAGGAAATAATCACCCTATCACATGACAATTTTTTTTTTAAACTTGGGAGAACCAGTGTTTATCCATGAAAGAAAGCAGTGTGACCGTGTTCTTTTCCACCTACCTTCTTTGGCTACTTCCGAAGCTTTTCTTAGGATTTTGATGGCCTGTTTGTAATCTTCGTTTTCCACCATCTTGTCTGCCAGCTGTCTGTAGATCCTCAGGAGCCTCTCGCAGGCCAGCAGGTTGAGGGCGCGGCCGTCCTGGTCCGTCCACCTCCGGCCCTGCGTCAGGTGATGGAAGGCTTCGTAATGCTCTGCAGCTTTCTGCAGCTCGCCTGAGGAGTAAAAAGACATTCATGGAGATAAACCACGGGCCAGGGCCCAATTTCAAAAGCTCTTTGCTGTTAAAGGGGTAATGGCACGGGACGCAGTCCAGGGTCATCTACAGCGGAGAAGGAGTTAAATGGGGAAGGGTTCAGCTCTCTGGGGCCTTGGGTTTGGCCTCAGACACCTGCAGGAGAGATGACATCAGCTCACAGAGGCTGACTGCCATGATGGAGATTCAGAGACTGTGTGTAAAAGTCCAGCAATACTTGTACATAGAAATCATATAGGCCAACATTTATTGAGTGTCACGTGTTGGAGAAACTATCCTATGCTTCACATTCACTTTCTAGTTCATTCTCAACACACTCTGGTAGAGGAGGTCTGCTGTGATTCCAATTTACAGAAGAGAAAGCTGAGGCTCAGAGAGGTTTAAGAGTTTAGCTCAAGATGCCTGGTGAAGAAGTGGTACAGCAGGAATTCTTCCTCAGAGCCCCCATCTCAACCGAATCCTGCCCCACTTTCCCAGGGATGGCAATTTCTCCATGCTCAGGAAAGTGTTTGGACATGGTTGAGAAGGTTCTATCTGTCACAAATTTTGTGAGAAATGAATTAATACATCCTCAGTGTGTTCCAGGGTTGGTGCTCCAAAAATGACTGGTGTTATTAGTTGGTATTCTAATAGCATTTCTAATATCTATTAGCCAATGAAAGTTATACTCTGTAAATCCAGCTTATTCTTTTTGCAAAAACAAGAATTAGTTGTTACTACAAAAATTACAAGAATTACCAGAACTAGCTATTATTAGTTATTGCATATGGTAACAATATCACCATGTGGACAAGTTAACCTCTGCCAACTGCATAAGCGCAATATGTTTCTTCAAACAGATTTTATTGAGAGTGCAAGCTGAGCTGCCAGGACCATGCATATAATTTCACTTTGTCATGTTGGTTTTGTTACCCAAATTAGTATGAAAGGATGCACACACAAGGCAGGTGTGGTGGTGCATGCCTGTAATCCCAGTGTTAAGGAAGCTGAGGCAGGAGAAATTCGAGGCCAGGTTGGGCTACAAAGTGAGACCCTGTCTCAAAACCAACAGCAGCAACATCAAAAACAACACACATCCCAGTCTTAGGGGAGGGACACAAAGTCACAATGCCTATGTGCATCTGATCATATAAAATAATGCTTCTCAAAATGAAACGGAGACAAGGAGTTTTCCCTTTGTTGCTGTTTTTGTTTTCTTTTTTCATCTTTGTTTACTCGTCTGTCATTGGGAGGGTAAGGGGGGGGAACAGAAACAGAGGGACAAAGGGTGAACATATACAGCAGTGGTACTCACTAGACACTATGTTCAAAATGAACTATATAACTTATGAGTGGGGATGGGAGGGGAATGTTGGAAGAGAATGAAAGAAGGGGTGACACTGTCCAAAAAGAAATATACTCATCTGACTTACGTTACTGTAACTGTTTTGTACATCACCTTATAGTAACAACATATTTTAAACAAAAGAACACATATTCAAATAAGAATAGTATCATCAAGGAAAGATGACCAACAGTAGTGGATCATCTGCATATGTCTAGGATCCCTTTCAGTACCACGCTGGAGGTGTCAGCAAAGACCCTGTAGGAAGGTGCATTGTGCTGCTGTTTACACACTTACATCATGAAACTTTGCATGGTAAAAACTAATTTAATGCCATCAATGTTATGGTCACAGAAGATGACTGAGATACCTTATACATACAGCAAGGTGTGTATGATTGGTGAAGGCCCCGGCAAACACTTTCAAATCATTGTCTGTGGGAGATGGAATGTGGGTAATGGATTCTCTTTCCTGATTGTCTTATCTCCTTGATTGTTTTCCTTTTGCTTTTTGCATTTGCCAAAGTTGCTATGATCGCAACACGTTTATTTCACAACAAACACTGTACAAGAGAAGCCTTTAAATATAATGCCCAATCCCTTTCTCACTTTGCACAAATGTTCAAGGTGGAAGTTCACGACCCTATCTGTCCGTTCAGCTCATTTTTTTTCCTGCAGAAGTAGGCATCATTTTTCATCCCTCTCCTGTAGCACTTCTTGCCAAAAACACCTTCCGCCCAATACCCACGACCCTCATTTTTAAAAACTGGAATGGAGTAGTGACACGCACGTGTGTTATGTTTCCTCAGTCAACTATATTTCTGCCTAAAACTATAGCTCTATATCCCTAGAAAGACGTATATGAGAGTTCTTGCTTTCCCCCCACCTCTGTTCATAAAGTAGAGATACATATTTCTTTTGGGTCTTGTGAATAGGGAATAGTAGACACAAGAAACAGAGAGAACCAGGTAGTTTCTGAGGAAAAAAAATCCAACAGCAGTGAAGGACTGTGAAAGAGATGACACGCTAGATAATCCAATTAATTAAATTGGATGCAAATGAAGTATAATGATGCAAATAATAAATGCAAACAGATGTCTATGCCTAAAGTTAGACCTACATAGGGTCAGGAAGAGGAAGCGAGAGTAAAAATAGGAAGAAGAGAGGCGGAAGAAAATACTGGAGAGTGGAAGAAAGAGAGGAGGCAGGTCAGTGTCTGTGTGTTCTCAGTAAGCTAGATGTCCCTCTGATTTACCAACTCTTGGGAAACCAAGGTTTCTGGAGAGCCCAGGCTGCCTAGTCAGGAGAAAAGTAATGGAGGTTTGGGGACATAGGTTTCAGTTGGTTACTATGGAAGTCACCTTGAAGTAGTTAGCAATAGTCTTTTAGGTTGAACTTGGTTTTCACTGGAGCTTTGCAGGTTGGAGCTGGTGTACTGCTGGCCAAGGCTCGGATCTCAGTGGATCTACTGGAGGTCTCTACGAGGAGGCCTGAGCTATACCTGTTCAAGCAAACAGCAAACCACTGTTTCCTGGGATTCTCCTCAGGGTGCTTGTCAAAATGGAAGACTTTTCTCTCGGCACATCATCTTATTTAACCTTCCAAAAGCTAACTGATGAAGTAGATGTGATTATTATTATTCTCTTTTATTACAGAGAAACTGAGGCTTCTATGGGATCAAATGATACAAACACATAACTAGGAATTCGGATGAGTGATGATAAGGAATTCAAGATGCCTGAAAATCCACAGAAATGGGTCTCCCGCATTAGAGAACTCAGGAAAACCAAGAGTCAGGAAGCTCAGTGATGCCTGGGAGAAGTGTCATGTTATCAACAAAGGTTAATTCAATGATTTCTAGACTCTTCTGGGTCGAATTGGTCTTTCTGAAGGAGTCTGATGCTCAACCACAACTCCATGTCAATTCCCCGGCATGCCCGCCTCCCCCCACCCCGCCTCCGCTGCCGCAGGATCCTCTAGGTACCCTGGATGTCATCAGCCACGCCTGTGTTCAGCCCCATCCAGCCATCAGTGGGCTTCGCCCCTCACACCTCACCACAGATGAAATTGATCACTGCTCTTTTGTTCAGTGCCATTTTAAATAAAATGCCAACACAGCGGTAGAATTTTCCAGTCCTTCTCCTATGCAAGGGACTCATTTCTAAAATTATTTGGTAGTCGTATATAACCCAGGTAATGATTTGATCCAAATGACCATCAGCTCAGAAATGATTTGACCACTCTTTCTAAAGGCTGGTCGGAATTTGAAAGCCCATGTCTTAATGTTAAATTTGATTTAAAAATATTAAAAAGGAATGTTCATGCAATGAAGGCAGTGATTTAAATATATAAAAATATATATTTAAATATATAAAGATATTCCCTTTAAGCATGATTAGCAATGACGTTATTTCCATTCAATTTGTGTTTCTGACTGTGATTAGGACCTTAAAAATGATCTTACTTTTGGAAAAGGACCCTGATATTAACTAGGCATTTAATAAGATATATTGTATACCCATTTTCTCTGAGAAATCTAAATTCAATACCCCAAGACTGTAAGTGCAGTAATTATTATGCAAAGCTAAATGTAAATAGCCATGATAAGAACAAACCAGATTTTTCAGTGTTCATAGGTAGTCTACCCTTTCTTATCAAATAAACTTTATAGAAAGCCAGTGAGATTTCTGGATAAAGGACAAATGTTTTAGCCAAATGTCCAAGAATATTCTTCCCCTGAAAAGATCAAGTGTTAGCATTGTATCTTCCACTGAGGAAGAGATGCTGGGCAGAGGGAAGTGATTCGCAAACGTGTCACAAAAATACAACTGAACAGAGAACTGAATGGGAGAGGGAAATCCCCAGAGATCATTACAGAGCTCCGGGATGAAATCTTCACCCTTGTCATGACTGCTGAGTAACTGGAATCACAGCTACCGTGACCAGGACAAGGAAGTCACACCAGCAATCAAACATGGTGCCTGGTTGCTAGCAATGCCCACTTCTACACCAAGCAAAAGTCTGGGCAGATTATCAGCAGTTCCCATGAATCAGGGAAAGAAATGGAACCTCAGCATTTCCAGGAATGCCTCTGCACAGACATGATCCATGGTTAATTTATTTCGATGTTATCAAATCATCTCAGAAAACATATCTTTGGAAAACCACCACGAACAATGCCGCAAGCCAAGAATACCTAGGTATGTGGAGAGGAAGCCCAAGCCACTGTTTATTATTATTATTATTATTAGTAGTAGTAGTAGTAGTAGTAGCAGTAGTAGTAATACGATCATTATCATCAGCAGCAGCATCTTCATGATTAACAATTATATGATATCTTCAGAAAAAATAGTCTGGTATGAATCTGTAGGTTTTTGACCTAAAGAACACACTTAAAAGTAAAAATACTACAAGGAACTTTGATGTTATCCAGAGCTCACATGAATAAGGATTGCATCCATTTATTTGAAAATACAAACAAAACCCAGACAATGTTGTAAACTGCAAAATGCTTGGTAAGATGTTAAGATAGACACTATGTAGTGAAAATAAGATTTTATATATTTGGATATTATCCAAATTGTTGCACCCCTCCCCTTCTCTGCCCAATATCTCTGAAAGTTTATAGATATTTGTTGTATCACAGCAGATGCCTAGAACAAATATTAAGCAAAGGAGAATGTATATGATCTCTCCCATTTTAGCTTTTTTTTTAAAGTAGGAAGATTGACTAGATATTAACACAAATGGGTTTAAATGTGAAGTTGCCATAAAAGCAGGAACATAAATGTAATTCTCTCAGCCGCTATTTTGATGCACATTTTTGATTCCATGAATATTTTATGAAATGGCACAAACTAAAGCCATATAACATTCCTGCATTACTGATGCTTGCGCCCGTAAGCTACGAACATTAGAGGCATGATTGAGTGCATTAAAATGAACTCATTCAGCAGTGCATTGATTACTTGAAGGGGGAGGGAGATGAAAAAAATAAGAAAAAATAGAAAAGGAAAGAAAAGAAAAAGAAAAAAAGAAGTTGCCCTGTTTAATAAGACAACACCCAAATCCAAAGTTTGCAAGATATAAGTTTGAATAAAACCACATTTCATAAATAGACCTGACATTAATTAGGCAAGATGTTAATTATGTCCAAAGATGGCTACTGCTATTGTTCAGGTAATTTTAAATGTCATAGTCTCTGAGATGCAGGGACTGGCCTGTTTTAGTTCTGTGCATCAGCAATCCTGAACACAGCTAATTATCTCCCCTTTCTATCAACCTGCACAGTCACCAGTAAAAATAATGCCATAGAAATAGTTGCATGAAAATAATTTGACAGGTACGAGAGAGGCCCATCTCTTTAGCTACCCTGATATATATCTTGAGTGTATTTAGTTCCTAACTGTGCAGTTGTCAAAGACTTTAGGAAATTGTCCACTTCAGTTTAAGACAACAACCTAAAGGAACAATAAAGCTTTATGCATATTGTGTTGCATTTTTATCTTGAATTTCTTTGGCATATGTTAATATTCTGTTCAGTGGAGACATAAAATCCACTAAAAGCAATAGTGAACAGTAGCAAAGGAGAAAAATATTATTACACTTTGCTAAAAACAAAAGGCATTGTGCCTTCCATTTTGGCTTAATTGCATGAACAAATTACATTATCCTTTGGTTTTTTACATTCAATTATGATAATTATAATGGCACTATTCATGCTGAAATAGTTAAGGGCTTGCCACACTTCCAATGGAAACAATCATATGCCAGGGTTTATCTCCTGTCGGACAAGATTTGTTGTTTGCTATAATCTACTATACACCAATGCAAAATGGAACACAGGAGACAAAGGTTTCTTTCTGTAATTCAATAGATCCCTAATAAACTGTGAGGAAAATGCACCTATAACTTTTGAGTAGCGACTTTGAGGTATTTAGAAGAAATTCAAAATCCTTAAAAAAAATCCCTGTGTCATTTTGAATATAGATTTCAAGAAGATATGAGGGGGAAGATACTAGACACTGATTAAGGAATGTCACACACTAAATCAATGAAAATTATGTCAAAAATACAGAAAAACATGTAAAGGAGAAGGGGTACTCCAAGGTTGTTTTTTTAAAAATTACTGATGTCAACAAAACTAGCACAGATTTTTTTTTTGTTGGCCGTGGGGCTTGAACTCTGGGCCTGGGTGCTGTCTCTCAGCTCTTCAGCTCAAGGCAAGTGCTCTACCACTCAAGCCACAGCACCACTTCCAGTTCTTTAGTGGTTTACTGGGACTAAGAGTCTCACAAACTTACCTGCTTGGGCTGGCTATGAATTGAAATCCTCAGATCTCAGCCTCCTGAGTAGCTAGGATTACAGGCGCCTGACCAAGATTTTTTTTTTTTTATTTTTCAGCTAGCATATCAACATTTTGGCCTGGGAATAGCCTCAGACAGCAAGCCTCCTACTTATGGCTCACTCATAGCTGGGTCTATGAGCATGCTCTGTTATGCCAGGCTTATTGAGACCAGGTCCCATTAACTTTCTAAGCTAGAACTGCTTGATTCTCCTGATCTTTGCCTTCTAGGTAGCTGGTATCACAGGAGTGTACCAATGAGCTTGGCTTGATTTTTAAAATAAAAATCTAGAAAAGCTTCTGCAACTGTCAAAATACTCTGGTGGAATTGTTATCAACTGTTGTGGTTTATGGTTTTAGGAGGCTGAGCAGCAGGCAATGGGCAAGTTCGAATCAGCTATATAATAAGCATAAACGACAGTACTGGTTTCTGAGTTTGTAATTTCTGAGCATCCATCATTAAGCACCGTCAGGTGTGAAGGTGAAAGGCTTATGTATTAAAAGCCTGGTGGAGGGAATGTAGGATGGGAGAATGTAGGATGGGAATGATTGAATTCTCAAGAACTGACCTAATCAGTGGATAAATCCATTGATGGATTCATAATAGGATGGCATTACTGGGCTCTAGGGCCTAATTGGAGGAAGCAGGTCACTGTGGGCTAGCCCTGAAAGACACTTTGTCCCAGGCCCTTCCATTCTCCCCTTGACTTCCTGGCTGTCCTGACATGAATGGCTCTCTGCTACTCCCTTCCCACCACAATGCTCTGTCTCTACTCAGACCAAAGCAATGGAGCCAGTAGACCACAGGCTGAAATCTCTAAAGCCACGAGGCAATGTAAATCCTTTTCTCTTAACTATGTCTCTCAGGTATTTCTTACAGTGACAAAAAGTCCGACTAACCCAGAACCTTCGTTCTTAAAAGAGAACAAGGGATGGCATCAAATTTACTCCAAAAAATTTAAACACAATATATAAGATCATGCAGTATTTTTATTTTATATAAGAATGAAATGAATGCCAGCTGTTAATAAACCTTAGAGAGTTAGCAGAACTTACTATTTTTCTTCCACATCATAGTTTTACCTTTACACCTTCACCTCACTAAAGATGTTTAGTAAAAAGTGTTGACAGACATAGAAGTCTTGGAAATAAATTCCATATTGATGTTTGATCAGCTAACTAATGAGTTATATTGCTCAGATTTAATCAATAGTGGCACTCTTATCTGGTTACATACCGCTCATGATTTTAAATCAACCACCTTCAATCTGATTTTTATGTGTTTCTATGAGCAAGGTGATAGCTGTGGAATTAATTGTATATACCAAAGTACCAAAACTGACTATTGAAACCAGAGGTGAGTGGAGGGAGAAGGGTATTAATTTTCTCCCTCTCCATCTTACCTCAATGAGTGATGAACATACGTTGTTTCAGATAATAGAAGGAAAAAAAACCCCACTATCAGACAGAAATTGGGTGAGTGAAGAGGGACAGAAATACCAATATTGAACATTAAATATGTGTTGGCCATGATACTAGCTGCTGTGTCTATACATGTGCACACACATGGTAAATACAAACATGTTAGCATGTACGTCACTATGTATGCATATTTTAATAGCCTCTTTGATCTTAATTCATACATAATGTTTATATATTAGAGATGAGGAAGCTGAGCTTCGATGATTGTACGGACTGAATATACATACCGATTAGACAAAAGAACAGAAGTTCAAAACCTGGTTGGAAAATGTGCCATGTTTTGATTTCCAGGCAGGGCCCAAGGTTTGAACTTCAACGCCGTGAAGCCAACTCACCACTCACACCCTTCTTATAAGGGGCTGGACAAGGTTCACAAGGCCACACTCAGAGTGTGGCTGCCGCCCATGCAGATAAAATGGTGTCGTCTCTGTGCTGTTTCACAGACATCCGGTGACTTCTTGTGTTATGTGACCTGTTTAAGTGTCTCTGGATAGGCCCTGTACATGAGGTGCTTTAAAACTTGAATGGTACAGACACTGATTAAGAGATTCATGCGCCCAGCTGACTCGGGCTCAGTTGTACCTCAGTAGAGGAGTTTCTAGAGAAGTTCTTGGCTTCAGCCAGAGGAAGTAACCGCCTCCAGACTGGTTGGTTCAGGGAAGCGTGAGGTGCTGGTAGGTACAGCGATTCAAGGCCTCCTTGGAAAGCTTTGAAACAGAAAACCTGCTGCCGAGCAGGCACCTCTGAAGGAGACTTCCGCCCGGCACTACTCGTTAAGCAGTAAATAATTAAACCACCTGAGAAAGACAGGTAAAATACAAGCAGCAGTGCCAGTAACAGACATGAAAGAGAAGGGGAAGAAAATGAATTTTCAAAAAAAAAAGCCATGAAATAATTCATTTGAAGCTTTAATAAAGTTTCATTTGCAGTCTTGTTTAAAGATATATCAGACTTTAGGGATGTAACCTAATTACATTTTTTATTCTAAGTTCCATTCAAAGATCTTGGACTTGGATTCTTTAACACAGATCAAACATGGTATAATTTTCTCGTGGCTATCAATATTTAAAAAGGATCTCTTCATTAAATACTATTGGGCCTTATGAATGTGTACACAGAGTGGATGGAGAATAAATGGACATGACCCAGAAAGGGACAATTAACTTAGATAGGAATAGCAATGCTAATCGACTTCTAAAAATAGTTTTGATTATTAGACTCTAATGAAAGACCTTAATGGAGGTATAAAAGTGACTCTGTTTCTAATCATTGATCTGGTCAGGCACCTCTTGGATAATGTAAACGAGAAGCCACTTTTGAAATCTGTTTGTGGGATTTCTGACTAAAAAATAAAGTGTGGGAAGAAGTCGCCAGAAAGTGGTGAGCATTGTCAATAGCCAGCGATGGGCTGAGAGGCGCTTGCTCTGCATGGTGGCTGGTGACTGAACGAGGAGGCCTTGGATCAGAGGCCTGCTGGTGCCTCCACCCTCACTGGAAGACAGGCTTTGCTCCGCCACACAACCTCCTTTGGGGAAAGGTTTCCTCCAAGAAACTTTTAAGATGCAGGCTTACAAGAAATTTGCAAGTGAGGAAGATGAACACTTAGATTTTTTTTTTAACTATAAAGAGGGGGAAAATGTTCCATCCAACTTGCTGAATTGTACTAAAGATGCGACAAAGACTTCAATACCCCATGGAGAAAGCCTATGGACAGCGTTAGGAGTTGTTGCTGATTTTTTATTTGTTCCTGCCGCCTTCAGATACCCATAATGTTCATCAAGATGTGTATTTTTCAAGGCTATTTTATAAAGGGATCCATTGTCGGTGTAAAATGCCATTTCTCTAACAACATACCATCTATAACAGACATTTCCTCCTTACAAATTTTAAAATAAGACAGCAATTTAGACAGAAAATACAAATCATTTAAAACCAAAAAATAATCCTATCGTGCTTGTAAAAAATCTATTAATAGCAAATAATAACGATGTTATTGCCTCAGTATTGTGAATCCATGAATAAAATACCAGATTTAGATAGACAAAGGAAACGTGCATTGTTTGCTTTCCTTAGTATGACCCCATTCGTGCAAGCTTCCCAAAGACTTTCCTGGTTCTCACATTAAGTCACCAAAGTCCTAGGAACTCATTCAGGCCTGGGATGATAACTGCTCTAACTTGGACCCCAAATACCAAAGAACTCTGAAAATATAATCCAATAAAGCAAAACAAGTAATATTTAGCAAGACCATAATGTAAGGCACATTTACTTAGTTTAAAGGCAAAAATAAATCAGCATGAACAAAACACTCTGGGGAAAAATGTTAAAATATTGCAGCAATAACATCATCAATCACTCAAAAGGTGCTTATTTTGTTTAGTTTTTATTCTACTCTGTTTCTATATTCATTTGTAATTTGAATACAATTGGAAGGAGTCGACTATAAGTTTCCTGCTTATCTAGATTGTTATATTAGAATTATTTTTCATACTGTGTATTTTCATAACTACGTTTTGAAAGGTTGTATATTGCTATAATACTTTCCAAACCATTGAAACGATTCTCTAGATCACCAGCAATCACCAGCAATTCACATAAACCCTACTTTAAGGAATAGCGATTCCTCCCCGCCTCCCTTTATTTTAAGAAATGTTAAACAGTACTTTGCAATTATTCAAATTGATGTTTAAGTTGTGTCTTTTCTCTATGAATTCATTATTATACTCTGGTGAATTGTCCATATCTTTTCCTTTTAAATTACAATTGTCTTAGTGTTTTTGCTTTATCAATTAACATATATTTCACATCGAATATAGCTACTAATTCTTTTCTATGTATACTGCATACAAGTCACATGTTCCACTCTCTTCTTTCTGTCTGAACACTGCTGCTGTGTGATATAGATCCATCCTCCTCCTTTGCATTTATTCACACAACATACCCACCTCTCTCCTCACTGGTCTTAACACTTCCTCAGTCTCCCTCCTTTCTCTGCTTTCCTTTGCTATAGGTCACTCTACCCATGATTACAGAACAACTTAAGTCACATTTGGATTTCAACATGTGACAAAAACCTTTGCTTTATAAGTAAACCCATCCACATCTACTTGTTCCAACTGACTCAGTTTACTACTCCTTTTCTCTTCAATTTTGTACCTCATTTCTAGAAGATTTCTATTTTGTACTAAGCTTTGCAGAACTTTCTTCAAGATCCACCTGCATAACATGTAATCTGGATAGTCTGGATTTAGTAATGATGGTGGATTTCCCTGGTGCTACTGAGGGAATGAGATACCAGCTGAATTCTATATCGGATTCTTGGGCTGGGCTAGGACTAAAGACAGAACCATGAGGGAAATGGTTTCATGATTTGGCAAATGATGAAGACATAAAAAGTCTGAAGCAGCCAGGCACCAGTGACTCACTCCTGTAATCCTAGCTACTCAGGAGGCTGAAATCTGAGGATGACAGTTCAAAATCAGCCTGGCAGGAAACTCTGTGAGACTCTAACCTCCAATTAACCACCAGAAAAATGGAAGTGGTGCTGTGGTTCAAATAATAGAGCACTTGCCTTGAGCTGAAGAGATGAGGGACAGCTCACAGTCCCAGAGTTCAAGCCCCACAACCGAAAAAAAAAGTATGAAGCAACTGAGAACTATTTCCAATTTACCACATCTGCCTCTACCTGTCATTCTGCAGAAACAAGTTTTGCTTGACCTTAGAGCCATGCTTATAGCATTTTTCCTTGGGCATCCATTTGTAGAGATCCTGACTTACAAAATATGAGTCAGCAGAGAAAATTCTTGCTTCTTCCATTGTCAACCCAATTCTCCTTCAGAGTTTTAGCTCCGCTGTATGCAGTAGCTCAGTATGCAAGCGAAACAACAGAACTTGCCAAAAAATTAAAAAAGCCTTCAAGTTACTGAGACAGATGAAATGTACTGAGCACTGACTGCACACATGAAAGCGATCCTAACCACTCAGAAAAGCAGCAGGGAGATTTCCTGTTGGAACACAGCCTCTCCTCTTCATGTGTGTATGGTTTGCAGGAAAAGAGAAGAAGAGAATCTTTGCATGAGTGGAGTAGATGGTGGAGCTTCTGAATCCAAAGCACAAGCCCAGAGCCAACAAAGAAGCTCACAAGCAAGTTTCCCTAAATTGCTTTGTTGCCACTGTGTGTTATCTATGAAGGTCTACAGAGGGCACTGGGGAGGTCCAGGGTGGGGCTGAAGGCAGAAGGACATGGGATGGACCGTCAGATGAGTGAAGAGAGATACTATGGAAAGAACAGCAGTGGCCAGGCTGGTGGGACGGAGTGGATGCCCAGCCGCACCTCCTGTGCTGATGCGCTGGGCTTTCTTCCTTCCTGCCTTCCTTCTTTGGCCAGGCTCACGTGGGGATTGGCTGGAAATGCTGCTCACAGGCCTGATACCAATCCTTTCCTTTTCTGGGGAGGAACTCTTGAGTGATTGCCCCCCCCCCTGGAGTGAGAGACGCTATGAATGGAGAAAGCCATCTTTCTAAAAGCCACCAACGTGCTGAGGGAGACACTAGTCCCACAATAGTGCTCTGAAGAACTAGAATTACACAGAGGGGTGCAAAGAAGTTACTAGAAGGTTCCAACTCTCTTCCTAAACTGGCATTTTCCTCACCTCAGGAAGTAAGGAAGTTGACCCATAGAAATCAGAGCTGTGCGTGAGCTCTGTGAAACAATCTCCCACCCCTCATCTTAGAGATGAGGAAAGTGAGATTCTCAGTGATGAACTGACTTCCTGGAGTCATAGTCCACTAGTGAATGGCACAATCAACAAAGGCTCAGTGACTTGTCCTGTCTAATAACTTTCCCAGTGTTTACTAACCCCCTATGTGTGCATTTGCAACGTTCTGCTTGATATTTATTACTTAAAACTTTTGTCCCATATTTCCCAAAGTCTCTGCAGATTTGGGCTTCCATTGCTAGCTGCTGACAGTTCAATCTCTGCATTTAAATAGCACCTCACACTTCCCTACACCACTAATAGTGTGATTGGATCTATAATGATTCTTTCATCTTCCTGATTATCTCTTATTCACTATCAAAACCTTCTTTGTTCAATACTTTGTTTTTTTTATAAAAAAATCTAGTCAGGTTTCCTTCAATTAAAAAATAACACATGCACAAAGTCACCAGTTCTAACAGTGGGAAAGGAAATATCATGTAAAATAAGTCTTCATATCTTTCCACATCGCCAATGCCCTTTCTCCAGAGGCTGCCCCAGTGGAGAGTTTGTGTATTTGATGGGTTTTTAAATCCTTTCAACTGCGCTTATATCTCTATTAATTTTTAATAAAATGAAAGAGAAAATAAAATACCACACTAAAAACTGATATATCCATTGCATGTCTTTTAGTTATTAAGGCTGTTTTTCTAATAAACTGGAAAATGTTATTCCATGACAAATAAGAAATTACAATGAAGTTTCTATCCATTTTGATGTGGCGTCTTGGATTGTATTAAATTATTGTGTTTTTTTTACCTTTTTATTAAGAATTGAGCAATGCAATCATAAAACTCTTTTCAAATGCTAAAGAATAAAAATAAAGCCACATTTATAATGGTATATAGAATATATTCTTTAAAAAGCCAAAATTTTAGGAAAAGACTATTCATATGAGCTATTAAGGAGTTTTTGTTTATCATCTTGTGTCACTTTGGATAGGATTCAATTGATCACCACCCCCAAACTTTGACATGTCAAGAGTTTAAAAAGAAGGCACCTCACATTCTTCAGATGTCACCCCATTGTTGACGTTTTATTTTGTTTCCCCCTGTAATAATATCTTTGGTTCCTTAAAGAAACCACTGTCACTAGGTTGTACATTGGTTTAGCTCTCTGGGGTTACCACAAATGACATGGCTGATCACCAACAGAGATGCATTGTCTCAGTGTTCTGAAAGCCAGAAGTTCAAGGATAGAAGTCCAGACTGGAAGTCCAGGCTGGAAATCCCAAACCAAGATGTCAGCAGAGCAGATTCCTTCTGAGGGTTATGAGAAAACATCCTCCCCTCTGCCTCATGCTGGCCTGGGTGGCCTGGGATGTGGCCTGGCTTGTTGATGGTGTCGCTGTGTCTTCCCATCATCTCTCCTCTGCCCCTGGCTGGCTCAGCAGCCACTGTTCCCCACCCTATAAGGGTGTGGTCATTTTGGATGAAGGCCTTCCATCCTACCTCCCCCACCCCACTTTGGTCTTCTTTTTATTTGTGCTGGCTCTGGATTTTAACTCTGGGCCTTGGGGTTTGAATTGTCCTTGAGTTGTTGTTGTTTTTTACTCAAGGCTAGTGCTCTACCACTTAAACCACAACTGCACTTCTGGCTTTTTGGTGGTTACTTGGAGATAGGGGTCTCACAGACTTTCTTGCACAGGCTACAAGAGCCACTGGTGCCTGGCATCACAATGTCCTCATTTTAATCTGACCATTGGCAGATTGTGTGTTGGTCGGTCCTTGAGTTTGAACTCAAGGTCTGGGCACTGTCACTGAGCATCCCTGTACTCAACCCTAGTGTTCTAACACTTGAGCCACACCACTACTTCCAGATTTTTTTGAGTGGTTTACTGGAGATAACCGTCTCACAGATTTTCCTGCCCAGGCTAGGTTTGAACTGCGACCCTCAGATCTCAGCCTCCTCAGTAGCTAGGATTACAGGTGTGAGCCACTGGCTCCTAGTGACCCTACTTTCTATTGAGGTCACATTCTTCAGGTACTGGGGGTTAAGTCTTCACTTCCTCTATCAAGTTTACCATTCCACCCTGTAGTGTGGTTCCAGTGTATCTCTTGAAGGCCAGAGAGACTGCGGTGCTCTGGGGAGGCGAAGGAACTTTTATGAGGCGAGGCCTCATAGTTAGATGGCTGGGTTCCCTCCTGTGTGACAGCCTGGGCTAAGTAGAGATTAATCCAGATCTGTGGTATTGGTCTCCAATTCTCCCAATAACCAGGGGAACTTCCTCAGAAAGAGTGGGCTGTCCTGGCTGACTTACTCTGTTCAGGTCCTAGAACTGACGGTTGACTGTCATTTTCCTGGGTAGAGACGAGACAGGCTGTTCTAAGCTGTTCCTACAAGGGTGTCCCCTACCTGCACCTGTCTTCAACGATCACGCAAGCACCTCATATGTACGGTCCAGGAGAGCAGCAAGTCATCCTCCTATGTCCTGCAGCAATCGGCAATAGCATGAGCTACTGGAAAAGTGCAAGAGGATGCCTGGAAGACACCCACTGGAACTGTGGGAACAGGGGCAGCATAAAAGGTGTCCGGAAAGGAAGACCTAACTAGTCCAACACCAGTCCTTTTAGTCCAGTCCTTCCTCAAAGAGGATGGCCTCCTTTGGGCCCTGGGGGAATGAGCTCATCTTAGCACTGGTGTCTAGTAAGTGGGTCAAAAGTAGGTCAAAAGCAAGAATATGATCGGTTCCTAAGTCATTACAGAGAGAAGTGGGGAAGGAGTGAGCCCTCTGAGAGTCTGCATCCATCCCTCACCCAATGTCCTGTCGATGATGCATGGACCCGGGTCCTCAGGTCCTCTGGACCTGATGCTGCACCAGACCCCGGAGGCTAGCGTGGCTGGAGAGGACTGAAGCTGAGGCTGTGCCACATCAGCTTTCTGTGGGTTCTGGCCTTCTGTGAGAGGAAGAGTTGGTCCCTCCCTGATTGTGTCTGAAAAGGCCCCTTCTCTCTCTGGAAAGGAGAGGACAGGGCTTGCCCAGCATCTGCCATGCCAGAGCTCAGAATACCGCTCTAGACTGAATATTGATCCAGCCTGGAGCATTTTCTCCAGGGACCCAGGGATGTGTTCCGAATTCTCCTTGCCTGTGCGTCCAGTTTGCATGACAGATCCTTCCCAATCAAGGGAAGATTCCACAGGAAGATACTGCCAGAGATCTGCTACAAGTGTTTGCCAATCCAGGATCCATGCATGCCTACTAGAGAGAGCTGATGTAAAGAATGAACCTGCCAGCCCTTGAGCCAATGGGAACAAGGCCACACCATCCACTGGGGCCACTGTCAGCAGCGGTGGTGGGGGTTTGAATCTGTCTGCTGTGCTCCACTCTGCATGGGGCCTAGCTACATTTGTGCCAGTGGGCTGAACATCACCCCCGACTGCAACCATGTGCCCAGTCTCTGTGAAAATGGCTTCAGCTCATGTTCCTCATTTGCTCCACAGTCCCCTGAGGGAGCTGGAGGCTTGCCCTGGACTATCGCCGGCTTGGTTGGGCCCTGACAACCTGCCCATTGCCATCTGCTGGCTGGTGTCCTCTTTTAACCTGAATGGGGGCACCCGCGGAAGCAGGAGGTAGCCACCTGCCCCCCCAGCACAGCTGCCGCCTAGCTGTTGCTTGTCTGGACCAATCAGATCAGATGCACAGAAAGGACGCCACTGCACCCTCAGCCAGAGCCACAGCCAGGTGAGTCCCGTCCCCTCTCGCTCCTCATTCACTCTCCCACGGAAAATTCTGCCTCAGATTACAAAAGCTACGCAGATGTTTGTTTGTTTCTTTATCATCACTTGGCATATCAAACAGTCTCTAGAATATTTTCATCAACACTGACAGTTGTTTTATTTATCAGGCAATGAAAGCCTGGTTCTAGGGTTTATCCACCATCTAAAGGTTTAGAAAACATGTTTTTAGATCTGACAAGAGAGAGTTCCAAAGCAAAATAACAGACGGGAGCTGTAAAGTCATTTCAAACACAAAATCCTAAGGTAGTTCAAAGCCCCAACATGCTGTTTACTGTGGGACCTGGGTGTGTGTTATCATGCGGGAGGATGCAGCATCTAATGCAAGCCAGCCAGAGACCTACAGGCCTCTGCACATTGCATTTCCCCAGCGCATCCTTGACCTGAGCCACTGTGCCCACCCCTAGGCATGAGCTGCAGAACCAGGGTGCTACTGTCATTCACCACAGGGACACAAGATACTCAGTCTGTTGAAGGTGTGAATGTGACATGAAACAACAAAGCAAGCAATTGTATGCAATGAGTTTATTCAGTTTTTAATGGGGAGTGGTTTAATGGGTGCAGAGCCTCAGTTGTACAAGATGGAGACATTCTGGATATTGGTCACTGACTGTATGAATCAATGAATGAATGAATCACGATCGATTGAATTTGTAATCTTATTACAACAGGAATCTCTGTGGCATGAACATTATTTTGAGCGACTGTAAACTGCACCACAGTGGAACACTGCAGTGGGGCCTCTCTTCTTAAAATACCTTTCAGGGTATCTTCTGGCAGATTCTTCCCTGACCCCTTTCTCTCCTCACTCTTCCCACAGTTGACATCACAAGACTCATATTCCTCCCTTCTCCTCCTTCCCCCATGAACAGAAGTGTCATCCAAACTCAATGCTGGCCGGCTGCTATTTGGCCTTTTCCTTGTGATTCTCATCACTGCTCTGAAATACAACACTCTCTGCCTTCAGTGGGTTCTTCTTCCTGCCCCTTCCTCTGATTATGCTTCTTCCAGAGTACAGAGTTATTTCTTTACCTGCCTAAACTCCACGTACCTCCCAAGTTCCTTCCACTAAGTATCTCACATCTTAACTCCTGCTCCATCTACAAGAGCTCTCACCCCACTCTGACTTCCCATAATTCCCTCTTTCCACTACAATGAGTGGATCCTGAGCACCTTCTAGAACCTGTCGGATTGCAATTTCATTAACTACTTGAAATACAAAACCCAATTTAGATTTAAATTTATTTTTCAGTCTTACATAATTCTGGCTACAATTTTTTTTAAAAATTAACTGTTTTGCCAATGTTTTGAGAGATGAAATAATATGTTCATAATAAATCATTTATCTTCACACATTTGTACTATATATCGGGTATATAGATATTGTATATACAGCATGTATTATGTACAATATATCATGTGTATATGTGTATACCTATTGCATGTCATCTACTCACTATCCTCTCATAAATATTTTCTTAAATTCTTGTGTGCAATAAATTTTGAAGATATACTTAAGGGAGCATTTTGTTTAGAAATGATAATATCACCATAGCATGTCATTTGCAAATCTAGACAAATCATGGATTGTATGTAGGAGAATTGGCCAATGTATCTTTCATTTTTCGCCAACATTTTCCTATATGAGAAGTTAAAACGACCAGAGGACTCTCATGAGAGGAAAACAATGAAAACAGCGCATCTCCCACCTAAGAGATGAGGGAGTCTCAAGGGGGTGGGGCGGACTATAGAGCATGCTGGGAGCTCCAAGCCACAGGTTTCAGCACTGGCCTAGCAATGGACATTCTTAAGGAATATGTTGCAGGTGACTCCACAGGTCACGCTTATGGACTTGGCTTTGTGTCCTCAATAATTTTCGTCCTTTTTCTTGGGTCAGGTCTTGATATCAGCACACTCCCCCTCCATGTGCATGGGCTCTGGCTGCCTGATTGGGGGTGAAACGCCCAGGGTCAGTCTGGCCAATGGCCACTTACCCTCTTCCTCGTAGAGAAGGCCCATGTGTGCCTCCGACTCAGCTTCCTTCTTCCCTCCATCAACCTTAATGAGCTGTGCCATCTGGAAACATCGCTCATAGAAGTGATTTCGCACCCACTTGTCTGCAGGATCACTAAAGTAACAGGCCAGGGCGTACAGGTTATTATACACATCTTCCAGGTAGCCTTCAGAGAGAAACACAGAGGAGATGCTATCAGTTCCACAGCTCAGCCTTTTAACCTGCGCAATCACATGGGGACATGTACTCCACGCTGTTCTTTAACTGTTTGAAAAACGATATCTAAATGTGAAAATTCCATTTAGCCTATGAAGACAGTCACATTAATAAAAGGACATAAACTTGAATAAAATAATACGTGACTTGCTGAAAACATAGAACAGATTGGAAATGGATGTATTTTTGGTTAAAACAGGAGACTTTGTTATAGAGGAGACAGGACAGAATGACACCTTTTAGCAAAATTGCCATTTTGGGGGGAAAGAAAGGAGTGGGGTGGTGTCACCGAATACTTCTCCTATTGGATGTTTGAGAAAGGAAGTTTTCTGAAGCACAGCAAAAATGTGTGTGAAGCAAGCAGAGAGGAGGTGCAATATTAAGACATTTGTTTTCACCAGGAAGGAATAAATTCCATGGCCGAGAGGGCTAAGGGTGATGATCAGGTAACTCTTTAAGCTTCATTCATTTTCTAGCAATGTTTCTGGTAACAAAAGTTTCTAGCAATGTTAAGGAAGAGCAGGTTTGAAAGCCTCTGTTCTCTGGGTAATATTTTTCCATGAACAATAGCTGGTCATTCCTTTTATCTTTTTATTTTTAAATTTCCCTTCTATATGTGAATAATAGAATAATCTCCTCCTCCCACCTCCCCTTCCCCCGCCCCCTGCCACAAAGTGGCAACTGACTTTATTTTTAATTAATTAATTTATTTTTTTGTCTGTCGTAGGGCTTGAACTCTGGGTCTGGGTGCTGTCCCTCAGTTCTTCAGCACAAGGCGAGCGCTCTACTGCTTGAGCCACAGCGCCACTTCTGGTTTTCTGGTTTGTTTTATTTTATTTTTTTTTAGATAACATTTCTGTTTGACTTCCAGAACAAAAACAAATTCAAGTTCACAAAAACTTAACAGGAATTGTTTTATTACATACAAAACCAAGCGTACCATCATTATAATAACAATAAACATGGGGAATATCTTCAGGTCATGTTAAATAGTGCCCTGATTATATAAATAAAAAATGCTGTTTTTCTATCACCTTGAAATACAGTACCACCAGTAGTTTAAAATTTTCAATATAACTACTCAAGTTAATAGCATCAAGGAAAGAGGAAACTATGGTTTTTAACTCATCATGTCAAAAAGTGCTGGTCTGGTGACTTGATTTGCTGTTTGTGAAAAGTACCTCTCTTTTCTGAGGAGTTGTTTACATATACCTTGCATTTAAACCATTTAAAATCTGAGACAAGAATGAGAAAAAAATGTAAGAAAAACTATTTTGGGCTGAGAATCGATTGGTAGAAAAAGTTGGAGAAAAGTACAAAAATACTGAATTAGAAGGCTATATCAAAATTTGCTATATCTGTTGACATTGAAAGTATTCTCAATTTTTAAGTGACTAAGGGGACCAAAGGAATAATTAATAGCTTAGACAAAATTAGGGGTGACACTATCATTGCTCTGAACAATAGCGAATAGCTAGAAGAAAGATGGTTTGTTTTGGTTCTTGCAGTCTGTTAGGATACTTCTCAGACAGATGTAGGAACTTCCATCTTACATGATAAAAAAAAAAACAACCCAAAAACCCAAAAAACCCAAAAACCCAAACTTTCCTCTAGTGGTTAATTGGAGATAAGAGTCTCATGGTCTTTCCTGCCCAGGCTGGCTTTGAACTGTGATCCTCAGATCTCAGCCTCCTGTGTAGCTAGGATTACAGGCGTGAGCCACCGGTGCCCAGCGGCATCTGACATATTTTTTAAAAGTGTGTTAACAAAGGATGAACAAATCTCACAAACCCCACTGCAGTAGCAAACTGGAACAAAAATGTTTGCATTAGTAAATTGGAGCTCAGCTCTGCAAACCTTCTTTCATGGTAAATGAAGACATTCATGATCTTTCTGTACTTTTGTTTTTACATTTACTATTTAGGCATACTTGTGAATATGGAGAGTGGCCTTCAAGTTTCAGTTCCAGAAACTTCTTTTCCCCTAACCATCATTATGCATGTTAGGGTCAGAATTCTCTGCCTCCAGAGGGGCAGTTCCAAAGAGATGACAGTATGTGGAGTATTAGCTACTAGCACAACTAAGAAATGAATGCAAAGAGCTCTAGAAAAGGCAAAGTGGCTAAACACTAAAAGCAGCTTGTAAACAAGTCTCTCTAGTGTTTCAAAAGAAATTTCTAAAGCCTATAACATTCCTTTACATAAACATATTATATAGCCATATATATAGTTATATAATTATTTATATATGTGTGTGTATATATATATATATATATTTACCTAGTCTAGTATTTAAAATGTCATATCCCTAGGTCAAAGTTACTAATTTTAGGGGTTAGACATAAAAGATTACACATTTTAATAGAGTAAATAATTAAAATATTTTAACAGTTATAATAAGAGGCATATGTAAAAATTTAAAGAATAAGCATGTGGTCCTACAGCCTTTTTTCCTATTTTTCAATAATTAAACTTTAATAAAAAATATTCTCAACATTTAATGAAGTTTTAAGCCAGTGAGTTTTACTTATATGCACTTACAGGATTCCGTATTTAAAGTAACTTGCCTTTGCTGGGCACTGGTGGCTCACACCTGTAATCCTAGCTACTCAGGAGGCTGAGATCTGAGAATCACCAGTCCAGGTAGGAAAGTCCATGAGACTCTTATCTCCAATTAACCAGCAGAAAACTGGAAGTGGTGCTGTGGCTCAAGTGGTAGAGCTCTTGCCTTGAGCTGAAGAGCTCAGGGACAGTGCCCAGGCCCAGGGTTCAAGCCTCAGGATCGGAAAAAAAGTAACCTGCCATTTAAGTTGCATGCACACACACACAAACACACGTTAGAATTTGAATTTAGGCCTTTGCACCTGTCATCCCTCCTCCCCCAGTAGCAGCCATTTTTGCCTTAGTTTGTTTGCAGTCAGGATCTCACACTTTGTCTGGGCTAGTCTCAGATTGCAGTTCTACCACTGCCACCTGAGTAACTTGAATTACAGGCATGCACCACTATTCCTTGCATAGCTAAGGCATTTTTCTATGTCTACCCTTTACATTCTAAGCAGCTTTACCCCTTGTCTGTGAATCACTTCTTTCAATTTGTCAGTGGGCTTACCCAGAAGATGAAATCCTATTGCTGGTTTGTTCTAGACATACTCCCTAAAGAAGAGATTGTTCATGGTGAACTATATTGGGGAGATCTTCTTGCTAGTCTTCCTCTGTTAATAAATCACACAATATACGCAAACGTATTAAAGACTCTGATATATCCTGCAATAAATTCACATCCATGGGTTCAATGTAGTTGACATCTGCTACTTGCTAAATTTATTTTACCAGACAACTTGTGTTTAGGTTTTGCTTTGTATAAAACTTGTGTCACATGGAGCCCTGGGTAGGATACATTTTGTGTAAGTTAGACAAAATGCTACGAGGGGAAAAAAGGCTGCTCAACCTTTGACAAGAATTTAAAAGTCAAATGTAAATAATGTTTGCATTATCTATCGATTTGGTTTCCCCTTTCCATTATTGCCGTCTCTTCCCCAGGCCCTTGGGGCTCAAGACTCTAATCACAATATCACAGATGTCACAGAAGTAGCTAGCTCACCACGACAGATAGGATAAGAAATGTAACAGACACAAAGCAAGGCTCGAACGAATGAAAGAGAAGGAACTGAGTTTAAACACAACTTTGCTATAAAACGGCAAGAGATGTTTTGCCAAGTAATTTAAATAACTCTGGGTTGCTGCTCTGTAAATCCCCAGGGACAGAAGTGACCTGATGGCCATTGTTAGTGCCTCAGCTTTGATTAAATGAACTTCATTGTGACCCCAGACTGCGGCCTCTCCGATGTGCGACAGCACGAGGTGCAGCGCCATGCTGTCTCAGGGTGATTGTCTCAGACCCCAGGACCATGCGGGAGGGGGCCTGGGGATACTGCTAACACATTTCTATATGTCACACACACAGACATGCATGTGCACATGTCTGAAAACACACACATATATACACACACAGGGGTTAGGACCACTTCAATTATATCAAAGTGAATGTATGGATCCCATTTCCTGACACATTCATTATTCAATTCACTACTTTTCCATAATATAGTTGATGTGTTGACTGCAGAATGTTACCTCAATTTTTAAAAGTTATTATATAAAGGCCTACATGTTGTTCAATGGAAGTATTTCCATAATGATCTTCATACAAGAATTCTACTTGTCTAATTTAATTTCACCCAGGACCGCCATCCTCTACCCCCAGCACTGCCCTCAAGTAATTCTGAGCAAGAGGTCATGGCTTCTCCCCCACTGAACTCAGTCACCAGATATATGACAGAGCACTGAGTGGAAAAAGTTCTTTGTTATTCCTACTACTTGCATGAGACTTTAACTATTATTAAAGTGGGACTTCATTAAGTCTTGAACTTGGAGGAGTATATTTATATGTGTAATTGCGTTACTTTAATAAAAGGTTAGAAATTTAAATGCATGCTATCTTAAAACAGACTAGCATTTCAGATTCCTCATAATTACAAAATGCTTTATAAGTTGACTCCTTTACAACAAATCAGATGTTTGGCCCTTACTTATACAGCATGCAAGTGGAAGCCTCTATTTCAATCAGTGGCCATGGCAGATTTAAACCTAACAACAACTAAGGATGAAATTTACCTTGAGCAATCTTACTTTAGCAAAAATATCACTTCGGAATTTGGAGCTAATACTTGGGGTGTAGGTTTCTTGCAATCACATATTTTATCTAAAATTGTTAACTTCTTGATGTATACTTGTGATCTCAGCTTCTCAGGAGGCAGAGGCAGGAGGATTGAGACTCAAGACATTCTAGAATGATACTATCTAAAACCAAAATATAAACAAAAGAGCTAGGGCATGGCTCAAGTGTGCAATGCCTTGGATTCAATCCCACTACTACAACAGCAACAGAAAAAAAGAAATTGACTTCTTGAGAAATTATATGTAAATTATATTTTAAAGTTCATCAAAAGACTACTTTTTAAAATTTTTATCCATTTGTGCTGCTACTGGGGCTTGAACTCAGGGCCCCAAACTCTTACCTAGTTTTGTTGCTCACACTTTCAGTTGGAGCTTTTTGCTGGTTAACTGGAGACAAAAATCTCAGGGATTTGTTTGCCAGGTTGGCTTTGATTCAAATCATCTAATGATGACTCATCATCATTAGATCTCAGCCTCCAGAGTAGCTAAGATTATGCATGCATGTGTGTGTGTGTGTGTGTGTGTGTGTGTGTGTGTATTGGTCCTATAGCTGAGGCTTGAACTCAGAACTTGGGCCTTGTCCTTGAGAGTTTTTTCTCCAGGCTAGCACTCTACCACTTGAACCACAACTCTACTTCTGGCTCTTTGGAAGCTTATTGGAGATAAAGAGTCCCACAGACTTTCTTGCCTGGGCTGGCTTTGAACTTTGATCACTATATTTGACCTTCAATCATCATATTCTTACATTAATTGTACAATTTAAAATGTATTACATAACATGAACAATTGTCTTCTGTTATATTCCCCCAACATAACACACACACACACACACACACACACACACACACACACACACACACACACACACACACACACACAGAGGCCCTTAGGTGCTATGTAAAGTCTGCCCCTGAGCCTGGGAAGCCTTGGGAGTTAGTGTTCCCACACTCCTTGGAATTATTTCATGGGCAGTGGACTAGGTGCACAGCGCTCTATTGTCCTAAGGCTTCAGATTCATTAGTGGGACAATTTGAAGTCTATCCCTTCAAGCCTCCCACCCCCATGCCTCCACCTACTCACCTTCCCTCTCGGCAGTCTCAGCCCTGGTCAGGTAGTAGTAGAAATGATCCAGTGTGTCCGGCCGCTCCTCCAGAGGCTTCTGAAGCCAGAAGATGGACTTTAAATTAGCCGCCTTCTTCAGGGACTCCCACTTCTCCATCAGCCCGAAGAGCTCGGTGAAGGACTTGTGGTAGCCGTCTCGAAGCATGTCCACGCAGATGCTCTTCTTGTATGAGTTCCTGAAACTGAGATATGCAGCAGAGCTCAGCTCTCATCCTGTCAGTCTGCTTGATGTCTGCATTCTCACACAATTAACGGGGACTTTCCCCTCCCCACGACATGCCAGCAGCTACCTAAATATGATGATTTAAATAAGATTACATTATACACAGATCAAGTCCAGACCTGAGGTGCCTTTAAGATAAATAAGATAGTTGGCTAACAATATTCAAAAATATTTGATACACCAGCCTCTCATTGAAACTAACCCAGCAATCATCCAACCAATCAGCAATCAACCAACTACAACCAGCAAACCTATCAACAATCAACCAACTACAATCAGCCAGCCAATTAACCAATCAACCAACTGTTGGAATGAACAACAACAAAAACCAATAATCCAGGCAAAAAACCAAACTTGTCATTTAATAATAATGTATTTTCTATACTAGGTCATTTCTCCACTATCTGATGTGGAACTTTAATAGTTAGGTTCTGTAGTGAACATTTTTATTGCAATCTATTATGAAACATATATATGCAAAAATAATTTTCAGGTAGAGTGAAGTTAACAGTTTGGTAGATTAACAATTTAGTTACTCCAAACACTCAAGAGGCTGAAACAGGAAGATCACTTGAGTCCAGGAGTTCGAAACTCAGCTGGGCAACCTAGCAAGACTTCCAACTCAATAAACAAAGACATCAATCAGAAATTATTCTTTTCTATTTTTAATGATAAACTTCACGCAAAGAGATAAAGTGATGGATGAATATTCCATCCATCCAACAAACTGCTTTCTTATTGGAACACTGTAAATACTACATGCAACATATTTACACTAAAAAAATGTGTCTGGCTTTTTGAATCTGAAATTGAATTGTCTCTGCATATCTTTGTTGGCTCTATCTACTCCCCTTTGCTCTCAGGCATGCAATAGTTCCTATCTGGGGAGACAAGATAACAGAAGACATGTTAGAATCTTGAGCAACCTGATGATGCGCTGAATGGGTCTTGCATTTTCAGAGAGTGACGATTGGATTTTTACACTAGGGAAGACTGAGGCTCAGGGCCAGGAGTTAAAATTAAGTGATAAAAAGTAAGGACTTTCAATTGAGCATCCTTGGGTTTGTGAATTTGAAATTTCCTCCTGATCCAAGAGAAGGGACGAGGAGGAGGGTAAACCTGGGGATAAGGAAGGAGATGGAAGACTCCAGTGGTGATGAGTGATGGATCAGGCAGGATCCAAAAATGTATTTAGGAGGGAAAAATATGGAATCCTTGGTGACTGTATGGATGTGGAAGTGAAGGATAAAGAGAACCTAGAGTGAGATCCAGACTTGGGGACCACGAGTAATTGGTGATTTGCTAAATATAAAAGGTTGCACAAGGGCTTGGGAAAGATGAGTTTAGGTTCAGATAACTGGAGTTTGGAGAGTCTGAGGGCACATGCAAATGGAACCCAGGAAGCAGAATACATGGCACTGGAGCATCAGACAAGAGCTAGAAACTCAACTTGATTCAACTAGGCAGTGCATCCTCTGTGCACTGGATGCTGATGCTTCCCTGTGCATGAAGAAAGCCTACCGATGCAAGAAGAAATGAAATTGTAACAAAATAAAACCATAAAAACAACAGCGAGGCACTGGTGGCTCATGCCTGTCAACCCAGCTGTGTTGGAGGCTGAGCTGGAGAGAGGAACAGCAGTTCCAGGCCTGCCTAGGCAGAAAAGTCTTTCAAGACTCCATTTCAAAGCCAGCCTCTGGTGACACCAGCCTGTAATCCTAGTGCTCAGGAGGCTGGGATCTAAACGTTGCAGTTCAAAGCCAGCCTGGGCAGAAAAGTCCATGTGACTCTCATGGCTAATTCACCAGCAAAAAGCTGAAAATGGAGCTGTGGTTTAAGTGGTCTTGGAAATAGATGCTTTCTGGTCAATAACTAGGGAGATAGTAATTAGACGTTTAAATGCTACTTGGTTTGTAGCTACGATTTATGGGGCATTTGCAGTGAATCAGGCCTTGCGTGGCTATCATTTTTCAACTTGTTCAGTATCTCTGTAAAGTACTGCACTTCCATGTTCACAAAAATCAAAACCAGAGACCCCCTTCTCTTCAGTGAGGTCATGCTGCCCAAAGCCACACAAGCTCATCAATGACAGAGTAGAAGGTCACCCCAAGCTCTCTGTGGTGACAAATTTTGAGTTCTTTTCACTTCCCTACATTACCTTCTAGCATATTAAATAATGTAGCTTATTACCCTCCTCCTCCCCCAAGCTACTTTCCTCCTCCTTCACACGATGGCCTCAATCTACTCTGTTTGTTTGAGAATCTGACCCAATCTGACAATCATAATGTAATCTCCAACTGGAAAGTTACTAATTTTTTAACCCCTTCAAATACATGTCTGAATTAGATTTGGAGGAGAGATCATTATTATCCTGCCCACAATCCCCCTCCTTAAAAAAGAGGGAACAGCTAACTGGGAGCACCCACGAAAGAGCAGACTAAATAGAAGTGATTCACAATGAAGGACCTAGCAGGTTTAAATGGATTAAAAAAAAAAACCACATGCTTCCACACACATGAAGGAGACAAGTAGATGAAATGAATGGACTTGATTTTCTTCATATTGAAACCAATGCACAAACCCCAGTGCATGACAGGTACAGCTCATTTAATTCTTCATGGGGTGAACTAAAATTATAGTATCAAGGTGCAGCATCTCCGTCAGGCAAATATTTCAAACAGCTCAATTAAAAAAAAAACAACTCCATACTTTTAAAACAAGGCCATATAAATTTTATCTAATCTGACAAAGATAAACTCTCAGGATCTGTGCTGGCTAATCAAACTTCAGGATGAGAATTCCATTAAGCTAATATTTATAAGTCACCAGTGGGTTATCTGTGCCAATTATCATAGTCTCACATTCATACAGTGGGGATAAATGTTATTAAAATCACCTACAGATAATTACATTGACTTAAATTAATACTTAAACAGCTTCATATAACTTCCATGAAATAAAGTGAATCAGTATTCTTACCCAGACTTCTTAGTGTGGGTAGTGATTCCCTGTACTTGAAGTACACATACTGACAAGTAGGTAAGTTCTTCAAATATGTTTATTAGTTGGTGTGTGTTGTGTGTGTGTGTGTGTGTGTGTGTGTATAGGTGTATGAGTGTGTAAAAAGGGTATTCTTTTCCCCAAAACAGGAATACAGCATTTCTTCAGCCATATAAATACATGAAGAAGATAAGTTAGAAAGAAACTGACTTTAAAAATACATAGGATTACAACAAAAACAAACTATTTTATACATTTAGGCTTTCATAAATTATTCATCATAGTATTGATTATTACTGATTAATTAACACACATATATTTGTAATAAACATTAAAAAGAATTAATGGGGAGCTAAGAATTCTGTTTTTTTTTCTCAAATGCTTCCAAATATAGCCAGAAAAATTGTGTTGTTTTTTTTTGTGCCAGTCATGGAGTGAACTCAGGGCCTGAGCACTGTCCCTGACCTTTTTTGCTCAAGGCTAGTGTCTACCACTTGAACCACAGCACCATTATCAGGCATTTTTGGTGGCAAATTGAAGATAAGCGTCTCATGGATTTTCTTGCTCTGGCTAGCTTTGAACTTTGATTCTCAGATCTCAGCCATGTGAGTATTTAAGATTACATGCATGAGCTGTCAGCACACAGCTGCAAAAGTTTTAATATATATTTTTAAAAATCCTTTTTTTAAGTTTATAGGCTTAGCAATGAGTTGGCTGGTCTCTGGAGGCATCTACTGGAAATTTAGCAAACTGCAGGTATACCACATAACTGATGATTCCATTAGCTATCTTCATACAGGCATTCTATTGATTGGCATGCAAATAAAGTGACACAAGCTGTCAAGATAAAGTTATGTATGGTCCCCTATCCCTCCCATCAGTTCAGAGCCAAAACAGAACTGTCTATGAGATCTGCTCACGACAGCTCTCTGCAAAATGTGAACAGAACAGGTTTACATCTCATGTCACAGATGAGCAGTTTCCAAACCACTTAATTCTCATTACTGGAAACATGAACAAAGGTATTTTAGAACTAAACACTCTTGTGTTTAATGAGGCATTTCCATTGATCTAAATAAAATGCAGATACAAAAATCACTCTTGACTTTTGAGTGTTTTTCTCAAACAAACTCACTGGGTGCCTCCACCACTCACTTGTGGATCACTATTTATTTGCTATAATATAATATAATGGGGATATGTTAATGAATACAATATATCTTGACCAATGTCATCTCTTTCTTTCTGAAATCTTAACATATCCCCATATCTTAACGCTAGGTTAAATGGCATAAAATAATTAAATAAAAATAATTAATACATAAAATAGTTAAAAAATAAAATTCACTGAAAAAAGGATTTCAGAAAGAGTTTTATTATGTCCTAGTCAAAAGAATTATGTAAGTAGTATTTGATTAGTATTCCTAGTATTCAGAAAGTAGAATTTTATTATCTCTGATCAAAAGAAATATTATTAGTAGAACTACAATTAGTATCCATGCTAATTTCTCCTAAATATTTAAAAGTCTCAAAACACAATGCAAATAAAGAGCACAATACAATCATTACATCTTACATATAATCTAGTGTGTGTTTCAACAAGATAGCTCTCTTTATAATATTACAGAAATTGTGACTAACCATGTAATAAGAATTTCAATAGCATAACTATTTTTAACAAATTTTATTTTCTTTGCAAAATGTATAGACATTATTTTAAGAGAAAAATATTTTGGATGTGAAAGTATTGAGCTATCCCTATATTGTGCCATTATATATCTTATATACTGCTATAATTTTATATAAAATGCTCATGTAAGGATTAAAATATATAAAAATTTAGTTTCATTCCAAAGAAACACCCTTATGCATTTATTATTAAATTTGTATTGTAATTACTGTTCAAATAAATGTTATATAATCTCTAGTTCTTTAAATTAAAAACATATAAATGATATATATTTTTGGAGGAGACTCTTCTAGGAAAAGTTTTGCTTTATATTATTTGAAAATACAAATCATTATTTTTTAATAATAAGATTTAGAATGCTTTGTTAAAATTCCAGTGCTTGTAAAGTATATGTAAAAATTTAAAAAGACCACTTGGGAAAAAAAGCTAGCTTAATTCATCCTGAAACTCTTTTGTAAAGAAACCTAATAATAATTACTACGAAATAAATATCAGCCCATAAAATTTTTATAAATAAGATTACTAATATAATTCTTGTAACAAATAGATAATATTCTAAACTTGGTTAGTAAAGAATCTCCCCAAAGCATAGGATTCAGTTCAACATGGAGATTTTATTTAGTACACATAGAATATTTGTGTCAAACTGAACAAAAAAAATCAGTTCAGTGATTCAATAGTTAGAACTGGTGTTTAGCATCAAACATCGTCACCTTTTGTAAGACTGTGAATGTTTATAAGTCAAACGGGATTTTGATGGCGATAATCATCCAATATCAGAGGAAAGCCGAGGAATTTTGTCAGGCAGTTGAGTACTGCCACCTTTTTAATGCCTTAAATACCTTTCTTAGCAAAATAAGAGTGTTTTAAATATTTGTACCCTGTTAAAATGATTTGCTCATCTGTTTTACATCCATCACGTATGTGAAGTTCAACAGCTGGCATCAACTGGGCATGAATAAGCATGGTACTAGTAAGCATCCTCTAAATATCCACAGAGCTGTCACACAGCATCGAAGTATCAATTACTTTCTGTCTTGCAGAGTCTCAAACTTAAAGCATATTTTTTTTTAAAAAAAAGTTTCCTTAGAATTCCATTGTGTATATATACCGTGTTTTCTTTTTTTTCTTTTTTTATTTTATTTTATTTGTGAAGATACTGTACAGAGGGGTTACAATTACATGGGCAGGATAATGCGTACATTTCTTACCAAACATTGCAGCCTCCTCCTTTTGTTTACCCTTCACATCCCTTCCCAGCCACCCCCTCCCCCCCAATCCCAATCTTTATACCGCGTTTTCTTTATCCATTCACACACATGGAATTCTATGCTTCCATCAGAAAGAACAATATCACCCCATTCAAAAGCAAATGGAAAAGACTTGGAAAAAAATCATATTAAATGAAGTAAGCCAGACCCAAAGAACCATAGATCCCACAGTTTCCCTCATTTGTAATAATTAGTATATATCTAGGATAGTCCTAGAAGAGGATCACAATAGCTCAATAGCTATGTACATATGGCCGTATAAGATGATGCTAAGTGAAATGAGCTCCAAGATGTGGAAACAAGAGGTTTTCCTTTGTTGTTGTTGTTAATGTACTATGCGATTTCTTTTTTCTTTTGTGTTTCCCCCTATAACACACCCCCTGTTGTCACTGTATTTGATTTTGGTGCCCTGAGTATTGTATATACGTTTATCAAATTGAGGAAAGGGAACAACAAAATGGTGAGACAAAGGACACAGGGCGAACCAATGCAGCAGTGATACTCATAAGACAATATGTTGGAGATGAACTGTACAACTTGGTAGGGGGTCTGGGGGGAAAGTGGGAGAAAATGAGGGAGGGAATAACAAATTCGACAAGAAATGTACTCACTACCTTATTATGTAACTGTAACCCCTCTGTACATCACCTTGACAATTAAATTAAAATAAAAAAAATGAAAAAAGACACCTGTACTTATAAACTGATGTGTTGAATTGAAACATCTCTGTACAACTACTTAAAGATAAAGTAATCCACAGTTCTTGTAAAATGACATGATGAATTGTACAATTAAATATAATGAAATAAATAACATTTTAAGATGCAGAATATTCATAAATTGACATGTTGAAACCCCTTGGTATAATTACTTAAAGATGATAAATTTTTTAAAATAAATTTTTAAAAAGTTAAAGTTTCCTTAGAATTGTGGTGAAAAAGAATGAAAGAGACTCTTACATGAAGCTAATTATGCTCACAATTTTGATAAGCAATTTTATTACTTGTAAATTGCTTTGAGAAATGCACACTTCCTTACAAAAGAATGACTGAAGCTATAGATCAGACAGGGACTGGTGCCATTTTTAAAGCAAATATTGTCAAGAAAAATATTTTGAAGCCAGAACTAAACACGAGTGCAAGCATCTTGTTTCAACAAAGTGAGCCTATGATTTTGTGTTCTGTTAAATTACACTGTATCTTTCAATGAGAGATAAACTATTTAAATATAAGTGAAAACAAAACCAGAAAATACTCATAGCTTTTAAATTCACTTATAGTGATAAAACCAAATCTGAATAAGTAATATAATTCCATTCTATTTTGTCCTAATAGGATGACAGCAAACATGAGAAAAGGAGAGGAAAACAAAGTAATATATGAACTATATACTTCGTGATGAAAACCTAGGTAGACATACTCATGCTAGCGCAACTATTTTTGTCCAAATTAATATTTTAAATTTTGCTACCATAAGACTCCATAGAAAATTATATTCACTTTGTGTTTGAAACATAATAACCTCTATTTTTTAGAAATCCTATTATTTAATATTTTTTCCTGAAACTATTTTCTACTAATTCTTTCTACATCTTCACAAATAAAAGGACCATTGTTTTTCTATATATATAAACAGAGTGAAATATCAAACTTAAAGTAGGAAACTGGGGAACATAAAGACTAAATTTAGCAGAAACAACAAGTTGCCTTAAAAAGAAAACTTTGCCTCTCTGTGCTCTATTTTCACAAAAATGTGTCACACATTTTATCTTTGCAAGAGTTTGACGAGTTTTGCAAGTTAAATTCTATTTCCTGTGCACTTGCTAATAGTCATGAGAATCTGTAGTTTGCACCTTCCCATTAAAAATGTATTGTATTTTTTGAAATTATTCACCCCGCCTTTTATCCAGATCATGTCTTTGAAAGAAGGAAGTAGATAATAAATGGAATAATTCATGATTGCCCATTAAATATGAAACTTTCTTTTGCAGAGTTTAGAAAATGAAGTTCTACATAATGTACAAAAGTTGATTAGAACTTTCTCCACCTTTTCCTTTCACATTAAACAACTATATGAGGAGATTTCTTTGGGAAAAGGAAACCAACCAACTCCTCACACCTTATAGCTTTGTGCTACATATTCTAATGTTACTTTCCCCAAATACTTACTCCTTTACAATACTTAAAAAGTATTAGGATAGCACATGCTATTAAAAAATAGCATCAGGCTGTAAGAATGAAAAGAAATTAAGGGAATGGTAACATGTTTAAAATACAAAAGGAAAAAAAATCACATAAACTAAAAATGAAAACAAAATACTATTCATGGTCTTTTAGCAGTGTAATGAAAGATAACACAGAAGTAAAGAGGAAAACCTGTATTTAGATTTCTTGCATTCTGGCATTTCTTCTAGAAAGATTCTGCTACCTTGTCATACGAAAAAAAGGGTATTTGCTCATAGCACTTCTCTTTTCACAAACTACCCATTAGCACTCCATTGCTGTGCTCTCTTGCTCTCTCTTTCATTGATAAAGTAAAACACAACAATAACTCAAATCATTTTTAGGGTCACTTCAGCTCTATCATTCTATATTTTTTGGGTGAAAAATCTGTAGAAATTTAACTAAAGAAAAATGCCAAGTTCTGAGTATTGAGGGGCAGCAGTTAGCCTCATTTCTTTAGATTTTTAAGTGCCTATCCTGGAAGTTTATCTTTTCACTAAATTCATTTTACTTATTTTTCTATATGGAAAAATATTTTTTTTCTTGAGTGAAACCTGAATGTGTGAAAGGTAAATGCCAAACCATAAGCCATATGAATAAACCTTTCATGCTATATACTCTTTGATTGCTATTACAAAAAAGTGTATACTAACCCGAGCAGACAGCAAAGCCAGACTTTCTCACAGACTATATGTGCACAAGGATCAAGCTTCCAGAACATAATGAAAACTATATTATTAACAATAGAAAGTGAACGGATCATTCTATACAATTTACCAGGTATCTGTGTACAAGTAACTTGTTCTTCTGAATGTTATATTAATTTTACTGTGGCTATCTTAAATTTTAAGAAAAGTGTTAATTAACACTAAGATCATTTAAAACTGAAGAAATGCACCAGAAAAAATATGGTTTAAAAAAAAGAAGTATTCTGAGAAGACCACAAACTCTGCATTCAAACTTCAAAGTATAGATAAAATAGACACAGAATAGGCAATGTCATTTCTTTTGTATTCCCATATAATAGTAACAATAGTAACAAAGCATTTATGATTACATTCTTATTAAACAAAACAGAAGTAAGACAGAGCACAATTAAACAAACATAAGACTATCAAGGATTCATAAATGGATTAATTAACTGAAAAATACATCGAGTGGGAAATAATGCACCTAATGATACAGCTTCAAAATATGCAAAATTAACTGAATAAGGAGAGATTAATTTAAATGAACTTTTTAAAAAGAAACTTATAGATAAGGTGGAGCAAAAGAAGTCTGAATAGCATTGTCCAAGTTAATGGAAATAACAGACTTGAACTGATCATTGAATTCTGGTAGCTATTTCTATCTATTTCTATCTAACTTTCCAGAAAACAGAGTATATATTTATTTTTCTGAGCACAGAATATTTATAAAAATTAGAACCTTTCAAAACAATGATATCATGCACAGCATATTTGCTAATAACAATTGTGCATTCCCTACTGACAAAAACACCAAAAAGTATTTGCATGAAAAATTAAAATACATTACTTTTTTATTTCCTAAAGATGAAACCATTATGGAAATTTTACTATAATTAGGATTTTAAAAACACATAAACATCAAAATCTGAAGGAAGAAGTAATCACAATAGGCCAAAGGAAGTTTGTATGACAGAATTTGTTAAAAATTAGGAATAGGTAAATGCTGGTGGCTCATGCCTGTAATCCTGGCTAACCGGGAGTCTGAAATCTGAGGATCCCAGTTCAAAGCCAGCCCAGGAAGGAAACTCCATGAGGCTTTTATCTTCAATTAACCACCACAAAGCCAGAAGTGGAACAGTGGCTCAAGTGGTTGAGCACTATCTTTGAGCAAAAAGTTCAAGAACAGTGCCCAGCCTTGGGTTCAAGCCCTAGGACCAGCACACATGGACACATGAGCACGCGCGTGCACACACACACACACACACACACACACACACATACATACACACACACATACACACACACACACAGAATAAATATACAGGTGAAGAAAATCTAGCTTCAGCTCAGAATGCAAAAAATTTAAAAATATCTTTAAAAATAAACAGAGAAATAAACCCAAAACCAAGAAAGAAAATATGTAGATAAAATAAAACATTAATAAAATAGAGAACAAAAAAGTTGACCCATAAAACAAAACGACTAGCTATGTAAAAAGACAAAACAATTTTGCAAGCATAATCAAGAGAAACTAAAAAACTGAAGTACCAGAAATAAAAAGATAATGTAACTAGCTTTTATTTTATGTTTAATGATGTCCCAGGTGCTGTTCTCAATACATCATTCTTAAACCTTGAAACATTTTTTAAAATCAGATGCGCAAACTGTTATTATTCTCTCTGTTTTACAGAGGCGGCAACTGGTACAAAAAGGTTCAGAGTGAGGGAAGGGCACATATCCTCTGAGTGAAGGAGCCAGGCTGTTAATCAGAGCAGTCTCATTCTAGAACCCTCATGGTAAGTCATTAGTATTTCAATCTCTGAGATATACAGACTATTTCAATTGATATGGCAAACATTTAAACACTATCACAAAATACCATCATTAACTGTCACAATAAATTTAATTTTGTGTATCAGTAGACACTTTGTTAAAAATGACTGACACGGGGTAGAAAAGACTTAAAAGACCAATTAGAAGACCTAATCCCTTTTCTTACCAAAGGAAGCAAAACTATTTGGTTTTACAAGGGAGTTCCATTAAAAATAAGAAATTCCTCTTTCATCTGAGATGAAATTCCTCTTTCATCTGATTTTTTCCATCTGATTTTTTCATCAAGAGATGAAAAAATCTGTAGTTTATCTGACATGATCCCTAGTTTTAGCTGAAGAAAAGAAAAGAAAAATTACAAATAAAGATCATTATGACTTAGATGCAAAGTTCACACACACACACACACACACACACACACACACACACACACAGATAAACCCATATTTATTAAGCAGGGTATATTCCAAATTTGTAAGAATAGCTAAAAATTACAAAGCCTAGTAAACCTATCATCTTAGTAGCTGCTAGAAAATGATTTAATAACATCAAAAATTCATTTGTGATTAAGCAGAAACTAAAATGATTCTTTATATTGGCAATGTATATTTACTAAGAAGCTTTGTGTGTATGAGAGAGAGAAAGACACACACACACACACACACAGAGAAGCTTTGTGCTTTGTAGCATTTTAGATTCCTTTTCACTGAACACAGGAGTGTGAGGGTATACTCCTCAGAATATTGAAAATGTGGTTTTGTTAGTTGGTGCTCGACATTGTAACGATCTCACTTCTCTCAAAGTAACACATAAATTTGGTACAATCCCCACAAAACCTCAGTGATATTTTCCAATGATTTATTGCATATTACTAACTAAGTACTAGTGCTAAGTATTCTTAGAACTATACATAGCAGTCCTAAATACTATACAGGGCTGTGTATAGAGCTCTGCACATATGACAATAGTTATTGAACATGTTGTCACCTTACAGAAGAGCTATTCACACAATGGACAACTTTGTTTTCCCATATTTGTATACAAATTGACAAAGATAATTTCAAATGAAATAGAAAAAAACCCCAAGAGATTTAGAATTTTAGAATGAGCAAAACCTATGCTAAGATATCATTAGAAAATTTCAACAGTAGAATCTCATAATTTTAGGTAATATAATAATGAATAGTGTTTCAGAATATTTTGTTGCATAAAATAAATAATTGAAAATGTAAACAAATTCCACATGATGCACATAGATGCATAAGATTTTCAATTTTCAATACTTACATCCAAAGAATGGACTACACATAAAGGTGAGCAGCATTAAGTGCTCAGCTCGTATTTGAGGTTGCAACTCCTTCCTCTCTGAGCAGCATGGATTTCTAGACTGCTTTCATTTATCTTACACACTATATTCTAACTGGAGATAGCTAAGTTTACATTGTACATTTTGAACATAAACCCAGATGATTTCAAATTATCTTCCAATTGATTCTTTTTGTAGGTTCTTGGAGGAAGGATAAAAACACATAATTGAGAGTTATTTTTGCTTTTTTGTTTAACCACTAACAAAAAAAGACATACAAGTCTTCTTGTTTAAAGCAAATTTCTCCCCAGTACAGGCAATATGCCTTAAAATGGAGGTTGAGAAGCAATTAATGACTGGACTTAATTAAATAGTACAAATATGAGAGAATACTATCTTGGTAAATATAAGAATTTGAGAGTGGTAAAAATTAAACACTTCGATATGTATAGGAGCAATAGACATGACATCACTATTTAATATGAGTTTAAATTTTTAAATGCCGTGTTCCAATGAAAAAGTATGCTATGCAGGATCATTGAAATTTCAATAAAGAATCAAGACAAAAGAAACAAACTTGATATTAGAGCCTTTAAGAGGCTATACTTACGCCGCAACCTCCTCTTTTGATAAGCCTTTGAAATTCTTCTCCAGATAATGATCTATGTCATCTTTCTCTTTGATCAATTGAGACCTAAATGAAATAGGAAGAAGTAAGAAAGCAGTACCGCCTAGTTTGGCATGACCAAACACATAACATGCCACCAGGAGAAGAGAATGGGTATGTCAGCTATCATAGCATTGATAATAAATACTTTGAATAGCTATAGAGTTGTTACTGATAGATCATTTCAAAAGTTCCATGTTCCTAAATGGAAAAAAATAGGGAAGAAAATTAAATCAAGTTGAAGGACAAAATACCAACATCCTTAAATGGAGATTTCTCTCAGAGTTCATCAAGCCTCTGTGTAGCTAATAGTGTTTCACACCTTAGGCGTCTAACTCGGGAAATCTTGTTTTTATGTGGCACAGAATCTTGAATCAAGTACACTTATTTGATACAAATGTATAAACTGTATTTGTTCCGAGTATTTTTTAAGTTTACCCTGTAAATGCTACTTGGGTAGTTCTTTCAAATCACACATGAAAACTCAAATTATTGATAGGATTTCAAGATGTAAATGATTTTTTTTTGTCGGTAATGGGGCTTGAACTCTGGCTTGGGCACTGTCCCTTAACTCTTCAGCTCAAGACTAGCGCTCTATCAATTGAGCCACTGCACCACATCTAGTTTTCTGGTGGTTTATTGGAGATGAGTCTCACGGACTTTCCTGCCGAGGCTGGCTTTGAACTGTGATCCTCAGATCTCAGCCTCCTGAGTAGCTAGGGTGACAGGTGTGAGCCACCAGAGCCCAGCTGCAAATGATTTTTTCAAGGAGACTTTCTTGAGAAATTTACTGTACTTATAGCAAGGTCATTCCTCATGTCTCCTTGCACCTTTGAAAACAGTCAGCCTTGTTCAAAAAGAAATGTACTCTCTAGCTGGCTTATGTAACTGTAACCCCCTCTGTATATCACCTTTATAATAACAATAAAATGCATTAAAAAAGAAAACTAGAAAAAGAAAGAAAATAGTCAACCTAAACCAGGGTAATATAAAACTAAAATTGTTAAATATCTGTGTTTTATTTGGAATAGTTATTAAAGTATGTTTATATAAATTCTGTCTAAAATGGTGATTAAATATTTTCTTTAATAAGTTTTCTTTAAATTTCATCTGATTTTCAGGATGTTAAATTGAACTGTTTCACCTTGGAGAAAAAAAAATGTAATCTCAATCACTGAAAAGACAGAAAGTGCCAGGCACTGGTGGCTCACACCTGTATTCTTAAACAGATTCAGTCAGATTCAGATGACTCATCCCCAATTAATCACTAATAGTTTGAGGTGCTAGCCTTGAGCACAAAAGCTCAGGGACAGCAGCTAGGCCTTGAGTTCAAGCTCCAGGGCCAGTGCCAAACAAACAAAAGCCAAATAAGCCTTTACAGACTATGTAAATATTTCATAGTACTCAAAAGTGAAACCCTGGAACATGTATATATAGGCATATATGTATACTCACAGGAAGTTTGCATCTACTGAAAAATTTGTCAACAGGAAAAGGAAGTTCTTGATTTACCAGCTTAAAAGAATCTTTATGTTCATTTAACCACGTCTTTATTTTAATTCAGGGCTTTTGCTTTTTCCCAGAAATAATAAAACTAAGGTATGAGAACAAAGAAGCCATGTAATACTTTGATCACTATGTCTCAAAGGAACTGAGAAATATGCAAAGAAAACTTACATATGCAAATTATTTATATTGATAAGTAACAGGCATGATACTAAAAGCCAATAAAATGAAATGGTAACAAAGCAGTGTAATCTCAGTCAGTATTCCTGAATATGACTGAATGCATCAAGTTCTCTGCTCGGCATTTTCTCAGCAGAACTACAGTACAGTAGCTCAGAACCATTTTCCTGGCAGCAGTGGTTTGACAGCACATTTTCCTCCTTAGTGTCGTTTCAAGAGCTAAATCACATCGGCTGGTCCATCCTAGGGAGGATGGCTTTGCCCTCATGTTTCCAAATCAGCAGTCAGAATTCAAGGGGCATGTCGATGAAAAGCTATATACTTTCGATTCTGAAAGCTTCTGCTTTCCTCTCTCTCTGCACACATTTACAAAAGAAACATTTTCCCATACTATAGGCCCCAATAACACAATTGCAGTATGAAAGAAACTGATTAAATGTACACCACATTAGCAAATAAATACATCTTTGGTACTTGAGTGGGATTCATTGATCCTTTTGCACAAGCAAACTTGAATATCTGAATGCCATCATGTATTTGTCTACTTTCCTAAAACAATGTGTGTGTGTGTGTGTGTGCCTTTCCTGAGTCTTGACCTCAGATCTCAGCCTCCTGAGTAGTTAGGATTACAGATGTGAGCCACTGATGTTCAGCTCCTTAAACAAATTTTATTTTCTGAGCTATGTTACCTATCTCTCTTATTGCAGGAATTTTATTCCAGAGGAAAAAAGATGAGAAGCAGGGCGAATACCTTGGAATTGTTCCTTTGGAGCAGGACAGCTTCTGTCTAGCTAAGATGGTAAGTCTTGTCCGCGCCATGGGCAGTGGAGGAAAGGTGGTCATTTTGGACTGTAAAAATGAGGCAGAAACAGTATTTTAAGGAACACATCTTCAAATGATCCTTTACAGCATGATTAATGATGCACAGTCTGTCACACAGGTAGGCATTCCTGTCTAGGTAGAGTGATGGTTGGGTTACTTGAAAGCAATGCACCATGAGTGGATTCTATGGGTTGCTCCTCTCATTTTTTTCCCACAGTCTGCTTTTTGACCAATTTATGGCTTGTCTGCATCTTCACTACAGGCGGCTAAGGAGATAAATCTGATAACTGTATTGAAGATTCAGCTAATCAGCAGCTTGAGTAAAAGTTTTGTTAAAGGATCATGAGTGTAAGGAGAGTAGGATAAATGTGCATTTCGGGTGTTTCATGGTGTTTTGTTTTGCTTTTTGCTTCTGTTATCAGCAAGAACTGAAAAGATCTCATACTTGTATGTTTTCTAAGAACATTGTCACAAACGAAGAATTCCCTTGGAAGTTATAGATGCTAGGGAAGCTTTCCACAAGGGGGCATTTGCCCCAAGAGGCACACTGCTCACCTACGTAGTGTAATAAAACACTTCAAGACGTGGTGGTTTGAAAGCCAGTTTCAAACACCTTTATCTCTCATACTTATCTCATACTTTATCTCTCCTATGTCTCAGTAATTTAGGCAGAGCACAATAGAGATGACTGTTCTGCTCCATAACGGCAAAGTGTGCACTGCAGACTGAGAGCTGGAGAAACCCCTGGTGTCTGCAGGAGTCTAACGGGGCCTTACCTGAGGCTGTCAGCTATAACCCATTCATGAGGTCTGCTCACATGAATCAGACTTCCTCACAGTTCTCAAGGGACAGCATCGGGATCCAAAGACAACTATCCCAAGGAGGTGCACCCCCTCTGAGGGTGTGGCCTTGGATATGACTTCCATGATGATAAAAGGCCTGCCCAGATTCAAGGCAAATGAACACAGACACACTTGCTGATGAGAGTGTGAAACTCACGTGGTAAGGCGCGAATGTGTTTCAGGAGGTACCCTGGCACCCTCTTTGGGAAATGCAATGTGCCACAGCATGAGCCATGAGAAAAGCAGATCTACAAAATCAAGTTCCTGAAACCCTAGCAGAAAGGAAGATGTGTGAGCATGATGACAGAGGCATAGTCTGTTGTCTTCAGTCAGGAGGAGGTTTGCTGAACCCACAATAGAAAAATTATCCCATGTTGTAAAGGCTTTTGGTTGTGAAAGAACCCATGCTTCTGCTAAAAAAATAAATTATTAATAACAATAATAAAAGGAAAAATGGGGCTGGACACTGTTGGCTCACACCTGTATTCATAGCTTCTCAGGAGGCTGAGATCTGAGGGTTGGAGTTGGAAGCCAACCCAAGCAGGAAAGTCCATAAGATTCTTATCTCCAGTTAATCACCAAAGAAGCCAAAAGTGGAGCTGTGGCTCAAGTAGTAGAATACTAGCCTTGAGAGAAAAAGCTAAGGGACAGCATCTAGTCCCTGCGTTCAAACTCCAGTACTGTCACACACACACACACACACACACACACACACACACACACACACACACACACACCTACTCACACACCAATAGCTACTCAAAGCCACTTCCCATTAGCTTACTCCAGAGAAATCATGACGACTATATTCCTGTGTCCCAAAGTTACAGAGTAAATCTGAATCACTGAATCAATGCTGTTCTGAGCACTTACCTCTCTGGCCCTACTGGTTTTATCCTTGAATCAGGGCATTCCATCCTCCATGGGGGAGGAGAGTACTGAGGGTCCCATTTTGCTATCCAAGGTCTGTGCCATGAACGTCAAAGCCAGGGTCATCTCTACATGATTATGGGGGCTTTGGAAGGATTCACCCTGCAGCCCCCTCAAATACTCTTCGTGCAGACAGACATTCTGACATGGCTAACTCACTACACCAAAGTTGGCCTACCAGCATGCTGCATAAAACCAACCCCTTTTCATGATGACTAGGGATAGAAAAATTTTGCTAGGAAACACAAGTGTCTAATAAAATCAGATGCAAATGTATCTTTGTCACACAGATCAACTGTGATTTTTTTTCTCCCTCAAATTCTGAGTCAACGTTTCTTACCATTAAAGTTTCAGCTGCCAGTTCCTTCATTTTGCTCTCCTCTGATCTGAGTGCATGAGCAGCAGGAGCACCTTTACTCTTAAATTTAGTTTAATGTAAGTATTGCAAGCCCTGCTGGCAAGCCTCAAGGCACAAACTCTGAATGGGGGGTGGTCAGAGCTGAATTATAAAGTAGGAGAAAAGTTATTAACTGAATGTTGTAAAAAATTTTGCTCAGCTCAACCCATCTATGCCAGAAAGCTAAGCTCGGAGTGCAGGTGGAAATGCAGCCAGGCTGGGTCTTGGCCCCAAACCCCACATCTTACCTCACCCAGGCTTATTGGCCAAATTCTCCTAATGATTATATAGCCACAACTAAATCTACCTTCTGTAATAATAATGTGTGATCTGAATTTTTTGATGCATATAGTATTTGAAATGTATGCAATGCTTAATGGAATCCTGTAACAAATTATTTTCATTACTGCTAATGTCCTTGTGTAAGTAATTGACATCATTTTTATCTTAACATTCAATCTTATTTATTCTTGATTTCCTTAAAGTAGGAAGCAGCCATGTTCTAGCAAGTAGAAGCAGCAAAGAGGCACACAAGTAGAATGAAGTGCAGGTATGTTTAGGGAATGTTGTGTCAGGCTTTAGTTACACCTGCAGAGAGAAAAGCTTTTGGTGCTTTGTAACAGGAGAGGTGGCCAGACAGCCTTCCTCATTCCTAGGAGAGATTCCACCTAGAATCAACAATGAAGAATTCATCCCACTAGTGCTACATGGGGTCTGTGCTAGACCAGGAGCAGAACTGGAGCCCCTGGCCCTTAATCATTAGGGTCCTCCCAGCTTCTTGCCACAGAAGAAAATACATGATGAATAAGTCAGAAGGAAAGAGAATTGCTCAGGTTCCAGTGAGGAAGAGAAAATGAGAGGTACTTCTAGAAACTGTCAGGTTCCAGAGAGTGAGAAAGAGAATGAAAAGGACCTCTGGAGCTGGTATGGAAATGAGCATAGCCACAGGAACCCAGGCTGAGGAACCAGAGGCAACCCTCACCCCCTAGTGCCAGCAAGTAGGCAGTGCTACATGGCACCACAGGGCTCAGACAAGATCAAAAGGCCGCCCGGAGCCATTCCACTGTTGGTATTCAGAAGAGATTTGGTACATTCTTTGATCTGCTGGTTGGCTCTCATATTAGCAGTTACACACTCTAAGTTTGGCCCCTGCATGTAAAGACAAACGAGAATGGAGAAATGCAGGATGAAAGGTTTGCAAGTTCTGGGTCAGGTCAAATGTGTCCCATGGTGTGAGTTTAAATCATTGGCCCCCAAGTAAAATTCTTCAAAGAGTAACCCTCTTACCCACTACCCTCAGAGATGGCCTCCAAAGGAAACACAAAGGAGAGAGGGATTACCACTAGGGACACAGAGGCTACTTGGGGAGGGCCCATGTCTGAGGCTGACCAGTGTCTCTGGGGTCTGGTTACTTTGGGGATAAGAGCTTGTAAGATAGGAATAAAGCCAACCAACCACAGCAAGCAGGGTTCTTATGTATCATCAAGAGAGTCTGAAGTATGACTTCACTCCCATGACATGAAATTATTCAGTAGGCCTAAAATTTTTCATAATATCACACATTCTTTTTCCAGAAAAGAAAAACAAAACTATAGAAGAACAAGTTTAAAAAACCATTAACTATGTATCCCTTCTCTCATATTATTTTGGTCACCAGTACTCTGTGGCAGTTAGAGATAGGTTGTTAAATAAATAGAAACTGCACGTTTCCTACCAACTGATATTACATTTAAAAATAAAAATAGAGGGCTGGGAATGTGGTTTAACAGTAGAGTGTTTGCTACCATGCATGAAGCCCTGGGGTTCAATTCCTCAGTACCAAGGAAATTGAAAAAGCCAGAAGTGGCGCTGTGGCTCAAGTGGTAGAGTGCTAGCCTTGAGCAAAAGGAAGCTCAGGGATAGTGGCTAGGCCCTGAATTCAAGCCCCAGGACTGGCATAAATAAATAAATAAATAGAAAAAGTATCTGAAGAAAGGCTACAGTGTCCATGACCTACATGTGCAAATTACTGTTGAAAGTCTTTCAGATTTCAGCATGAAAATCAAGAAACAAAATACAGTAGCAAAGAAAAGAAGGAAAGAGTTTTGTTTGTTTGTTTGTTTTTTTAAGAAATCAGTAGAATAACACCTGTGCTTACCCTCAACTCCTGGAATAAAGCTCGGACCTACTAAATACCTAGCATGTATTTAAATCCAAATTAAAACTTAATTTGGATTTAAATCTAAACCCAAAGTGTATACCCCATGAAACTAGTCACAAATTCAAAGGAACGCCAAAATATCTGAAATAATTATTCATGTACTGATACAGACCAACACAAAGGTGACACAAGGGGCAACCAGTGGTGTGTCCTCGTAAGCGTGTAAGATTCGTTTATGAAAATCCAAAGTTCTCACCTAGTTCCCATCAGAACTGACAGACTTCCTTGGGACTGTCTCTTTTCCCTTCGTCCTCAGGGCAAGAGAACCTTTTCCTGCTCTGTTTGTTTCTGGAAGCTGGAGTCCCATGGAGGGCGGACTCCTGCGGTGGGCCTGCCTGCTAGCAGCCCACCTCTCCCAGCCTCGGGCCCCCCCCCACCCCGTGTCCACCTCCCTCTCCCCCCCACGCCATCACAAACCTCAGTGGTCTGGCTCTGAGGGGAGCAATCCGGTTTTCCTTTTGGCGGAGTCTGGGTGGCAGGTGCTCAGCGCCCCCTCCACCCTGCTGGTTCCGGGCCTGGCTCGGCCCTGCAGGGAGAGGGGACGCGGAGAGCGTCTCCAGGGAAACAGCGCAAGGGGGCGGGAAGGGGGCGGGGCCAGGCTGAGCCGGGGATCGAGGTTGGACGTTTTAAAGCCTCCTCGGGTGGGGGGGCGGCGCCAGAGGTGGGGCGGAGCCTGCTGATGGTGGGTGGGCGGGGCCTGAGGGAACAGCAGGCTTTTCAAGCAAGGTAACTTCACTGAACCCGAAGTTGGGCCCCTGAATCATTCCCCCCCCCCTCGTCACAGCTTGGCACCCCCGACCTCCAGGGACCTGGGCCAGACCTCACACAAATACTCTTCTCAGGCCTGTCTCCAGAAAGAGAATCTGACTTTGAGTGACAGCCAACTAAAGAGCTCAAGGTCTCTTTCCGGAATCTCTCTTCTCTTTGCATCCTTAATTACTTCGAATTTTTACTTTGGAACTCCGGGTTTTCTATTTACCCAAACTCTCCCTATCATGCGACCTAGTCTGTCCCTTGTGAGGCGAGTGGAGAGAACCTTCTGGCTCATTCTCATTCTCGTCGGGGTAACAGAGCGTGATGAATTGGGAAACGAGGCCTTGTTCCTAATTGTCACCTTCTGTAGGGGAGGGCGGCTGTGGGGCTCGCCCAAGTCATCCTGTGCACCCACCGTAAATCAATTCTACCTAGCCCCCACGCCTACAGCCAGAGCCACGCCTCCCGCCCGGCTCCCCGCGCACTGCGCTGTCACACGTGGCTGGGTTATTTCCGCACACTAAACGCACAGTGTGCCTACAGTTCATCACTGTGAATACCCGGCAGGTAAAGGCTCCACCCCGGTCCTCACACCAGGACGGCCCCCCATTCACACCCCACCCCCCCCAGTCCATTTTCCTGACTACAAGCAGTCGCGTTAACCCAACTCCCAGGGGCTGTGTGTGAATTCTGCTCCTGTCTTCGCGGCTTTTCTCAGCCTTCCTTTCTTACAGGAGGATCTCTTAGTTGGTAGTCTGGATGCTGCCTTCCTGCTTCAATGTATTCCTCTTGCTTAGCCATGCACCCCTCCCATTTAACTAGTTCTTCTCTTTCTTAGCATGGGATTCCTTAGAGGTGGGAAAAGATTTAGTGAGCTGTGTTTACAACTGACAAAAATCTCAAAGCAAAAAAAAAAAAAAAAAAAAAAAAAAAAAAAAAAAAAAAAAAAAAAAAAAAAAAAGAGAGAGAGAAACTTTCCTACAAATGAAGGATGCTAGCTTCGGCTGGCGTGTTTTTCTCTTGTTTCATAGACTCTTGAGAAAATTAATTTTAAAAATCGAGGCCAAACCATTTTGCTTATTCACTGTCTACTGGTGATGTGGTTTTGACCTGACTGAAAATGTTGTAAATTATTTTTGAGGTTCAAACATCTTAGGTATGTGTACTAAATCAGATGGAGAAGTTTAGTCAATATTTATTGATCTCACCTAAAACAGTTGTAGTACACTAGTTATTTCTAAGGTAAGACTAAAAAGGTCTTTTGCTTATTGATGCTTGCTAGTAACAATTATTTTACTAAATGTAGAGTAGAAAGACTTCTTATAATTTTTTCTCAATATGTATAATGCGCTTGTAATTGTCATAAATATTTTATAGTTAAGAAGAGCCAGAAATAGATATAGCTCAAACGGTATAGTGCTAGCCTTGAACTGAAAAAGCTCAGAGAGAGTGTCCAGGCTTAGGCTTAGGATTGGAAAAACAAAAACAAAAATCTTACAAAAACACCCTTTACAAACCAATCAAATAGAATCACGAAATAATTTCTGAACTAAGTATTCTAACTTTGTCCCCTCTGTTTGGTGGAACTTTGTAAACTGAAAGGCAACTGATAAAGGAGAAGGGGCAGGCCATGTGCTCAGGACTCAGGCATGCCAACAGCTGAACAGAGCAAAACTGGAAGCTGAAGCTCTGACCACCCTAGCAGCTCAAAAGGCATTAGGAACTTGTCATTGAAAACCTAAATGCCTTGCTTAGCATCTAATCTGTATTTCCTTCTTTTTAGCTGGAATTGTTTTAAAGTTTTAGCTCATTGAAAGTTTTAGTTTCTATCCAAACTAACCCATGCACCTTTCATATCACTAATGTGCTGCTCCAGTCTTTGCACTTGCCCATTACCAGTATCTAATGTGAGCTTCCTTCCTTCCTTTTTCTAGAAAGACCAATACGGACACAGTGGCCTGTGTCATGCTGTAACCATCACTTCCCCCTGCCTCCTAAAACCTTTGGCATGCTTTTCTCATTGCTCAGTTTGGCTCTTTGCAATTCCCACACTGTAATAATAGTATTTTGTAATTCATCTAAAAATTCCTCTTAAAGTGGGAAAGGCTCTGTTGGAAAAGGTCCCCTTCAAGGTGCAGAAGCATACCAGACTAGGCTGTTCTAGTTCAGTCAGAGGCTACCACAAGCAACAAAGGCATAAATTACACACAACATTTTTCACAATATTCAAAGAAAGAATATGTATTTTTGTATAAGTAGAACATGGTGATGATCAAGTCAGTTGATAATTACTATTCGTTTTCAAGTATGAAAAAATAAGACTAACTTGAGTTTCAAAAATTCCCCAAATCTCATGTCCTTTTGAAGACACTGAGGCTATGAGCTGAGAAGGAGACAGCAAGGTAGAAAAATGAAATAAATCACCATTGTAAGGGTTCTCAGTAGACATAATTCACGGTGCAAATCATTAAGCATCAAGATCTCAGAAAAGCATGTTTGTGTCAGGGTTCACTACTCCAACAACACACTGAAAGGAGACAAATAGTTTCAAGGAGCTTGACATTCAATGTGTTTATTTCAGTCCTCTTCATCACTTTCTACTGCAGAGTATGGGGGAAAAACTGAACACTGTGAAAGAAAAACCACAGATGCTTTCCAACAGCATATTCTTCTAAATATTGATGACATTTATAATGAAAATATTTTTCATTTTTTTCCCTATTAGTGCCATCACAGCAAGTAGAGCAAATGATTATTTAATAAAGTAAAAAGGCAGTTCATGGAAGCTCCTGGAGCCAATGAATAACAATATATCAACAGGGAGAGGAAGAGGTTTTTAAATAAAATTGAGAGCTGTAAAAATAAAAATATTTTAAAAATGTTTTAAAATAAAGGTTATTGTAATAGACATGAGCATTCAGCCATTATAAGCAATAATCATCATCTGCAAATATAGCTCACTTTTTTTGTCTCTTAGGACTTGTGTCACAAAGATTTCACTGTAGTTTTGGGAACATAAGCCTGTAGTTAATATCAGTAACAAGTATGAGTTGCCTAGAAGAGGCCATGCCATGACTGCTACAAAGAGTTCCAGGTAACGAATGAACACGACTCTGTCACGTGTCCTTCAAGCACCACGTAGACCGCGAGGGATGGCACCCTATGACAGGGTATCTAGGCATGTATGTCCCTAGAGAAATACAATGCCACAGAAGGCCAAAGCTCCGATCTGTTAAGGACATCTAGCTCTTTTAATTCTGTGCATGCCAGCAGAATTTTTGGTCAATGGTTTGCTTTCTTCATTGAAAAGGGGGAAGTTAGACATTGTGTAAAGCTTGGTGGTCTTCTAAACCAAAGACACTTGCTGATGTGGTACAAGGCGCATTAAATGATGTACTTCTCTAGGTTAGAGATTTGATGATTGAAGAAGGCTGATGGCATCTCTACCATTAAAGTTAACAAAGTACATGCTTCACTTTGACTAATGGATGACATTTTCTTTTTTTTTGTTGTTTGTTTTAAATTTTATTGTAAAGGTGATGTTCGGAGGGGTGATAGTTATACAAGTAATGAGTACATTTCTTGTTGGATATTGTTACTCCCTCCCTCATTTTCTCCTATTTCCCCCCATCCCGACTCTCCTCACCCCTAAGTTGTCAAATTCACTTTCAATATAGTGTCTTGTGAGTATCGTTGTTGCATTGGTTCACCCTTTGTCCTGTGTCTCACCATTTTGTGATTCCCCTTCCCATCCCCAAATCAAATAAACATATATACAGGTCACAGGGTTCTGAAATCAAAAACAGTGACCTCAGGGCACTTTCAAAGCAATCGCTACTGATGCTGATCAGCTTCATACAATTCACACCTCTTTGCTGTATCTGAAAATTCTAGAATGTATTGATTTTTTATGTATTAATGACTGGAAAAAGTGAGAGGGATATTTCATAAATTTTTACTTGGAAGAGTTAGTGGACTTTTTTTTTGTCATGGGGCCTGAACTCTGGACCTGGGTGCTGTCCCTCAGCTCTTCAGCTCAAGGCAAGTGCTCTACCACTTGAGACACAGCACCACTTCTGGTTTTCTGGTGGTTTATTGGAGATAAGAATCTCATGGACAGGGTGGCTTTGAACCATGACCCTCAGGTCTCAGCCTCCTGAGTAGTTAGAATTACAGGTGTGAGCCACCTGTACTCGGCAGTTTGGTAGATCTTATGGAAGAAAATGGGTTTCAACTGAAACCTTCAATTATGATGACAGATTTGGAATTAGGTGTCATTCAGACTTCTAAAAGTGAAGTTCAGCTTACCAATTAAGTTTGTGTCTGTTTGATTTTGGTTCCCATTTAGTTCAGTGCATTTGACAGAAAATTTAAATAAGTGTATTCCTATGTGGTATGGCAAAGTAAAAAGTTCAGTCTAAAACCACAGCACGTATCTGCATTGGCATTCCTTGCAACTGATATAATTCTAAGAGATTCTACTGAATTAAAAAGTGTATTTGCCTCAGAAGCCATTGAAGTTTATGATTGGCTTAAAAGTAATTGTTCACATAGTAGAATAAGCCATTTGACTATGAGCATTGGCTCTGCCAAATCCGAGGTTGTGTCTAGGTGTATATAAGGGATTTCTGTGTACCAAAGCAGCATAAAACTTATCAAGGAACATTCAATTTTAAAAAAAAGACAGCAAGGGATTTTTAGATTTTTTCCCCCAGAATTTTAATTGTGGGATTTTGATCTTTCAGGATTTTAGTCTTTAGGGATTTAGACATTCCAGACTCTCCAGACTCCAACATTGGAGAATATGGTATTTGGGATTATATCTTTGGGAATGATGGTCTGCATTCACTTAAACTACATCAAGTATCTTAGGCTGTTCAGGCTTCTCTAACAAATCACAACAAAATGGTAGCTGATAAGCCACAGAGCTCGATTTCTATCAGTTCTGGAGGCTTGGGAAGTTCAAGGTGAAGATAGGAGATTTTCTGTGTGATGTATGTCATGGCAGTTTCTTGCTGTGTCCTCACCTTGCAGTAGGGTTTGAATACAAAAATGTGTGTGGAATACACACAGACCTACAGCACATTCCCTTATCTTTTAGTTAATGTTAATACATGGCAGCAAGCCTAGTACCAATGATTATGGTTAAAGAGTTAAGTGAACTGATTTAAAAATAAATTAATATTTTTAACAAAGTGAGATTGATTGGTTAAGATACAAAGATATAATCCCACACTGATTTTTGCTAGAGGATTTCCCACTTCTCCAAAGTGATTCTTATCTTTCTTTCATGAGTGTGAAAAACCTGGAGCTTACGAATGCCTCAGGCAAGTAAGTTTGAAGGTCTTCTTGGGATTGAATGAAAGATAATAATCAAAATCTAGGCCAAGACACTATTTATCCTATAGAGGATTGTTTAAGCTAATGCATGAAATTTAACTCAGAACAGATTTTAATCTATGATTCATATTGTGCCTATCAGATATGCTTAATGACTGCACACATTGTAATCTCATTCTGACTATTTTACTTGGAGGATTTTTCTAACATCAAGTAGTATAGCCATTAAATTATCATTATAAAGATATCAAACTTCCTTCATTGCATCTATTTCTCAAGGCACATGTATGAGGTATGTGTCTGAAATCTTTAGAAATTCCAGTAGATCTCTTCAGAGAGAGAACAAAAACAAAGGATTTTGATGGAAAAAGTAAAACAGAATGGGAAAAAAGTGACGAGGGAAAAGGGTCTAGCGAGTAGCACGGGGAAGAATGCCTGCCTGCAGAGGACCAGAGTGAAAACACTGCAACTGTCAATAGCACCGGCCTGTTTCATTCTGTAATCATTATTTCAAAATAAGTGACAAAAGTAGCTGAGAATGATGTATCAAAAGTTTTTAAAGATAATAAACAATTTATGAGGAATGAAGACAGTGACCTGTCATAAACACTATTTTTATGGGAAGAATTAAATTACATCTCATGTGCTTACATTTGAATGAAATGATTCTACATTGTATTATATAGCAAATGAATACTTGATATTGAAGAGTATGTGCATTGACTCTACTAAAGATTGTCTCTGAAAATCTTTATCTTTTCTTTTCATGCGTACAGTTAGTTATAAACATTGGTTACATATGAACAAATATATATGATATCATTAGGGAAATTAGGATAAAGTCAAAGTGAGTCATGAACAGCTATGAGATACCTCCTGTGCTGGAATCCAGAAAATAATGAAGAGACCCAAATTGAGTATTCTGGTTAAAGATTTTACACAGCAACAGGGTAGTGTAGAACAACAATAATAAAGAAGTAAGAGAGGCAGGTAGCATGTTTGAATTAGGGTAAGAACTAGATATATATATATCAGAATCAATGTGAATTGTATAGGAATAACAGTTGTTAACATTTGCATACTCTGCAGTCTTCAGATGCTAAGGGAGGTGGACTTGATAACTAAGTTCCTGAATTAGAGGGAGGAAGACATTATTCACAGTAATGATCGTCCTCATGCAGCAATTGGGATGGAAGTGAAGGCCACTGCAGATGAAACAGAGTCCCAAGAATAGCCATAGGTTAGCATCTGTAGGGAAAGTATCATGTAAAGTACGGGATGAATGAAAGCAAGGTGAGGTTTCTAGCTCTATTTCCTGATCAAAAAGTTCACCTACCATCCAGATGGGTTCCTTATAAAATAATGAATACAAGAACGCTAGACAGCTATAATGACTTTTTGTTAAAATTGCATTTCTGTAACTTCCAGTAGCTTGATTGGAATGAAGGATTTTTTCCAAGACATATTGAGAGCATCTAGTCCAAATTACAATTGAGGTGATTCAAAGAGATGATGCAATTACTTGACTAAAGGAAGACCCTAGAACAGCCAACTCTAACAAGGGCAGGGCTCTCTCCAAGCCAGTACCAGAAAAACAATGTGTGATCTCCATTTGAGAGACAAGATAGACCACTGATACTCACGAATAAGACCCAACTACATTTTTAGTCAAAACATCTCTCTTTCCTCTTAGCTAAATCAAAGTATCCCAGAGAGAATTTCTATGACTCAACTGATTTTTAAAAATTCCTCTTGTATGTCTTGTAGCATTGCTAGTAAGCAATCAGATGGCCAAAAATCACGGAAGTAGATTCCCTCTCTGATATGTGTGTGTGTGTGTGTGTGTGTGTGTGTGTGTGTGTGTGTGTGTGTGAATATTCTCTTTGTCTTAAAGCTCTGTCAGGACAGTGCTGTGAAACTTGCAACCCACACAACAGGAGAGAAAGCTACAGAAAGCTACCAGAATTAATTTGCCAAGCAGATATTGTCATATTCAGTACCTCATCCAGGCTGCTGGGTTGTATCAGGTTGAAGATCCAATGTGTATTTCAGACCTTGCCCAAAGACTCCCAAATAGAACAGGTGGGAAATGGGGTTGAATTCCAAAGCATTTCCACTTGCTCATCTTTGTGTCTTAATTGCAGTACCTAAAGGGAAGAGAAGCATATATTGTTCACAATGGTACCTTTTGTTGGCCAAACTTTCTGCCAGCTTGGTAGGCTGTTGCCAGGCAGATGATATGGCAACCATCTGAACTGCCAGGGGCAAAGGTCTCTTTGTAGGATAGCTAGGATCCAACCTCAGCATCACTTGTCTGTCCTTTTGTGGGTATCCAAATAATTTCAACATCATGAAATGAAGGAAATGGTGTAGATGGTGATTTGAAAGTCTTCTTGAGTCACAGAATCATTTCTGCAAATGAATCTGACTTCATGTTCAAATCAGAGCTACTCGGATTATTCTGCATGGTTGGGGGATGGTAGGGCTGGCTTCTCCCTTTCCCTCCCAAACCTTAGTTTATTATAGATTGAGATATAAAAATTCTTTCCTCCAAGTTATTTCTAATGAAGCATAGGTGGCATAAAGCAAAGCAAAACAAATTTCCACCAGAAATGACTTGATGTTTATCCTTACATTGCCAAGGGGTTTTCCAACTGTCAAAATATATAAGGAATAATTCAGACTCCGTGTCATTCGTGGTTCTCTCCCTCCCTGGATTTTATATTCTCAAGAGACAGTAAGGCTTTAAAAATGGTCATCTCGCTATCCTGAACGGGTGACACCAAGCTGAGGATCAAGCAGTCATCCTTTATTTTATGACAAGTTATGAAACAAATGACACACTCAGTTCTCCATGCCTTTGATAAGTGCCCTTCTCTTACTTTGCAGTTTCACGCTTCGTAGATGACAACTGCATCTGTTTTAGTTGCTGCAAGTGAATTTACATTCATAAAACCAAAATGACATTGGAGCAATTCAGATTAATCCAATCAGTCATTCATTTTCCCCCTCTTCTTTTCAATCCATTCAAATTGTTTCTAATAAGTTCTATGCAGAAAAATGTCAAACCCAAAGAAGACATTCATTATATTTGCCTTGTTGGAATACTCATCTATCTCTGGTTTCCTATTGTAAAATAAACATTCCTACTTCTTTGTTTTACTTTCCAAAGTTACGATGGCTCATATATGTTTAACTTATGTGTCAACTTGGCTAGGTCATAGAGTTGCAATATTTGGTCAAACACTAGTCTAGATGTTGCTGTGAAGGAACAATTTCAGACTACATGTACCCCCATCCAGGAGCCCACCAAGAGTGGCCTAATTAAAGAATGGCCTATCTCCTAAGAGAATCAAGTCATTAGAAGCTTAGGTTGGAACCAGCATCCAAGAGTAAGTGTTAGGTGCAAATATTCTCCTACCATCTCTATCTACCATCTCAGGAAGTTATGAGTTGTAGGAACTCATGTCAGCACTAAACCAAAGAGGAGAACTAGAACATTAGATTTCATTATGTAAATCACAGAATCACATTTGTGTGCGCATGCGCGCGCACACACACACACACACACACACACACACACACACACACACACACACACACACTCCCCACATGGGTTGTTACCCTGAACTGACATTCAGCTACTCAATTCTGCACATTCACACACACACCCTCCCATGTCATTGTTTATCCTTGTATTTCATACAGACAACCACTAGAATTTCAGTGGTGGCCACATCAATATTTCTTATAAGAGTCTGAACATAAGCATCTCCTATTAATAGCTGTTGGTTAGCCAAAAGGCACAGATTTAATTAAACCTTGAGAGATAATAAAATTACATATGAATTATCTATTTAAGAGCACATAGGTCTGTATATCTCATTAAGATGATTTAACTAATAATTGTGTCTTTCATATCCAGTCTTTGTTTAAGCAGGTTGCATTCTTTTTTTTTGAAGCACAGTTCCCAAGAGGAATGGTGTTGTTCGGTTCTGTCTTGCTTTCACTCATGATTGATTTGTATTTACTTTGCCACTCATCCACATCCTGTTAGAAGCTCTGAAGATCATAAAGCAGATGAGTATTTTGTTCATTGTCTTTAACTTGCATTTAACCCATTTAACTCATATTCAGTAATAAGTGGTCCATTTCAATGACAATGAAGTTTCTTAAGAGAAAAGATTTAGCTAGAAGGTGGGCAACCCAGTTTGTGTTGATTTGCTGTTTCTTGAGGTTTTCCTGGTATATCCTTACAGGACAACAGGGTTCCTCTGGCACTAACCAAAGAGGTGTTGGATATTTTTTATTTCAGGGACACACGGAGACTTTATTTGGTTAAAGACTGTGCTAGTCGGATTTTTCATTACTGTAGTGAAGTATTTGAGGCAAGGAAGGATTTATTTTAGCTCACAGTTTCCGGGATTTCAGTCCAGTCCTTGGCTCCATTGACCTAGGTCTAATAGGCAGACCTTAATGACAGTAGCAGCAAATGGCAGGGAGGAGTCACCTCTGGGCAGACAGGAAGTGAAGAAGGAAGGAGAGAAGGGCTTAGGCCTGAACCTCAAGGACACGCCCTCCCCAGTGACCGACTTCCTCCAGCATGGTCTCTCTCTCCTTCTAAAGTTTTCAATATCTTCCAAGAAAGTTCCATGAGCCAACAATCAGATGTTCAAAACAAGCCTGTGGGGACATTTCATATTCAAACCATAACAAGCTGCTGAATGAAGAAATGTAAACATTTCTACACTGCCCCACCCAAGACTGAATATGAGTAGCTGGGAGATCTTCAGGTCAGGTTCCAAGAGAAGGTTAATGAAGAGGATGACCCAGAAACATCCAGTGGCAGTGGCCAGCAAGAAAACTTAGGGTACTTTAACTATGCCATTGCAATTTTTTGGTCTTGCTGTTGCATTCCCATCTTCTTTCTTTTATAATAGTGACAGTTAAAGATAAGGGGTGTGTATGTGTGTGTGTAAAATGATCTTATTTTTGCAATGAAAAGTTTACAGCTCTATTTTGATTATATACACTCTTTACAAAAATATTTTGAGGGTCTGGGAAGGTGGCTCAGTGGTAGAGTGCTTGCCTTGCATGCATGAGGCCCTGGGTTCTCAGCACCACATAAGCAAAAAGAAAAAAGCCAGAAGTGCGCTGTGGCTCAAGTGGTAGAGTGCTAGCCTTGAGCTGAAGAGCTGAGGGACAGTGCCCAGGCCCAGAGTTCAGGCCCCACGACCAGACCCCCCCCCAAAAAAAAATATTTTGACATTTTCAGACTTATAGAATCTAAGTGCCTGGGAAACACTATTCCCTCCCTGGTGTTTGTTTCTGTTTGCTCCTGCCACTGATTCTAGATTCTAGGCACACTTCCTGTGATGTTGCAGAGTGGGCTTCTGTGATCATGTGACCAGATGGCATGGCTATTCCTGGAAAATTCTCTCCTCTGAAGGCTGCAGAGCTGGAATAGGTCAGGACACTGCTCACCAGGCTCAGCCACAGAGTGTGTTTCTTGTGTAATTAGACAAGAGGGAAAACCTACACAAGACTCCTGTTGATTGGTTATGCGGGGGTGTTTACACAGCAGCGGCAGGTATAATGTGGGGCTATGCAGAATGAGGAAAATTAAACTATTAACAAGGATTTAAAAAAATCAAATAAGGCTCTTCCTGCCCCAATGTCTCATAAGATCGTATTGTCTAGTGAAGTTATAACTGTCTTTGTTTGTGTACATATATGCTGATGCTCCGCCAACTAGAAAACTGTCTAACTGAGCATGGCTCTATGTTGCCAGCTTAAACCACATTTTGCGTTGCATTTCCCTAATTTGCACATCACTTCAATTGTATCAATAACAAAGAGGTCTTCTATCTAATACAAAGATGAAATAGGTTAGCCGAAATCTATTTTGTACGTATGATTGAAAGGATTATTTATTAAAACAATGCCCAGAAGTGAATACTCAAACTTGTGTCAGTTCAAAGCTGTAATTTTTGAAGTCAGGTATTTTATTAGTCATTCAGATCTACTTCACTAATTGGTAATGACTTGTTAACATGTGTAGCTTAATAGTTTGTTCTTATTGTACTTAATTCTGTTTTGAGATAGGCACTTGCTGTGTAGTTCCTAGCTAACCTCAAATTGTAATCCTCCTGTCTCAGCCTCCCCAGTGCAAGGATTATATAGGTATGTGCTGCCATATCTGGTTCATAATCAATTTTTATCACAGCTTTAATATCCTGGTAAATGCAATCCTTTTACATTTACTTTTGAGTTTCATTTACAGGCTATGCATTGTGCTGTGGGAGACACATAAAGTGTAGTGCCGGAAGTAGTAAGTTTTTCTTGGGGATGTTGGGAGAGTGTGAGTTTATACTCTGGCCACATTGGCGTGTCACAAAAGAAAGTTCACTTCCACCATCAACTTCTCTTTTTGCTCTTCTGCAAATCTGCCTAAGACCCTCAGATCTTTTAACGCTAACAGAGATGATGTTTTTCCATTTCTTTCCTATTTCCTCAAAAACAGCATCAGTCTCAAGTCCTGGGGGAAAAAAGAAAGGTGACTGATTTAAAGCACGGGCCTCACAGAGTACTAATGGTTTACTGGCACTGCTGGAAACACTATTTACTAATTTCAGACTTAGGGAACCTATGACTAAACTACCTGTGTCTTGTTTGAATGGAAGCTCAAAGCAACCACAGTAGTAATAAGTTCACACACATGGAAATACAGTCTTAGCTAGGAAATGGGAGAGAATGCTGGGAAAGCCTGATGGGAACTTGGTCAGTCCCAGAGCAGGGTGAGCAGAGGACCTCTCATTTAAAGATACCTCCAAGACAGGTAGTAGGGGAAAGCTCAACTGCAACCTGGCCCGGCAAAGTCCCCCAAGTTAAACACAGAGGCTTTCATTCTGTGTGCCATTATTTAGACTGAAAATGGAAACGCACGAGGCAGATCTCCTTCATGCATAATTGAAACACCCAAGGGTAAAATACTGAGGCGCAATGGATGACATCTGATAAAAAAAAGAAAGCAAGGAAAAAGGAGAAGTTTAAAAGAAGATACAAGACCCAGGGTACCACGGAGAAGAATACCTGACACAGGCCAAATAATCTCAAATAAAAATATCCAAATTACCAGACAATGTAAACACAAAGACAAATGCATGGCGGTGGCATGAGGGCTGGGGAGGGGAAAAAATGCTAGAATATGAAACATTCAAGAAACAAGTCATTCTAGCAACAGGCAGCCACAGTAATATTCGTGCAATATTTTTGTATATACTCACTCCTCACTTAATGATAGGGATGCATCATTTGGGATATTTTTTAGTTGTGCAAATATTGTGCAGTGTACTTCCATAAACCAGCTGGGACATCAGCAGGTGATGTCATCTCCCAGGACCACTACAGGATGGTGTGATCCATTGTTGACTACCACGTCATTGCACATCCAATGACGTACCTAGGAACTAAATAGAATTGGATGAAAGAAAATTAAGCTCACAATTAATTGTCCCTGAACAAGTTAATTCTAAATGATAGCAGGATATACATGTAAACTCATATTTTTAGCTATGCAGCAAACATACACATACATTTTAATTTTTTCTAAATTCATTGAGAGCAGTCATCAGTGTGCATGAATGAGCATATATACATGTGTGTGTATATATATATGTATATATACATACATATATGTGTATATGTATGTATGTATATGTGTGTGTGTGTGTATACTTGACCGCCTAATTGTAAAGGGTCAATTCCATTTTATCAGGAACATTTGCAGAAAGTACAATTAGTTATACATATTTTTAAAAAATTTATTAGCTAGGTGACTGTGATTCCTGTCTGCAATCCTAGCTACTCAGGAGGCTGAGATCTGAGCATCATAGTTCAAAGCCAGCCCTCTAAGGAAAGTCCCTGAGACTCTTATCTCTAACTAATCATCAAAAAGCCATTAGTGGAATGTGGCTTAAGTGGTAGAGTGCTAGGCTTGATCAAAAAGCACAGGGATAGCACTCAGGCCCTGAGTCAACACACACACACACACACACTTTTTGGCTAGAAAACAAGGACAAATCTTATAGTATTCTACAGCATTTTTTCTTGGCAAAATCATGTGGTTTATTGAATGTTCCCCCACAGGTCAGGTAGTACTGGGCCCTTGGACTACATGATCTGTTCACATTGTTGAGTGGAGATTTTTGAGGCTCAGAGAAGTGACCACATAGTCTCGACTGAATTTTTTTCAAATTAATAAGTTTTTTTAATTGTGAAAGTACCGTACAAAGGGGTTACAATAACATGAGCAAGGTAATGATTACATCTCTTATCAAGCATTGTTGCCTCCCCCTTTGTTTCCCCTTACCATCCCTGACCTCCCACCCCCCCCCCCCCCCCCCCCCCCCCCCGTCAAAATTGTAAAGTTCGTTTTTTGACATAATGTCTTGTATATCTCATTGTTGCAGTGGGTCCACCTGTATCCCTATTTAAACAATTTGTTTTTTCCCTTCCCCTCCCCAAATTAAACCAACATCAAATACAGTGAAAACAGGGGTTATACCATGGGGGAGGGACGTACAAAGCAACAAAGAAATCATCTTATAAATATGTTAGAAGTTTTTCTTTCTTGCTATAGTCTCGACTGAATTTTAACTCAAACTCTTCACCTCAAACATTGCCTTCCATGCACGCCCTTGGACAGAAGAAAAGGTGGGGGGGGTAGTGAGGAGGATTGGGTGGGGGGGCGGGGGGAGGATGGGAAGGGTAAACAAAGGAGGAGGCTACAATGCTTGATAAGAAATGTACTCATTATCTTGCCCATGTAATTGTAACCCCTCTGTACAGTATTTTCACAATAAAAAACAAACAAATAAATAAAAAAAGATTTCAACAAAAAAAAACTATTAAGTAAAAATAAAAAAAAAAGAAAAGCTCCCACAACCCAACATTCCTGGGATGGACAAAAATTCTTTTTATTTGTTCACATGATGTGTACTTTCACTAGATGAAGTAGAAGAAAGCAAAGTGGCTTTTCTTTTGCAAAAATGAAGAGGAGAAGGAGGAGGAAAGGAAGAAAGAAGAGAAGGAGGAGGAGGAAGAGGAGGTAAGAAGAGGAGGTGGAAAAAGAGGCTGGAGGCTAGCTCAGTGGTAGAGTGTTTACTTGATATCCATAAGGCCCTTGTTTAATCATTAGCACCAAAAGCAGGTATGGCTTTAGGTTGTTTATTAATTCTTCAGCTTCCTATGTTTCTATCTGTGTCTTACTTTCTGTTATAACAAGAATACATAGGAAAGGTGGACAATTTTTATGTTCAGTTCTATAAGAAGAATATTTTCCACCAATAGGAATCTAAGCAAGGTATAAGGAAACAGTTTCAGATCATCCATAAATGTTCTCATTTATGATCTCAAATGCTGAGAGAAGGGAGATATGAGGTATTGAAGTTTTTAATGTCCTCAGAGGCTACACCGCTGCACACATACACCAGTTACTAAGAAGTCAAAGAACAAAAGTCATGGTTCCTACTCTCCAGGGACTTTAAATAAATCCATCTTGTGCATATATGTATGTCAAAACATGTGGAGGACAAATGGCATGTGCCTCACGGGTAATATGAACAGTAAGTATTTCAAGAATTGATTCTCTTCTTTGAAGCCAGTTGCTGTATAGGAATGTGAATTTCAAATCAACAGAAGGAAAGTAGAAAGAATAGTTTTACTGTGACATTGTGGTACTTTTCATTTTCTTTTTCCAAGTAGGAAACATGTCGACATATGGCTACAAATGATAAAGATTTGCATCATCTTAGTTTCATAAAACGATATGGTACACCTGGATGACAAAGAAGGTACAATAAACAAAGCTTAAAAAACAAACCCAGCCGGGCACTGGTGGCTCACACCTGTAATCCTAGCTACTCAGGAGGCTGAGATCTGAGGATCATCGTTCAAAGCCAGCCTGGGCAGGAAAGTCCCTGAGAGTCTCATCTCCAATTAACCACCAGAAAACCAGAAGTGGCACTGTGGCTCAAGTGGTAGCGCACTTGCATTGAGCTGAAGAGCTGATGGACAGCGCCCAGGCCCAGAGTTCAAGCCCCATTAAAAAAAAAAAAGCCAAAAAGGATCTTGGAGGGTTCAGAACAACTTTGAAACTTAAGCTTCTTAAGGAAGAAGCTTATACTCACTGTTCCCCATTTTATATGAGTGCAATTTTCTCTTCATTTTGATCTGATTGTCAATACCTGTCACTCAGCCCTATGGCAGCCCCATCATTGAGAATGTGGCAGATAGGGAGTGGGCTCAAAACCTGGCCTTGAAAATCAAACTTCTGTCCCTCCAGTTGTCATCTATACCTAGTTAAACTTGGATGGCCAGTCCATCTTCTTCTTGTATTCATTCTACAAAATTTAATATTAGTTACTTAATGCATAATGTACAGTATAATCAACAAAGGAAATGCAATTCCAATATGGCAGATGTACAGGTTTCTAAACATGCCCTTCTTCAGTATTAATTAATAGTTCCCATGCACATGCAAAACACATGCAAAGCACTGTGTCATTGGCTTAAACGGCAATTTGGCTTCTGCTATGTTCCACCAAATGTTCCAATTAGTTTGGTACTTTCATAATTATGTATAATTCGGTTTGCATTTATGCATGAAATGTTTATTTCCATAATTATAACAAGCACTTAAATTAATTACACTATAACCTCTTGATTCTATGGGCCAACTGTTGAGTCTTTTGTTAATATTTTAGACTCAGTTGCCTTTTTTAAAAAAAAAGATTGCCCCTCCTCCTTTGATGTGTTGTTTCTCAGCCTTGTTTGGAATCCTCTATGGGATATTCTCAGAATAATCTTATAGTTCTCTTTTATGAGGGAAACTTTGCATTTTAACAGTTGTCGGGAGATAGTTTCTTCCCTGTGAAATATCAGTTTTAATAACAGGAAAAGAAAAATGCCATGAATCTGCACTAAGCATATAAAGCTGAAGTCTCTGAGAGACTGATTAACATAGAGGCTCTACACAGGTTTTCCAGTAATTAGAGGACGCGCTTGCGTGGAGCCCTGACTGCTCCGGCCTTGAAGCCATTTCCCAGGGCAGCCAGCAATTATTACAGCCTGGAGTACACGTCTTATATTCCATGCCTCTAGCTATAGAAGCTGTTTTCAAATAAAGGTCTCTTAATTTCACAAAAAGTTAACATCACCCTGGATGAACAACACTTTCTTGCTAATACCACTGCAAGAGAGGGTCCTTGGGGAGAAGGGAATTGAAAATTCCTAATTTGTTGTTCATCCACCCGAAAAAAAGAAAGGTTAAGAACATTCCGATCTCTGACTACATGTACTGAGCAAAGGGCAGATCCTCCCTCAGTAATTCGGCTAACCACCTGCTCCACCCACAACTACTTCTGGCACTTTCATTCTAGTCCCAATGAATTATAGAGTACAGATAGAGTCTGGAAAGGATTTTATCTCTCTGCCCCCTTTTGCAGTATAATAATTTGCACAGTGTTGATATGCAATAAATTGATTCATGTGATAGTGTATCACCAGTAGCTATTGAGTTCTCTTTCTGGTGCAGCATTGTTTATATGGATACAGTAATTGCTGTGAGTGTAATAATGCAGCATTATGAAAATGTAGCTTGCTCTAGTATATGATTGTTGTATACTGACTGAGTACTACTAGAATTTTTGACTACATGGATAAACTCATAGAAACATAAGCCTTTCACTGTCTAATCAAACATATACTTCAAATGTAATTAATTAAATTTTAATGTAAATGACAAAAGAATAGAAGGTGCTAAAAAGTTGGTTTGGCTTTGGATCATCGCTCACCTCTGCGTTCTGTGCTGCTAAGTTCAATCATTTAACTTCACCAAACTGGCAAATCCAGTGTGGAATGTAAAATCTCTTCTAAGCTTGGTGGACTAGGAAATTCATTTTAGAAAAGACAGGGAAGGGTAAAAGGAGGAGGACAAAAATCAAAGGAGAATGTAGTTGAGAGAATGTAAAGATACACTCCCATTCTGACAGAAAATAGTCATCACTTGTTCTGAAGTTGAGCAAGCTGAGCTGTTTTGGCCAATATCACCAGTTCTGCTCACCCTCAGTGTAAAAGACATATGGAAGCATCAGATGTGATTTTTTTTGTTTGGTTTTGTTTTTGGGGTTTTGTTTTGTTTTTGTTTTTTAGGGGATTAAATCATCCATTGTAAGGTGTACTGAACTCATGGATGCTTGATATCATAAGCCCAACTAACAAATACTTAAGAAAAATATTTACAAAAACCTAATTTCTGACTTATCTTATATTTAAAATTCAATTTGCAGGGAAGCTTAGTGACACCCACACCTTATTTGCTGGTTCTTTCTTTTTTTATATTTTTTAATTGTAAAAATACTGTACAGAGGGGTTACAGTTACCTGAGCAAGGTAATGAGTACATTTGCTATCAAGCATTTTGGGAGGAGTCTTGCACTTATGCACGGACAGACCTGGACCATGATTCTCCTACTTATGCTTCTCACATAGCGGGGTTGACTGTTGTGCTACCGCATAATTCATATTTTGAGATGTGAGTCTTGTGGAGTTTTTGTCAGGACTGGTCTTCGACTGTGTTCTTTCTGATCTGTGCCTCTGAGTAGCTACGATTACAGATGTGAGACCCAGTAACCATATTGTTTTGATCCTATTATGTTATACACATGTGTGCCAGCTGAACTCTATGTTTCTATGAGCATAAAATACACAGGGCTCCACACTGTGTGCTACGCTGATGACTACAGAGTTTCTATAAGGAGACCTCAGCTCTCATGCTAACTCCATAAGACCATGGTGAAGTTACTAACCTTTCTGTGCTTCAGCTCCTCTACCTAAGACCTCTGGTATCCACCAGAAGATGCTTCCAAGGAGACCATCCTTGAGGAAACACAGGGTGCTCAGACTGCATACATACAGGCCAGAACAGTGTTGCAGATGCTTGACTCATTGTCCCCACAATACATCTCAACTTCTGCCAAAGACACGCCACCTTTCAATATATCTAAAATTTTCACTTTATTACTTCAATGAAAAAATAATCTTAATTAACGAAAAAAAAAAAAGAAAAAATCTTGGCCTGGCATCAGTGGTTCACACCTGTCATCCTATCTACTCAGGAGGCTGAGATCTGAAGATCACAGTTCAAAGCCAGCCTGGGCAGGAAAGTCCATGAGACTCCTACTTCCAATAAACCACTCAGAAAGTTGGAAGTGGTGCTTTGGCTAAAGTGGTAGAGTGCTCGCTTTTAGCTGAAGAGCTGAGGGACAGTGCCCAGGCCCAAAGTTCAAGCCCCACGACCACAAAATTAAAAATGGCCTTGCTTTTGGGGAAGTTATTTACTTTGTGTAGGCACATTTTTATAAAATTAAGGGCAGGAAAGCACTCAGCAAATCATACATAACAGGCGATAGAGACTGAAAAAATTTCTTTAAGACAACTAAGCTACAGTATGTGTGTGCAGGAATTTAATCTTTTTGGGTGTGTGTGTCTTTTTGTAAAAAACAAACATTGACTATGCTTCATCAAAACTGAGTGCAATAAAGCCAGGAGTAAGAAGGAAATGAGAGAGAAAAAATGAGAGCTTTTATAGATAGATGGCAATTTATTATGTTTATTTCTATTTTCCATTCATCTCACACTTTTTTCTAGGCAAAAAGAAAACTAATCCTTCAATTTGAGAGTTGTTTTCTTTATTTTTAGTTCAAGAACTATGGCTTTTGCAGGCTAGTTAATATAGTTACATTAAGTGCAATCTTTAAGTAAAGATCTGGTATTATTTATTAATTTATTTATTGCACTGGTCCTGGGGCTTGAACTCAGGACCCAGACACTGTCCCTGAACTTTTGTCCAAGCTGTTTTGATGTTTAATTGGAGGTAAGAGTCTCACAGGCTTTCCTGCCTGGCCTGGCTTCAAACCCCGATTCTCAGATCTCATCCTCCTGGGTAGCTAGGATTACAGTTGAGAGCTACTGGCTCCCAGCAAGATTTGGTCTTTTTGAAAATAACTCTTGGGAGCCACATTAGGTACAACATCCTGCATAAACTTCAGACTTGAAAAGTTGGGCAGAGTGGATTACTTAAGTACAATTTACCACCCTGGTCATGATACAGATTTCTTGGGAATATGACAGTGACAATTAGAATTTTGTCCTTCTAGATTAAAGTGGTCTAAATAGAACTTAAACTGTAGAACAGATATCAAAATTTCTTAATCTATGTCTGATCCTATTCTGCTCTCTACCTTTAAAAACAAAAAGTCACTATCTTTTATTTTCATTGAAAAAAAATCATTTGGCCAGGTGTCTGTGCTCACACCTGTAATCTCAGTACTCAGGAGGTTGGGATCTGAGGATTGCAGTTTGAAGCCAGCCCAGGCAGGAAAGCCAGTGAGACTCTGAACTCCAATTACCCACCAAAAAGCTGGAAGTGGAGCTGTACTTGAATGGTAGAGTGCTAGCCTTGAGCAAAAACAGTTCAGGGACAATGCCTGGGCCCTGAGTTCAAGCCCCAGGCTGGTACAAAAAACAATGTATCCAGTGTTTATTATTCTTAGAGATCAAGGATTGGAATAAAACAAGGGCAAGATATAGATGGAAAACACACCACTTGACTGCACTGGTGGTTAGAAGTGGACGAGACAAAATTCTCCTTCACTATTTTGTCAGGTCTTGATGTTTATATCTGATCACATGACTTTATTTACTAGTGGACATAATATTGGACACTACCAGTTGTACCAGCAAAAGATCCTATTACTCATGCTAGGGTTTGGACCTGGAATGTCCCCGCAACGCCCCTGCGTTAAAGGCAGGGAGGGAGCAACGCCTAGTCGTAGCGCTGGAGAGCTCAAACACACACCTTTCATCTTCCTGGCAGGTGTCTCGCATGCTTTCCACCAGCATAGTCTCATTTACACAGAGTTTTGCAGATAGGGTCGCTGCTGCAACTTCCCTGTGAAACTATTCGCAAAGCCACTAATAAAAAGGTAACTCGTTCCATGCTATGGGAGATGACAGGCGCACCTGGGGATGAATGATGGGTAGAGAGTTGTCATTTCTCTCCACAAGAATTGGGCTATCATCTACTCCTGCGGCTTGGCACCTGTGGCTTGTGAGCAATTACGCCGTGGAAAGGCAACCCATTCAAAGCTGCCCCTGCAGACGAGTTTCAGGCTGCCGTCTTCCTTCAGTCTGTCTTTCCGTGGCTTCTGGGGCATTCTGATACATATTTGAGATGTTTTAAAAATCAGCTTTAGTTCTCTCTTGAACATTGTCTCCAGTTGGGGGTTGAAAGATGATTTCATTAGCTCTGACTCTGAGATTGAGGGAGAAATGGGAGCAACAATCTCCCAGGGGATGAATGTTTTGGTTGTCCTGGAAACTTAAGTTTTGGTACAAATGATGTGATATTGATTCCGATTAGGAATTTTATTTGTCACTTAAAACAGGTCACCGCTGCAATTCTTTTTTTTTAAGTTTTTTTTTTATTGTGAAAATACCGTACAGAGGAATTACAATGACATGAGTAAGATAATGAGTACATTTCTTATCAAGCATTGTTGCCTCCTCCTTTACCATCCCTGTCTGCCCATCCGCCCCCCACCTCCCAAATGTGGTAAAGTTCGTTTTTCGACATAACTGTCTTGTACATCTCATTGTTGCAATGGGTCCACAGGTGGACTGGACCTGCTGCAATTCTTAAGTGAATCATTTCACTTGAACCTCATTGCAAAGCCGTGGTTGGCCTGCTTTGTATTTGAGAAAACAAATCCACCAAAAATCACTGTGGTATATGAAAATGTAAACACACACATTTTCATAAAAGTGTGCACTCTGTCAAATTACTGTCCATGAACTACAATAGCAATGATCTAAGTCCCTAGCCCCAAGTAGCCAGTGACTACCAAGTTAAGAATAAATAGCATGCCAGGGTAAGGAATCTGTCTGATTCTGATGCTGACTTTCTTCTCCAACTTTGGTTTCCAGTCATTTCTCAACTCAACGTCCTTGACCAGGGCTCTAGAAATGTCTCAAGACATTTTTGGCGGCCTTGAATTGGGGTTGTCACAGATAGAAGCCAATGATGCTGCTGAACACCCTGATGTGGACCCACAGTCCTCTAATTCCAAAGGGCCCAGGTGTCAGTCCTTTGGGAGCACTTGAACACGAGGCCATGCCTCTCATAGTGCCACAAGTCCAATCCCGTCCACCATTTTGTGGAGAACATAGGCTTCCTTATACTCCTAACAAAGAGGTAAGTCTCCCTGGCCTGTCTTTTAGAGGGAGGTAATATGCATGTGTTTCAAGCTCATGAACAAAAGCAGAGATGCCTGAGATGAATCTGAAGAGCAAGTCTGAAAGATAGGCGACCACACTGATGATGGGGACATATGGGCAGCATGCCAGAATCTTCCCTGTCACAGCCCAGCTCTTAGCTGGGTTGCATGGTTTGTATATGGTAAAAAAAAAAAAAACAGGGTAACTCTGGGCAACATAGGCTGTAGATGGTGGTTTATCAGACTTGTTGATCTGGCCTTTTCACTGTCTGAAACTATTTTACAGTGTCCTTTATTTTGCTAGTGGCTGGTTGCTATAGTTGGACCATGAATTTCCCTAAAGGTCTACGTATTAAAGGCTTGGTCCTTAGCTCATGGTACAAACAGGCATTGGTGGAACCTTCCTAGCGGGGAGGAAGTTAGGTCATTGGAGGCATGCTCTTGAAGGAGAGAGAGCAACCCCTGCCTCTCCCCGTCTCTGCTTTACTTCTGGCTGCCATGTTAAGCATCTTCCTTACCACAATCCACCCTACCATGTAGCACTATGCTGTGACAGGCCTGAAGACGCTGGGGCCAATCAGTCATGCTCGGAAATGCTAAACCAAAATAATTTTTTCCTCTCTTTAAGCTGATTTAGTGGGTGTTTTGTTATAGTAACAAAATCTGATTAACATACTGCTTCACTGGTTTCAGAAGTCAGTATTGCAAGGCAATGTTAGAAACACTTCATTATCTGTGCGAAATCCAGCAGGGATGGTAGGCAGCTCCATGGAGTTCTATACCCGGGGACCCATCTTCGCAAACAATGCCACCTATAGTAGCATCTTTTCTTGCTTTTATAGACTCCCTGGGAACACAATCATGAAAAGGGCTCCTAAAATTTAAAGCCTTAGGCATTTATAAAAATGAACCTCATGTATGCAACGAGGACATTTTCTGCTGAATTTTTAAACACAGTTCATGGGGCATCCTAGAGTCAGACTGAGCTTCATGCCGAGATCCTTTTTTCCTTCTCTTCTCAAATAAGTTTAGTGCTGGCATGGCAGGTAACGAGGCCACTTTCACATGCACACAAGCAGGAGTTACTATCTCTGGCTGACATCATCTCCTACTGAGCCGAATATGGCAGAAGTGAAAAACATGGTTTGTAACTTCTGAGTAAGTTTTTTCTTTTCAGGAAGGAAATAGAACAGGGGACAAAAATCAAATTGTGCCCATGCATGCTCTTAAATTTCTTTTGTAGATATGGATGATTCAGATTTTGAAGCTGTGGTAAGGACGCGTGGCGTTTTTTTTTTTTTGTGGCTTGGTGTGTGACATGCAGTAAAACCATTTTCTGATCACCATGCCCTCCTTTCTTGCTAAGCCTCAGTGAAAGGTCACCTGACACCCTGCAGTCAATTCTCTTTGAGCACCAGGGCTTGAAAGGAGAACCTGCCACAGAACACAAGTCCCTTTCTGTACCGCCTGGTCTCAGCAAGATGCCGTAAATAAAACATGGGTGATTAAAACACAAGCAGATAGATCTTTGGAGCTGATCTGGAAGAAATCTGGACAAAGAATTGCTTCTGGGGGCATCCTAGCAGGACACAGCACGCTACTCAGTCTCCAGGGTCATCAATGCAGTGGCTCCCAGATGCAGGGGATACCCAGGGGCCGTGCTGCCACGTTCCTGCCTGCTCCCTTGGGACTGGAGGTTTGCACAACTCAACACAGACACAGTGTCAACAGCTAACAGGATGCATGGTGTGCGGGCATGGCGGGTGTGGTTTACCGGAGTCTCATTTTACTGTAGGTAGCAGAAGGAAAGGCAGGACTTCAAGGCTCCTGATTCTTTCAAACAAATTATAAGTGCTCCTGTCTAGAGCTAGAGATCTTGTTTCAGTCTAGAATGCCCTTCTCTGCTCCCTCCTTTCTTCCTCCTCTTTTCCTCATCCCCCTCTCTTCTTCCTTCTTATCCTTTCTCTTCCTCTTTTCCTTTCTCTCCTCTCTTCTGCCTCCTCCTTTTCCTTTCCTCCTTTTCCTCTCTTGCTTCTCCTTCCATCTCTACCCGCTCTTTCTCCTTCTCTTCCCTTCCTCCTCCTCTTGTCATCTTCCTCCTTTCCTTACTTCCTCCCTCTCTTTTCTTCTTCTTTATCCTCCCTCCCTTATCTTCCTCTTCTCTTTGTCCTTCTCCTCCTTTCTTCCATTTCCACCTTTCTTCCTCCTTCTTCTTTTCATTGTCTCTTCTAAGTAGCCTCAGCTTGTACTAGTTAAATCTACAAAAATATGATGCATTTTTCTCCCAGTTTTGCTCAAATCCTTTGTGTTACAATGTTCAAGCGGTGACCTTATGCGCCTCCTTGCCTCAAAATGGGGACTCTTGCCTCTCCTGCCTCTCTGTTTTCTTATAAAAACCAAGTGAGTGAATGTCCATAAACACTAATATTTGGCACATATATAAAAAGTGATTAGCAAATGTGAGAGCAAATCAGGCTAAGACAAGGAACATTCAATAATCTCATCAAATGTTCCCCAGCCAATCTGTTACCCAGTGAAGCCTAGGCAAGTCCGTTTGGGCTGCTTTCTAAATAAAAAGGAGAAGCATCATAAAGTACAAATCTCTGAGGTCTGTTGCTTCGTTTCCTAAATTGCTGGAGAGAGCTTCTCTGTGGGGTAGGCCATATTATGCTACATCAGAGGGCGGGGTAAAAAAACTATTTCTGTGCATCTTGGTGCTGGTTGCTTTTCCTGTTGATCATCCTCCAATAAGCAAAGTGAAATAAAAGGTCACCACACCTAGCTCCATGTCGTGACCTGGACCTGAAGAGGCACCATGTCCCACGTTGCCACCTCCCAGCCCCAGTAAAGCACAAATGTTGGATGTAAGCATGGCTCATAAATAATGCCAGAGTCAATCATATCAACATGGACAATGTCCTCTCTTCTCTGCCTCCAGATCCCTTCATATTGCTTTCCACGTATTGTTTCAGAAACACTTACCTAGAATGGAAGTTTTAGGTAATGATGTAGAGAGATGCAAATCCTGCAGGACCCAGTCACTGGATGAGCCTGGTTGGAATTTGAATCACTTGCAAATGTCATTCCTTTAAATCCAGGTGGCTTGCTCACTGGCTGGACCTACCCAGAACAGGAGGGGGGAGGGAGAGAGAGAGGTAAGCTAGACTTATTAAGTATCTCATTTTCATGGAGGAATTTTTTGTTTGTTTAGTGGCACTCTGTAACACATTTCCAAAAGCACCCAAATAGTTTAAATTTTTATAAGTTTTGCATGCATCGATCACTTCTCTTGAATAGCTAAGGAAGGAAGGGAGGGAGGGAGAGCTGAGGGGAAGTTTTCCTGTGACTGCAGTGTTTGTGACTGGATTAACATCTTCCTGCTGGAACTGCATGTCCTCTTAGCTCTCAGAAGGTCCCAATTAGGCCTGACACGTTGCCATCACAGCGCACAGACTCCCTGTAACACCGTATTAAGCTCTGTTGGTGCTGGGTGAGTTTGAAAGCAGGCTTCCCAGCCACTGGGTGGACGGATTCCATTCCAGCCATTGCAAATTCCCACCAAAACACTGCGCTGCCTCCAAAAGCAGCCAGTTTTCATTTGTCAACTATTTTATAAACTTGATAGGCAAAGACCCACCCTGGCTGGATGGGAAGAATGATGCCTTAAACCCCACAGGTGAGGCAGTAAGTCAGGTCCAGAGAAACGGAGGAGACGTGGGAGCTCGGCTGAGCTTATACACTTAGAAGCCAGTATTTGGGGTGGTATGCAAGTGTATATATGTAGGTAACTGAAAATACAGTAGATTCAAGGGAAAACTTAAATGGTGTAATTCCTTCAAAAGGCAAAGGCAAAGCTCAACAAAAATTTAACACAGGGACTTGAAAGGGGGAGGAGGTACACAACTACATAAAATATATTTTAGAAAGTCTTAAAAAAAAAAAGAAACAAAAAAACCCTCAAATACCCGGGCATGGGTGGCTCACACCTGTTATCCTAGCTTCTCAGGAGGTTGAGATCTGAGGATCACAGTTCAAAGCCAGCCTGGACAGGAAATTCTGTGAGACTCTTATCTCCAATAAATGACCAGAAAACTGGAAGTGGTGCTGTGGCCAAGTGGTAGAGCGCTTGCCTTTATCTGAAGAGCTGAGGGACAGCGCCCAGGCCTAGAGTTCAAGCCCCATGACTGACAAAAAAACAAAAAACAAAAAAAAAAACAAGTGTAGTTCAGATAATTCCTCTGACAGGAATTCTAAATGGGATGTAAAGAATACTACTCATGAAGCCACTCGAATTCATACTAACACAGTAGTAGACATTATCCTTGCTTAGCTATTTCCTTTACATTATTATATTATTTGGGCACTGGGACCTAGGACAGAGGAATCCACAGAATGAAAAATCCATTCTTCATCAAGATTCTCAGGCAAGGATCCCTCTCAAGCCAAGCCAAACTTCTCATTTGCTTGTTCCATTTTTGGGTCATCTTGTATTCAATGTCAGACCTTGCTGGTTCTTAGAATGCATACTTGAGCAAGCTCTGATGATGCAGGAGAGGAAAACAATTAATTCAGTGCAAGAGTATATACTTAACATGTGCAAGGCCTTGAGTCCTATCCCTAGAGCATTGTAAACAACAAACAAACAAAAAAGAGCAGGTGGTGATGAGTACTAGTGATGAGCAAGTCTTTTCAGGGAGAGCATTCACTGGAACCCTCATGATAGGAAGTCTGTGGGCCTCTGTGCAGACAGACCATGGCTGAGTTGGCAACACTTTGGCACAAAGAATAGGAAGAAGCTAAGTGTAACAGGGGCACAGTAGATAAGATACAAAAGAATAAAAAGTTGAGCAGGTAGCAGGGCAGCAGAGATTTTGAGAGCCAGAGGAAGGGGACAGGTTTGCATTTCCATACTCACCATGAAACTTTGGGTTATCCTTCTTTGGAGGAATTCAGTTCTCCTTATCTACTGTCTATCTGCATGACATGTCTAAGAACTAACGGACATGCAAGATGGCTCATCACAGGGAAAAGCCCTGCAGGCTCTGCCAACTTGTTTTCTGTATCCTCAGTCTCTCTTCAGGGTGTCGCTCCCTACACTCTCCATCGTTCCCGCCCTTCTGCTCAGGCCCATATGTGTTCTGTTCTTCCATGGCCTTCACTCCCAGTCCAACACGCACCCAGGAAAAGCAGCGTGGTGTCTATTGCAGGAATGTTAAACATCCTGAAGACTCAATTTTGGCGTGGGGGTAGTGAGCAGAACTGAGGTAAGTTGGGTTTGCTCCCTCCTCATCTCAAGCCTGTTTCCTTGGGGGAGGATTTCTTAGCCAGGGCAGGCCTTCATCTCACTCCAAACTCTTCATTGGCCACTGAGATGACAAATCTTGCTTTCCTACAATCCTTCCTTCAGTGGAGCCAGAGACTGCACCCATCATGAGCAGTGGTTACTGGAAAACAAAAACTTCTGATTTCAAGTGTGTATTTCATGTTCCTCAAAATGTGATTTCAACTTAAAAAAACTTACTTTGTGAGGATTCATTTACATTCTTTGAATTTTTTCACACGAAACATATGCTATGGATTATAATTATATAACCTATAGTTTAGACATATATCTCCACATACATACACACATACACGGAGAGACAGCATGCTTTAGACCCTCATCCTGTCTGCACACACGTCAAAGTACTTGTAATCTTGGATACCACTAGATTTAACTAATATGATCTGTGCCTGACACTTGCCATTTTCTTTGTAATGTCCATTATGTTTGCCTTTGCTTACAGTTGGGTTAATGCTTGTAACTGACTTAAAACCAACTGGCCAGGAAGTGAACAAACCGAATAACTCTATGCAACCTATTTTGTGTTTTTGAATGATTTATGATTGTTATATGAATAGTGTCAGGATATTTTCATTTCAATCTGAAAGATTTAAAGAAGATCAATGCATTAAAGAAAGAAAAGTATTTGGGGGGCATGTTTCATTTAGTATGCTAGTAACATAAGTAAATTATGAGTTGAATCAGGAGAATAAATTATTTTTAGGTACAATCAGAGAAAACAATGTGCCAAAAAAGGGGTGTAGGAAACAAACTAGAGTTCTTCACCGACAATCATTAAAATATTATGATTATTACTATGACACAATAATGACTGTTTCAATGATAGAGTATAAGATTTTCACCTAAAATCAATTTGTCAGTCATTCCTACCCTTATGAGTATACCCTGGTGCCAATATGAGCAGTATGGGGAAGTGTATCCCAATATGAACTACTAATTTTTTCCATCTATGAATTTAAAAAACTCTGGTCATCCCTTCAAAGTCTCAGATCTATAGGCCTAGGCTCATTTGCATGCTAGTATAATTTATTTCCAAACAGAGGCTACCCTCCAATACTCGGATGTTTCGTGACTTCTGATTTAAAAAAAATTCTGTTTACATTTCCAAAAGAAGTGGAGTTGGTATTTTTTTTTTTTTTATTTTTTTTTGAGTCCAGTCATGGGGCCTGAACTCTGGGCCTGGGCGCTGTCCCTCAGCTCTTCAGCTCAAGGCTAGCGCTCTACCACTTGAGCCACAGCGCCACTTCTGGCTTTTTTCATTTTGCTTATGTGGTGCTGAGGAATCGAACCCAGGGCCTCAGGCATGCAAGGCAAGCGCTCTACCACTGAGCCACCTTCCCAGCCCGGAGTTGGTATTTTTTAAGCCCTAAAAATCCCTTAAGGCTGCATGTTCAATATAAATTTGAGTGGGTTCAAATTTGCTGTAAGCAAATTGTCAAAAGCTCATTTCCTGGGCCACATCCCCATTTCTACTCTCACCCCATATATACATATATATATATATATATATACATGTATATATATATATATATATACACATGTATATATATATAACCCTCTAGGCACATGTGAGAATTAACCAGTTGGCACATGCAGTTACTCAAGATGAAGGAGCAGGGCTGGCTAGAGTCCCCGTTTCATGGTATGGGAGAGAGTGCTGCTTAGTTTTCGGTCTCATCAATCCAATCTACTTTGATCCTCACTCACCCTGGGAGGTCGGGAAGATGGTGGTAAGCAGAAGGCTATCTTTTCCACGTGGACACAAATGACTAAACCCGGGTCAACTTCTAGTTTATCAACGGCACAGAGCACAAAACCACAAACAAAGCAGCTCTGTGTGATTGTCTGGGCATATATGATATATATCTATATATCTATATCTATATCTGTCTATCTATCTTAAGGTGCTAATTAAGAGACTTTAAAGGATCCTTCTCCCACCCCAGATGTGTGGCTTATTTTGGGCTAACTTCCTAAGACTGAGGAAATGGAGATTTAATCAAAAGACCTTCCTATGAGTGCCTTGTCAGAGCACAAACATTTGAAATCCCAATGAAAATGCAGTTTAATGCACCCCATTAAATTGCCTGAGAGGAAATAGTGGATACAGCTTTCTTCAAGCCTTTTCCCCTCAGGCCATTAACTAAGAAGCCGGTCACTAACTGCTGGTAACAACCCATTTTGGAGAGATGATTGCTATTATTGGCATTCTGTGGTTTATGGCAACATTTTGTTAAAGACGTTGGAAAGTGATAGTGCAGCTGGACTTGGGATTTCAGAGAAAGCCAATCCTTCCCATCGTGCTTAATGGCCATTTCAGTTCTGACTTTTTCCTTTTCTTTTTCTCTTTTATTTTTTATTCCAATCTAAATGCAACGAGCTGAGCTGAGTGTGATGCTGGGGTCTATTATCTGCCACATTTCTCGATGTTCTAAGAAATATGCTCAACACTGGAGTCAGCATTCAAATCAATGAAACAAAAATATAACATTTACTGTGAGTAAAACGGAATCATGCGGAAAAGGGCTGAATGAATGCTTGACTGAAACTGCACGTTAGAAGTCATTTCGCTTGCCACGAGCACTTTCTGGCTGACACAGCCACACATTATTCCCTCCTGGTGATTAATTGTTAGTGGGAGCAGGCATGTATACATTGCCAAATGGAGAATAATAGCCAAAGTTGTATTATTGATTTCCCATAACTCTACATGAACGTCTGAGATGGAGCGAGGGGCCTGCTTTGCAGGGCCTCCAGCCGTGTATGTGGTTCCACTCCAGTAATTCCACTGACTGAAAAGACAGTCCGAGGGGAGGGGACCTCGGTGAGAAGCAGCAGCCATCACACAATGAGAGAAAAGTTCTCAAAGTTTCACAAGTATTTCTCTATTTCACTTCAAATGGCAGAATCAAGGCAGAGGCCTGATAGCTAAAACAAAACAAAACAAAAAACTGTGATGTACACAATCAAGAGTGAAGACAGATTACTCTTATATTATTTGATGGAAGAGTTTTCTTTTTTTTTTTTTGAGGGGGAGTAAGGTGCATGTGTCTTCACATATTTTAATTATAAAAAAAAGAAAAGAAAAAGATCAGAAGCGCATATCATTAGTTCTGTTTCTTAGTGAACCTGACTTTTCTCAAGAAATTTACATCTTTCTCTCATTTTCTGTTAAGATTTCTTACCCTGTTTTCTCACCTAAAGAATTATAATGAGGTGGAGTGAATGAGATCTATTGGGAGAGCTGTGGACCCAGAGACTAAAGGTAAAAGGGTGATTGATGGTATGAAATTACCATAAAAGTACAATCAGGATCAGATTTTAAAATGAATTTTTAAGCAGCCTAAGAGATACTCTTTGATTTGCAGTCTGGTGGAATGGATCATGTCTCGTTCAGTGGATAAAGTTTCTCTCTGTGTGACTTGAGCTTTTTCTGATCTTTCTGACTGGAAGTAAAACGCAACCAAAGCCTAAAGAGGTTTTTAATGCAGAAAATATCAAACACGATATTCTTAATGCCAAAACCCTGCCCAAGCAGGTGAAGAGAAAAATAAATAGAATATTACGGTATTATTGCATCATGGCCTCCTCTCCTGGGCAAATAAGGTTAAAGCATATATTTTTCAATAGAGTGCATTTATTTACATATTTGAGAAAAAATGTTATCAGAGATTAATCTTTTTGGGGGGGAGGGACAGAAAAATGCTCCAACTAAAATATTAAAGTAAAATCCACTTTGTGGTCTCTATTTCTCCGAATGGCCTAAGTGTAAATGCATTTTTCATTTCAGAATAATTTTCGATTTCAGGAAAAGTGGCCTGGGTACTAGTGAGGACTCCTGTAACCCAGACTCACGCTGTTTACCACTCTCAAGCTGAGGGTGGCCAAATTTAACTGACAAAATAGAGCGAGCCCAGTTCGACATGCATTTCAGCTTTAAACAATAAAATGCTTCTTAGTATCTGGTGGCCACTCTGGTTACTGAGGCACCGTTGCTACAACTGTCGCAATTAAGGATCCAATTTAGGCGAACTGGATTTGAGACTTCCTCTGAATTTCCCTTGTTTTCTCCTTGTGTTTCCTTTCTGATCTAATAACTCAATCTGGGCACGACATTACATTGGGGCATGATGTTCTAAGTGGCTCCTTTGGTTTGTGACAGTTTCAGAGACTTTAAGGACACGGTGTCATGAGCACAGATAATTTACCAACCACCCAACAATGCTAAGAAACCCAAGGTAGATTTACTCAAAATCTAATTTTTAAAATTAATGAATTTTAAAAGCTGTTTCCCTTATAAATCATTTCATAGTCTATATATCCATATATATATATATATATATATATATATGAGAGACACATTTTCATTTTAATAAGGACAAAATTAAAATAAAATCTAGTAGCAACTTAAAAATGTGTCCAAGCCTCTCATTGGAACTGAAATACTATGTTGAAAATTTTAGTTAGCATGGATTTTTGAATATAAAGACGATTACTAAAATACGTAACATACTTTCCTTTTACTGTTTCAACTTCCATTTCCTCTGTCTTTTCTACAGAATATTTGTGCTTTTAAGAAAAAAAAAACTGTTGAAAGAGATTAAATTCAACATTTATTCACTCAAAATTTGTTCATTACAAAAACTGATTTTGTGAACTTCTTCATAGCTATTAGTACGAAGGTGTTTGGGCTTTATTTTTAGAAGTTTTAAAGGTTTATCTACTTTTTTCTTTAAAAACAAAACAAATGAAACAAACCAACAACAACAACAAAAATCCCTACCCAAACCCAAGGGGTTGTGGGGGTAATCAATCTAAAATTTTTGAAACTTGAAGCTTTCTAATTTCGATTATTTCATTAAGTCCAAATTCCCTGCTTTAAAACTGTTAAACATTATGGAAATCTTTAGCATTTCAGACAGTTGCTTCTTGTGACAGCTTCTATTTCTCCCCCTCTGCTGACAGTTCCTATAATGACTTTAATCATAGAGTCTGGAAACGGAACCGGCTATTGAATAGCAACAAACTCAATGGTCAATGTCTATGTCACTTTTCTGGGAGCAGGACTTTCTGAGCATCAAGGAGCTCATTCTCAGAGCCTCCTGGAAGAGTGCTAAGTGCATTAACTCTCTGTCAATCACATCTGTAAGACGCAGGCCAAATTATTATCATGTGGCTCAAGACATTCCATTGAAATGTATTTGTGTGGTATTCTTATCTGTGTACTGCATATAACTAATGATGATTGTTTATGGAAAGGTGCCTGTCCAATTATTTTTGAAGAAACACAAGAATGCTGAATGACTGGAAGCATCAGGTTTTTGCCAGAGAACGCCTCAGGTAAGAGGAGAATGGCTAGAGGCTATAAGGAATCACAAGAGACAAGTCAGAGTCGTAAATTGGGAAACTGACATATCTCATCTAATATACTTGCTAACTAGGCCTTTAAAAACCTTGACATTTAACTAAGTTTGTGGAAAAGTTATGGGTTTTTGTCCTTTTCTGTGGGCTCTAGCTCATTAATAGGGCGAATTAGGGTGTTTATCAGGGTTACCTGCATTCGCAGGACAGAAGGGGAGGGGTGTGTGTAAGGAGGCAGGAGGGCAGCTTGCAGCTGAGCAGCTGTTTACGCAGGCTGTGCCTGGTTCAAAGCCAAGTCAGTCAAAAATGATACTTCAAGTTATTTACCCTTTTGGTACTTCAGGGCTTGAAATGGCATGAAAGGAGCCTTTCATTTGGCAGAGGCATTTAAATAAAGCTTCGGAAAGGCTGGTGTCTTTGGGAGAAAGGCTGGTGTCTTTGGGAGAAGGCGGGAGACTCTTGGCTGAAATAAACAAGTTTCTGTGTGTGTGTGTGGCGGGGGGAGGTGTTTGAAAATAGAGCAAAGAAATGAAAACTTTCCCTGTGGATGTTGTCTACTTCAATATCTAATTGTGATCTAGTTCACATCACGGAAGGGCAGCGCCATGGCCAGTGACAATCTTTGGTGTCTTTTATGTGGGTGTTTTGTGAACTTAACTTTACCATGCAATATATTTTTTTAATTGCAAAAAACCCGTACTAATAAAGAAGACAAAATATATGTTATTTATAATCAGAAAAATGCCTCATTTCTCCAAAAGAAGACAGCAAAACACACTGTGTTCTTCTTGGATGGAGTATGAGACTGGAGTATTTTTTTTAAAACTATTTTATTACATGAATGTTGCAAAGAGCTTCATTAAACTGAAATGCTACCCTTCCAAAAAAAGTGCTAACATTTTCTTTTTATTATTAAACAACTGTCTCCAAAATGAAATCAAATGACATGTTTTAAAAATTGCATGGCTTCTGGAATCAATTTATTTGTATTAAGTGGATGATAAAGGAATCCAAAGATACTTCAGAAAATGTTAAATACGACCATCTAATAATTAATGTGTGGAGATTATTATTCAGAAGCCCTGAGATGCTATTAAGACTCTTCCCCCCCCCCAAGTCATTAGAAGCCAGGTGGGTCTGTTTCCTTTATCACCACTTACTTATCAACTATAAAGATGCATCTCTTTTGAGATGGCTTTGGAAGATAAAAAGTCTTTGCCACTTGATTAAATCTTGACTTCTCATTGGCATTCTGTAACACAAATATTTACTGGTGTAAAAAAATGTTAGGCATTATTAAACATACCAAAATGCTGAGCCCATTATTGCATTGTTTGTGCCAGTTTTCTTCTTTTGTGATTATTCTAATCAACAGCATATCAAATTGGTATTCACAAAGCATTTTGTAGGGATTTAGCCTAACATTATGTTCTTGGAAGGAAAAAATTAAAAACATGGTCCTAACCATTGGAAAAGTCCTATTTGTATATGGAAGGCAGTTATAATATGAACCGATGTGATAAGCATGTAGACACATGATGTTACACTATACCTGGTAATAAATAAAGGCCTTTCACAATAAGCAAAAAATGCTATTTTCTGTTGGGGGGGCGCGTTTGTTTTATAAGACAAAAAGGATGCTAGCAGCAGTGCAGAGAAAGAAGCTGCCTGGATGGAGAAACCAAGGAAGATCTACTTAAATGTCTGAGGCTATGTAGTGAGGTCCACATTGTCTATGGGTAATAGGTAAGAAGCCAGAGGTTTGGGAAGGTAGTAGTTTGCCTGCCTTGGTGATTCATATATGGGTACAGACTGTGGAGAGATCTTTACATATGTGCACAGCCTACTGCAAAGTCAGAGCGCAAACTACACCCAGTACTAGTGAACACAACAGCCAAAGAGCTGAGACAGACAGTGATAAGTCCTTAACAATGAGCATGGCATTACACCAAGGGATGCAAAGTACACAGTATTCTATGTATAAAAGGGAGACTGCCTAGGGCCGACTTTGGGCAAATAGTTCAGCCTTGCTGTATCTGAATGCCCTTATCCATGGGGTGATCTAACTGGTTCCAACCTCATCAGCTATCCTGAGGCAAAATTCACAGTGCCAAGTGACAAAATTCATAGCCTTCGCCCTATTCCACAAGAATGTGGTGAGAATTCAATGTGGTAACGTACAAAACATGGTAGAGGTAGAGAGTTGGGATTAAAAGGGTTCAGAGAGGCCATGTCTGCTGGTCTTCACTTCCTCTGGAAGTGACTGGACTGGAAGGCTACAGTTCAGCTGGGGCATCTCTGGTCAGGCTGCATACGTTGTGTTAGTGTTGGTATCTCTGAAAGTGGGAAATGGATGCAGATGAAGTTCTTCCTAATTTAGGACTGGAAAATCAGAGTCCAAGAATGAGGTTTTAGATAATATGGAACAAGTGGCCTTGTTTAGCAATAGACAGAAAAGAAACTGAAGACTGAATGCAAGAGACATCTGCAGGAACCTCATAATGGCAGGACTTTTAAGTTGAGCTCTGCAGCCTGCAGGAAGGAAGGAACTCAAAGTTAGAGCATCTCAGGGCCTTGAGCTTCACAAGAGGCCTCTGAAGGACTCAGGCTGGAGCCCAACAACTCTAAGAGTATTCAGATCTAAGAGCCAATTGTAAGGTCTGCTGCACATTCCTCCATTCCATTCTGAAAGGGAGCATGAGGCCCAGTACCTCATCAACCATTACTTCCATCCAGAGAGAAACAAACCACTGTGAGCAGAGTAGCAGGTAACAGAGTGCTATCCACATTCCAGAGCTCTGCAATGCATGGATCCAGGATCCCGGATTCCAAAGGGGATGGTGATTCTATGGCATACCACCTTCCCTGACAAAATGTGCAGAATGAGTGAATGCATGCATGATGAATGACATGGTGGCCTTACCTCCCTCCATCTGTGACTTTGGGATTTGGCTACTGAAGCTCATGAATGAGTGGCAGGGCATAATCTCAGATGTCCAGGCTGACAGACACAGCAAAGCATCCCTACATGGCCAGATCACAAGTACACATCACTTACGCTCTTTGCTGTTATTTGTGCCGATGGCCTATTCCCGCACATTTCCCCGTAGGCCTCAAGGATGGACGGACCATTGTCCTCTTACTTCAAGTTGTCTCTGTGACTTTGTCTCATGAAAATGAGATGCCCTTCATTTCATTGCTGTAAGGCATCTTCCTGATAGGAGACAGCTAATTACTCTTTCAAAACAGCATGCTATTCACATTGTTCTAATGTCCCTCCAGATCTAAAAGTCTGTGTCCATGGATCTGAATGACTGTGTGATTACTTCACAACATGCTCTGCGTGTGAGGATATTGGAATATTACAAGTGCGCTAATATTTGCCTCCTATCTAATAATGAACACCTGCATGTAAAATGGGAGCTTTAGTAGGAGGCCTCAAGCACCAAAGGTGATCTTTCAGAAAAAAGACTGAGCCTTGATGAAGCCTTGTTCTATCACATACAGCCATGCGCTCTGGACATCCAAGAAACTTCCTCTGACCTCATTAGTGACACAGAATAGGAATGGTGGGCATTTACCTCTTGGCTGAAAAGTAGCAGTGTTTCTTCAGAGAAAACAATAGTAAGGAGAGAAAAGAAAAGAAGAGCAAAGAACAGGAGGTGAGGACAAGAAATCAGAGTAGTGTGGAATAGCAGAAGAGAAATGGCAGATAAGAAGAAGCCAGAGAGAGAGAATGGGGACAGAGAGAGGAGAGAGAGAGGGGGGAGAGAGAGAGAAAGTGAGAAAGAGGGGAAAGAGAGAGAGAGAGAAAAAGAGAAGGGAAGGGGAGAGAAGAAAGAGGGGGAGAGGGGAAGGGAGGGAGGGAAGGAGGAGACAGAAATAGCAAGACCGCAGTGAGAAAAACACAGAGAGACAGAGAGTCAGAGTCAGAGACAGAGACGGGAGAGCAGAGAGAAGGCAAAATCACACAATAAGAAAATATTGAGAAGATTCACAGGTATCTGAGACAGCTTATCAGGCAAGTGGGGGTTAAGTTAAAGTTAGCTGAAATAGGGAGGAGCCATTGCTCCTTCCTAGGTAAGGAGAGATTAGAGGTCTAAATAAAAGACATGTAATGTATCTTTATGTATGTAATGTTGAATATTTCAACACATTTTGCTGTCATTTTTATCTGTCCAATTAGAGTTCTTGAAGCTTAAGTTATGATAGCCTAGGAGCTTCATTTAATCTTACTAAATTATAGTAATAATCATATTCATTACCCACAATCAGTTTCTCTCAAGGTACAATGTATAGAAAACACCCCATCAAGGAAGTAGAAGTAATACAGCTTCAATTATAATTTATCACCATTTAATAACTTGAATTAGTCTCATAGACTTTCCTCCCTGGGCAGGCATTAAACCTCAATCCTCAGATCTCAGCCTCCTGAGTAGCTAGGACTACAGGCGTGAGCCACCAGTGCAAGGCTTTAAAGTTATTTTTAAAATTATCTTTAGATCGTTGTGCAAAGGTGTTTTGGTTTACGCAAACATTGCATCTTGATCAGTGTCACCTGTTTCGTCATTGCCAGAGTGATGTTGACCTAGCTGACTGAGTACACACACTTGGTCCTCCTGAGACAATGGTGGGGTCAAATCTAACGAGGCCATCAAGTATAATTCTTATGACTTTGCGATCTCCCCTGGCAGCCATTCCTGCTTGTAGCTTTTAGAATTCATTCTCACTGATGACTAAACACTGGGGGCCTCTCATCACAAAAGGACACTGTGTAAACAATTATATCTCTAGTGGCTCTACCTGCCCCTGTCTATGTAATGTTGAATATTTCAACACATTTTGCTGTCATTTTTATCTGTTTATTCATTAGCCATCTGCAAAACCAAAGTGAGTTAAAATGGAACTTGTGGGGCAAGAAAAAAAGCCATACTGAGAATCATTGAGTTGGACAGACTAAGTAGGAAGTTGAGTCTATTCCAACACCTGTCTCCCACCCTGCCACCATCTGTGAGGTCCCGCCCCCTCAGTTCACCTCCTCTCCCCCTTACAATTAGCCTGTCAAGAGGAGAGGCCGGCTCACGCCGATCAAATGTGCTTGTACAGCCCATTGAGTCGAATGGCGCCATCCTGGAAGTAACCATTTCTGTCCTTACTATTTAATCGGGATGATAAGGCAGTTTATATGTTTTGTAAAGAGATGAGATCAAATAAGCAGATGAGAGGCCTAACAGGGCTGTAAGTGAAGACAGCAGAATAATGCATAATTCACAGGTTACAGTGAACTTAAAAGAGAAGGTTAATATTTTAATGTGTTATTAAGAATTCTTCCACTCATATTCTCAATCTGAATCTAGTAATTATTTCTGTACAGCTCTAAAGGTAAGAGGAGGCTATTTTCTGATATGCAATTGTAATGTGAGGGAGTTCTGTTCCTTTTTTTTTTTAATCTAATAAAACTCTTTAAGGTTGTGTGGGGTTTTTTTGTTTTGTTTTGTTTTGGGGTTTTGTTTTGGGGTTTTGTTTGTATTTTTATGTTCCATTGATACTTTCCTTATTTTCTCTGAGATTCAATTGCGGGGACATTTTCTTTTAATTATCTTTAAGTAGTTGTATAAATGAGGTACCATTCAATAGAGCAGTTTACCAGTAGAATGCATCTTAAAACAAGTTTTTGAGTTTTCATTTTCTTTCTTGGGGACTGAACCCAGTTGCATCATGTGTGTTAGTCAAACACTCTTATCACTAAGTTACATTTCCAGCTTCAAGGTGAATTTTTTATAGGCAAGGAGCCAAGAATTTAAGCATCTTGAGATACTAATTCTGTGTGATTCTAAAGTGTATGTTTATTTATCTGGTGATTGCACATCAGCAAGGAGAATTCAGAGCTCTAAGGATCTCATCTCACCATTGTTGGCATGCTATGTGTCCCATAGAAGATAAAAATAATCAGAAAAGTAGAAAAAAAGGGAAATTTCCCATCTAATTGTCTGTGTATGCCATTGTTGGCATTCAAAATAATTAGGCGATCATAATTGTTTCATGTCTACCCATCCCTTAGTTCATCCAAAGTACATATTTTAACTGCCAAGTATATGCCTGACTGAAGCTGAGTAGACATTCTGGGTGAAATTCTCAGCCAGATGGAAATGTTTCTGGTCTTGCAAAAACCAACATATTACGGGCTGTCCTGTATGGATTTCAAAGTGGTCTATGGACTACTATTGTCTACACTAGATGGTGAAAGCCAAGTCCAAATAGATGCTGCTTCTTTGAAATAGTTCATCAAGCTTAAAAGAGCAGCGGTACTGCCAGTAATTATAATGCAGTTAGTCAGGCTTCAACTATTAATTTTATCAGATGTATTTCAACCAGAACACTTCATAAATGCGAGACATAATTAGAGGAGGTATTTGTAGCTAATTCTCGGAATTTGTCAACATGATGAAATCACCGCATACCCTTGTGCTCTTCAGGTATACTTACAAAGGCACAATTTGCCTTCAGTGCCCACACATAGCCTCTCAATTTAGTACCTTAAACTGTAGCAGAATGCATGGCTCATAAGTTCTTCCCAAAGCAAAAATGACTCTCTTCTTTGCTTCCTGAGTCCAGAGAACAGAGTGACATTTGCATGCCACTCTTCATCTTTGTGCTCAGTAAGGTCAATCAACAAATTCAGAAGAGAGACATCAGTCATGTCACATCAATTTCTTTCCTGGTTAGTCAAAATGTGCTTTGTGTTGTTCTCAAATTAGACACTCATTATGCGTAATTAGCCCATTCCACAGAACAGCTGCTGGCCTCTGCAGTGCTTTCCATATAGGCTTGAGTGCACCCATTGTTGGTGTTTGCTGTGAGCAAACATAATCCAAGCTCAGAAAATCAAATCTGTGATGAGTGCAGGCATTTGTTGCAGTACCAGATAAGGAAAAGTATCCAAGCAAAGCATGGGGTGTTCATCTCTACTTGCAAAACTTAACTAGGAGGCAACTCTATTATAAGATGGTAGGCTATGGTACTGGGAAATGATTTCAATTTAAAGGAAACAAAACTTAATATTAACTTTCATGTTAAATAGTATTTTGTGACAGTTTAAGCAAAAGAGGAAAAGATGTTTTAAAGCAATGACTGATGAAAGCAGGCTTCATGGATAAAGTAGGGATCTGGAAATCTCAGGCTTAATTCTGACTTGGAGCTTTTCTAACGTATTTGCTCTCTACTTTGCTATCTGCAGATTTGGAAAATAGCCACCAAAAGTCACATATAACAAACCATTTTATGAACCAACCATATAGGTATAACCATCAGTAAAAAATTCAGAGTGGAAGCAGTTGGACTACTGGGGTCATTTTCATGAATCTTAACTGAGATTCACAAAGGGACCGCTTTTAAAACGAACTCAGATGGGCCACTATCTGATTGGCACCAAGAAGTGAAACCCAATATGTATGGCGCAAAAGCTATTTCAGAGCACCTACAATACGCTAGCTATTGTTTTATCTGTATATCAGATACTATTAGAGGGGGAGCCTGTCACCAACTTTTGTTCTGCTTTTGCAAGCTTGTATGTCTTATGAAGTAAAATGGAAGTGAGAACTGTAGAAGATGATGATAGAGACTATGTCCTGGTAGGAAGGAAAGGAGAATTCAGTAGTAAAATTTGCTATCTACAGAGGATTCTAATCTACAGCAGATCCTCAAGGCATTTGTCTTTGGATGGCTAGCTGTTAACTAAATCCAAAGCAGTAATAAGGGTAGGGATGTGGCTTAATGGTCAAATGCCTGCTTAGCATGTGCAAAAACAAAACCAATCAAAACAAAAACCATGTAGTAGATTCATACCAAAGCAGCACCCAAACATTTTAGTTCATTTCTTTTAAATAGAGGCCTGTGGTGTTCTTTTTATACCTCCTCCAGGGAGAGGTACACTATTATAGACACTGGCATCTGAGTGGGAAAAATAAAGTTGCAATATCCTGGAATTTAAGTATGTTTATATGCTCTTTTATTTTTAAGAATCCCCTGGGCTTATACTTCTGACGTTTTCATCTAGTCTTTTGGCTGATTCCTCTCTCAGATAATATCCCTGGTATCTGCAATCACTGATCATACCTCCAAACGCTAAAATGCCAGGAAGAATTCAGACTTTCCAATCTCAGACAAGGATAAACAGAGAACCAGAGGAACTTGTATGGAGCTAAGACCCTTATTTAGGAAAAATAAAAACCATCTAATGTATGGTATTAGCCTTTGGGTTTCAAAGCAGAAGCTTTTTAAGAGGCTGCTTTCAAGCTCTACGCCTCATCATCACTGCTGGTTTCTTTCCATCAAATGATTGGTCCTCTGTCTAGAAATACATAAAGGCATGTCATAAACATGCAGACAATTTTAAGGTAACTCCATTAACCAAAGCACCTTTTCCTATTTCTCACAAACTTTTTTTTAAATTTGTAACTGCTGATTTATTAGAAGTACAATAAAATATTTAAAGAAAAGCTTAATGGGTCAATAAAAGCAATAAACATTAAAGTATAGAAAAAATTAATCCCAATAAACTGGTAACTCTCAGTCTCCACCCCCAAATTCAGAAACAATACATGGGAAAAAAAGAATGCCTAAACAAAATTTAAAGTCAGAGATCTCACAAACATTTTATCCTTGGTATCTTAGAAGAGGCCTCATTCATGCCTGACATAAACCTACCGTAACTTCCTCTCTCTCCATGATGCATTGAAGGCATTTTTCTCCAAATATCATATTTCTGTGCTTTTGTTTTTTGTTACCTGTTTTTAATTTGTGCCAGGACTAGAGTTTGAACTCAGGGACTCATGCTTTTACCTAGCTATCTTTGTTTTGTGATTTTTTTTTCCTCAAGGCTGGCACGCTACCACTGGAGTCTTGGTTTCCCACTTGTTGGTTAACTGGAGAGAAAGAGTTCTTGGATTTGCCTGGCCCAGGCTGGCTTTAGATCATGATTCTCAGACCTTACTTTCTTGAGTAACTAAGATTACAGGTGTGAGCCTCCAGTGCCCCCACCCAATACATTTTTAAAGGGGACTCACTATTCACTCCTTGCAGAGTCTTTTTCTAACGAGGAACTATGAGCGCTGTGTCTGGCACTCTTTGTCTTGATTCCCATCTTTCGTTTTTCCTTGCGGGCCTCGGGTTCTTCTCTAGGACACTCTTTTCTTTCCAGTTGTTGTTGCCATTGGGCTCGGCAAGTCCTGGAAGGTACCAGATGCCTCCAATCTGGTTTTCAGGGCAGTTAACCTTCCTGGGCCATTAGGCCCTGGCTCTTTCTTCTCCCTGAGCTGTTCCATGTTTTACCATCATACCAGAAAGACGTTTCCAACTCTCAGCTTCACCAACTCTTCAACTTCCCAAGTAACTTTTAAAAGCTCCTGGGCCTCCCTTGTGGTCTCCTCCGTGAGCTTCGCTTACAGTCAGCTCACATCTTTCGGAGCTGGGGCGGGCCCAGAAAGCTTTGGTTTTTTTCCTGCTGGAAGATTACCACTTCCTTGAGGTAGAGATATTGTGCTCTTCAGAGAGCCCGTGGTACACTTGTCACTCGACTGGGTTCAGAAGGGTCTTATTTATTTTTTTATTTTTTATTTTTTATTGTCCCTGTCAGTTAGCAGCCCAAGGTTACTGCCAGCTCTCTGTCAGGGCTTTGATTTTTGTCAGCTATGGCCAGGTCCTTTTAGTTATCTGCTATCTTTTCAGCTTTGTTCAGGCTGAGCTCTACTTGTCTACTAATTAGCTCTTTGGAGATTTCCCTTTTAAAACTCACTATCACAGAGGACAGGAACCGTTCAAAAGTTTTGTGCCTCATAGAAATTCCATATTCATCCATATCCTGTACAGCCATATTTTTTAAATTAAAAGTGGCAGGTCAGGCCAATTTAAGGTATAGAAGTAACATGGGCTATAAAAGGGAAGACCTTCGGGTTCTTGATCAGGTATGTAGATGAGTGACAGGGAACAAGAAGGGTTACATCAAAAAAAGAAAAGAAAAGAAAAAGAAAAAGAAACACAGAAGGGTACAAATTAAAAAGAACCTATTGCTCTGTATAACATATTCACATTTTCTTTATCTTCTGGTGTGCAAATATTGTGCTAGCTGAATATAAAAGTAGCACAACTTTAGGGTACAAAAAAAACCACACTGTAATAACATCAAGAGTGGTCTTACATCAAGGAGGGCCCCGAGGATGTCTTTGTTGTCAACTTCAGAAGAAAAGAGAGGAACAGAAGAGGAAACTGGCAGAAGGAATAGATGCCAAAGAGAACTCAAAGGATTAGGTCCGGGTGAGGTGATCGGTATTCGAAAACAGTCTGCCTTATGGCTCTGATCTAAGGGAATAGGCTGGCAGCCAAGCCAGAGGGCATAGCAGCACAAACACACCTTCAGCACACTGCTAGAGGCTTGCCTCAGTGCCTTAGAAATTGTGCTGGCAATTAGAAATGAAGCAAGGGAAGAGCAATAGGCAAACTACTCTATTTATGGATAAAGCCCTCTCTTTTTTCCATCATTGCCATCTCATTTGTCCCCTCCACCCTACACATACCTTCCTTTTCCTTTTTCTCTCTTTTTCTTTTCCTCCTCTGCTTCCTTTCATTCGTTCTTTTCTTTCTCATTTTTTTTCCTTGGGAAAGTCTTCTTCTTTTTGCCTGCTCCTAGGTATACTTTTTTCTTCTGCTAACTTGGTGCTGTTGTAAGTTGGCTTACATTGCATTTACACACTGTTAATGCCTGCAAGATGAAAGTGAAAACCTTTGAATATATTAATGCTATAACACAGATGTCTTACTTTTTACTCTCTCTCTCTTTTTTAAAGCAAGTTGATGTGGCTAATAATGATGCAGATTGTGCTGGATGGATCTGCAGATGAAACAGGGGAATACAGATTAAATAAAAAAATTCTTCAAAGCTTACTTTTGCTTCATAATTTAACTTCTGGGCTTGTCTCAGTGGTAGTAGGTAAGACCAAGCATCATAACATTGTTCTGAAACATCCAAACTTCTTTGAGAAAATACTAATGGGACAAAACAAAGGTTGCTGGTAGCACTGAACAGGGAGGTTTGGTCCAACTGCTGATAGTGTGGGACCTGTGAGAAACAGGGCACCAAGTTTCTGGACGTTACCTGCTAGTGTTTCCTACTCTGTTCTTTGCTCCATTCAAAATATCTGCAGCTTCTTCCAAATACTGACTGTGGTGTGTCAGAGCTGCTCAGATGCTCACACTAGATGCTAAAGAATGACTTTATCATCAAGCTCTTTGAAACAATGAATAAAAGAACCTCTGATGACACGCAGTCTTGGAGCAGACACATTCAATTTCCCTTCCACGGATATTTTCTCTCAAGAAACACTTATTAGCATTGTTTTCCATGCTAAAGATTTTGCCAAGTCCCTTGCCTATCAAGACACAACCCTTTCCCTGTAGAGAAGGTTCCTAGGGCAGAAAAACTAATCGTCTTGTCTGTGGGAGGAGGGAAGGGATGCTTTGGACTCCCAAGGAGGAATAAACACTGCCTGCCAGGCCACATGTGGGAAGCCCACACCATGGTCTGCTTTGTGAATGGGTGAGGAGAAACTCATGCACAGCATACGTAGTGTGTAGGGCCAGAAGCCCTGGAAAAGCAGCAGTATTGGGAAATGGTGAGGATGTCTATATAGTTAAAGCTTAGGTTGAGTGTCGGGAAAAAGAGTTTGGAGCAGACTCTCTAAGTCCTGTCCTCTATAAGTACTTCAAAATGTTGAGCTCGGGCATGTGGAATCTACCTCCGGAAGATGAAGACCACTGGAAGCTTCCAGCAAAGGAGAAGGGTGATAGATGCCCTACTTTTGGCAACTCTGACAACTGTCTGGAAGCAACGGAGGCCCTGGGAGGAGAGATTGGTGGCAGGAGGTAAGAGCATTTCTCCAGACTGGGATGATAGACACTGCCGAAGAAAAGCGGTAAAAGAGGTGAGGGAGGGACATCTACCCCCAGAGTGGAGCTTTGGCTGGACCTAACACCCTCCTCCTTCCCCTGCACTCCCCGGACTCTCTCACCTGAGATGGTGAGAGAATCTGCTGGGCTTCTTCCTGGACAAAGGGACATCAGTGCCTAAGGTTCTAATCCAACCCATAGTAGAAATGTCATTGTTTCCTCACTGGGAGCTTTGTGGACCAACAGCAGCCAACACCCGTGCACTGTGTTATTTTTTTTTAACATTATTTGTTGTTGTTGTTGATGGGGTACCCAGGGCCTCATGCATGCTAGGCAAGCACTCTATAGCTAAGCCACATTCCCTGTCCCAGCATGCACTGTATTTCTGCCAGCATATAAAGAGAACATCACCACCCACACATACTTCATGCCATCTGACTGAATGAGTGAATCACTGTGAATAGCAAAAATGGAATGCAAAAAAATCAAAACTCCCGCATGGAATGAAAACACATGTGTTTGTTTAAAATACTTGTCAGCCTAGTGGGGCTACCTTATTTTATTTGGGGAAGAGAGAAGTGACACTGTACTATAAACAACAGCAAAGTTACCATCTTGTTGTATTAGAAGAGTGTTAAGACTAAGTTTATATGAAAGAGGTAAGACTACCAGTATGTGACAAAGGTCGTGGTTGGTCATGGTGACCTTAGGGACCTCCAAGGGACACACGGCATGAATATGTGATCATGTGGCACATCTACTTCAGTGGTGACTGCCCAGGCCTCATGGCTTTTTGAGGTGATGAGCTCTTGATTTAAAGAAGAAAGACATCGCCTGAAGCTGACAGTAGATAAACTGCAGGTAGTAGGAAATGGGAAAGATGACCAAAGGGACAGTTACACAGTTGTCCCCTGCACAATCCTACCCTGCTGAGACACAAGGCATGACTGAAATCTAAAAGGAGGATTCACCTTGAAGGAGGCCTTTCTTCTAGTCACACACAAATGCTGGCTAGACTAGAGTCAGGATAAAATGCCAAGAAGTTGGAAAGAATGTTTCTAAGTCCAGTTTCCTGGAGAATGCCTCAAACCTAATCACCTGCTAGCCTCTGCTGTGTCCTTATTATTATTTTATTTTTTAACTGTCTGCCATTTATGTTCATAGTTTCCTGCCAGTTGTACTCTTTGGACATACACTCTCTCCCCTCTCCTCTCTCTCTCTCTCTCTCTCCCCTCTCTCTCTCTCTCTGCACTTGGCTTGTACAGCTTTAAAGGGACTGGAAAGGAATCAGTGCCTGTGTTTTAAATGTGATTGACACGGCCATCTGTCAGGCACTGAGGGTGTCTGGGAGAGATTGCTCTCCACACTCATCCAGCCAACTGGTCCACCACTGGACCCTAATAACCATGTTATCAGAGCAACAGCATCTCTACTGAATGGAACTCCAGCCATTACTTATGGATGAAAGGAGCTCAGAACAGGTCAGAAGAGACAAGAGCTGAGCTGATCATGACAGCTGTCTGCCCTGCCCTTGCAATGCAACATCACAGCTCCAGAGCTGGAGTTGCAACTTCTCACATAAAAGGAGCTCTGGTCACCGGCACCTCCCTGCTTTCGCCCAGTGTCTCAACCAAAGGCCCAGGCTCTGGGGCAAAGCAACTTTCTCAAAAGAGAATGAGACCAAACAAGGTAATCTAATAGGCACACTGCTCAACTGTCCTTGTCGGCCAACCTCACCTAGTGTTTCCTTAGCACCATGGGCTGTAGGTAACAGCTTTCTTCTCTTCCAAATGGAGCCACTAACCTCGCTTTTAAATAGCACAGACATTAGCTGCATGTTTGTGTTTCTTGTATACCTTGCTGCCAGGCTGAGACCCCAGGAAGCGCCACTTGCAGCACTGTGGTGAGTACTTAAGCAGCTACTTCAATAAAAGCGTGCAGCTAGCTCCAACTGATCATGTAATGTGTGTGCAAAGTGTATACAGCCTGATGCAAAGGGCTGACAAGAAAGATTTCTAACAGTAGCTGCCATGGAAAAAGAAAACCAAGAGCCTTTTTTAGTTATATATATCCAAGTAAAATGATCTCCTGTGAATGGAAGTTCGCCATTGCCGGCCTAATTTCCTAGAGTAGAAATACGAAGTCAGAACTTTACTGAGAAGATGACATCAGGATTTTACTCTGGTAGCAAGCTTAAGTTACAAATGAAATCCTAAAACAAAACAGTTTAAGCCTTCTACAAATTGCCCCTTAAATAGGGCTAGGAACATCAGTGAAAGGAATAGATGAACTCATATTTGCCAGTCATAAAATTTCTATTTTCCAGAGTCAATTGCCCTATTAAGTACTAATTATAGCTACCACCTTCAATGAAATACAAATACTAAATGTGTGTGTGTGTGTGTGTGTGTGTGTGTGTATGTGTGTGTGTGTGAACATGATTATGAACACAAACTTCCAGGAGCTAAAGGTTAAAAAGAGCAGAGATCCATTTCCAAGTGCAATACACCAGTGCAATTTAGAGTTCAGGCTGTAAAATCATGTCTGATGCATTTTACTGCATACACAGGAAGATCAACACTCTTGCCACACAGAGAAGGAAGAAGATATTTCTCTGAAATGCAAACCCTTCCAGCATCGCTCAAGTCCATGGGCAGCTTCCTGCCCTTGCACTTTAATGATATTTCTCCTCACAGATAGAAGATTTCACTTCAAAAGCAAAAAGGGTAGAATACGCTGCAGACAGTGCAGGAGCCATGGCTAGGAGGGACTTTGCTCGATTATATGGTCTGGGAATTCCCCTCTGAACTACCATCCTCTCTCTCCTGTGAATACAACACAATAATTGGCCAATATAACTAAATACAAATCCACCTAACTTTAGTCCTCTCTGCCCTTTGATAGGCTAAGCTAGCTCTTTCTGCCAGCCCTCTAGACTGTTACAACATGGGTGAAAAAGTTCTCTCTTTGATTTGGGAAACATGCAGCTTCTTTAAGTAGAAAAGTACATTGCATGTACTTAGGAAGATGTTCCAAAAACTTAGTATGGTAATATTAAAAATTCAGGGACATGATGCTATAATGCCAATCTCAGTCCTCAGCAGTACCCCTCTATCCTTCCAGGGAACCTTTATTCTTCAAGGGACATCTACCTTATTTAAGAAGATGATACTGATAATTACATCATGGGTTTATTTACTATCTTTTCAAGACTGTTCCATCAAACGCATCCTTGCATATATCTAGTATTAGAGCCCTCAATTGATATGGTAGTGGTCATGACCCATATGGGGACATTTTGCCAACTTTAAGAAGTGAAGTTAAGTTGGATATTGGTGGCTCATGCCTGTAATCCTCGCTACTCAGTAGGCTGAGATCTGAGGATCGTGGTTCAAAGCCAGCCCTGGCAGGAAAGTCCATGATACTCTTATCTCCAATTAACCACCAGAGAACTAGAAGTGGTGCTGTGGCTCAAGTGACTGAGCACTTACTTTGAGCTGAAGAACTCAAGGACAGTGCCCAGGCCCAGATTCAAGCCCCACAAACAACCAAAAAAAAAAAAAAGAAGTGAAGTTAAGAAGTAGCATATGGAGGTAAACTCATACAGCAGTGACACTCACTAGACACTATGCTGAAAATGCACTATACAACTTGTCGGAGAAGGGGGTTGGGAGGGAAAACAACTGGGAGAAAACAAGGGAAGAGGTGGCACTGTTCAAAAAGAAAGGTACTCATTACCTGACATATGTAACAGTAGCACCTCTGTACAGCATCTCTACGATAGAAATAAACTATTTAAAGAAAGAAGGAGGAGGAAGATTAGGAGGATGCAGCACTGCCATTGTACTAAACTAACAAACAAACCTCTGTAAGGTGTGCAGATTCTTAGGCACCACTAGGAGTCTAAATGAGATGAATGGACCTTCTTCTTTAAAAAGTCTATTTTGAAATAGAAGAAACAAACAAAATGAATGTATGAGTCACATATAAACTTTTAAAAAGTCAGGACCTGGACAGCCAAATAGAATTGAACATAGAAGATCATGCTGAGGACACGGACAATGTGGTTTGTCTGGCGTAGTGTGGAATCTTGGATGGCCAGGCACAAGAACACAGCTGGGTAACAGTACTGCCCATCTTATTTTTTATTACTGTACATCTTATTTTTCTGCCAAAGCATTTATTTCTTGTAACAATAGTGGTGGGACCATAGTTTTTCTAGTTTGATGAGACTGAGAAAGGTTTAATAAAATTATTTTTATCCTTGATTAACTAACTCACCCTTCTACTGGTTGTTTTATACCCACCAACTATAGATTTTGTCCTGGCTAAAAAAAGCCAAGGTGCTTTTGTTTGAAGGGATTCCTAGGAGGAAATGTAGCATCACAACACTCATTAAGGGTTCTTAAAAATAGAAAGCAGGAAGTCATGTGCTGGTGGCTCATACCTGTAATCTTAGCTACTCAGGAGGCTGAGATTTGAGGATCATGGTTCAAAGCCAGCCCACCCAGGCAGGAAATCTGTGAGACTCATATCTCCAATAAACTACTCAGAAAAAAGAGGGAAGTAGTGCTGTGGCTCAAGTGGTAGAGCATTCGCCTAGAGCAAAAGAAGCCTAGGGACAGCGCTCAAGCTCTCAGTTCAAGCCTAGAACCAGACCAAAAAACCCCAAAAACCCAAGGGTAAGAGAAAAGATTTGAACAGATCTTCCCTTCTTTCTTAAAGATTCACAAACAGAAACTATTCTCTTCATTTTACCACCATTTTAGAATTTAGTAATTTAGTTCAATAAAGGAGACACTGTTGGTTCTTAGGAATGACTTCCTAAAGAGTTCTATGTGTGAGTAAATCTCCTGAACATTCAAAGAGTACACGGATTTTTAACACAGGTCACAGTTTCTGATAAGGATTTACGTCCTAACACCTGAAACCATCATAAACAATATTGATTACCAGCCAAAACATGATTGCTGATCACAAAATTTGGCTCATAAAAGAAGGGAGCCAAGTGCATTTTTTAGCAGGATTCACTATTCACTCTATTACAGTGATACTGAGGAATAGTCTAGCCAGTAAATCACAGCTCTGACACTTAGCCACCATTCACTGGGAGAAGCAGGGTGATATAAGAGATTCAAATGTTATTTCAAATCAATCTCTGCCTTAATGAACTGGCTCTTTAGAGTCTTCTTTCACAGTTTTCAAGGATAATCTCTGGGGATATTACAACAGATAATACATAGAATAATATGAGAAATAATATGCAAATGCCCTCAGTTAAAATAGCCATGTGTAAATTCTATTTATCTCAAGAGTTCATTGTATATATCACAAAACTAAGGAAAGTAAGGAAAGGGTGGGTATAGGGGGTGAGAATGTGAAGAGGCGATACCAGTCAAGATGCATTGTATTCATAAACTGCTTTGTTATACAGACCTCCTTTGTATAGTTACTTAAAGAGAAAATAAATAAGTATATTCTATTTATCAACAAAGTCAATTAATGTTATTTTGTGATAGCTTCACCATAATTCGCATTTAAATTTATTAACCCAAAGGCCTTAAAATACCTTCTGAATCATGTGTTTGGGGAGACAATCTACATTTATTTCATATGCTTATACATACTAACTTCTCCCCCCCAAAATAAATAAAAAATCAGGGCATTTGAGATGGCATAAGACAAAAAAAAATCCACACACGTAAAGAGATCTTTCATGTGAAGATAAGCTACGTAGTGCAGTAGGGATGATTTAATTCAAAAAGCTCTTTTCGACAAGCATGAGAATTGCAGAGAATGGATGGGAACAGAAATGCCCTGGCTATGGAGCTGGAAGTCAGATTCAGGCCCAATAAACGAGCTTTGAGAGCCGCCTTCTCACTGTGAATTTAAGGGGAAGCCCTCTGTGACCCCAGTACTCTACTAGCCAGTACTGTATTCCACACACCATGCATGCACCACAGAAGCTGAGCATCTGAAAACCACACTGAACATACATGACAAATTCACAGGGTCATTGCTCAGTGAGAGTCGTCAGTAAGCGGAAAAGAAATTTCGAGGTTGGAGTTGGTTCCTGGAATCCCATTGGATTCACATTTCAACTGCCCCCAGAGCTTCATTCATGGTAAAACACTGCATGAAAAATGCATTTTGTCTCAATTAACTTTGAACATATTAATATGCTAATAACCCCAAGTCAAAATTTATTTGCACACATGCTTAAAAATCCTGACAGAGGACTAACTTTCTTCGTCCCACTAGACATTTCAGTTATGTGTTTTAAAATGTGCCGCTTTGCTTTTAGAGACTACTTGAATTATCTTTTTTTTAAAAAAGTTATCAGATAGTGGGGCTGTGGAGGCTTATCTAACACCATCAGAAAAGACTCAAGCTGGAGGCATGGTTCAAATGGTAGAGTTCTTGCTTAACGAGCAAGAGTTCCCTGAGTTCAATCCCCAGTTCTACCAAACAAATGAATAAATTATTAAAATAAGAAAGGAATCTTAGTCATGTTTATAAGAGGATAATGCAGGACAGTGTGGGGACTCCCTGTTTAGTTCAGGTGAGGCAGAATGAGAATGACTCGGAGCCCAGGAAACAATGAGGCTTAGAATGCCAGCAAAGTTGAGTTTCTACCAAAAACGTTGGTACCTTTAATTTCTTGTGGTAGAACAGGAAAGATTGAAAACTATAATTAGAAATCTTGCAGGATACAAAAAGTGGGGGGGGGGAGAAGCAGCTATTTCTGTGTCATAAAAGCAACGTGGATTCTACCTGGTCCCTTTTGGGCTGAGTTGTTTGATCAGCTTCTTTAAGTCTCTGAGGATATCCTGATATGAGTCTAATTGAAGGGCTCCTGTTCCTCTTTTTATTTTTGCTCTATGAAAAATGTATCGGAGATGTCTTCTAATGAACTTTGATATGGGGAAATGATAATAATGTCCTAATTATATATAAAAATGTAATTACACTTGCTTCTATTATAGAAAAACTCCCTTTATAATGAAGTGTTATGTTGGAAAAAGGTTTTCATTATAGGCGGACTTCTTGACTTGTTAATTTGAGCTCTGATTCCTCACTTTAATATTAAAAAAGTTCTTTGTAAGTTACTTTTGATGTGGCTCATTTATGGTTCATTTTCACTTCCTGGGCACCACAAGGAGCCCAAATCTAAACTTCTTTGAAAGACGCTTAAAAATACATCTTTCAAAAGAAGTTCTTCCTCCGTGTGGTGAAACACGGACAGGTAAGTAAAATATTACTGACTTTCTCACTTACCGGAGTTAGGAAAACTTTTGAAATTTGACAAAAAAAAGAGTGTAAGAAAGGAAGAAAGCAAGCCTATACACCCATAGCTTCCCAGATGTTTAAAAAGAGCTGTACACAAAATGGTAATCCAGAGACAGACAAGTTAAAAATAACTTCCAACCACTAATTAGTCATGTAGTGGCCTCACTGCACTCGCTGTGTCCATCCATGTCTGCCTGTAGGGTTGGTCAGCTCCTCATTGCCCCAAGTGAAGAGCAAACCTGAGAAGTGGAACAAAAATCTATCTTCTTTGCTACTCATTAGAAATCCAGTCAAAGTTTTGATAGGAAAAATGATTAGATCCACTGGAAGAAATTCATTTTGGGGACGGGCAGTTTGTTCAGTTGAATCTTTCCTCTACCCTGCTAGAGAATAAATATTTCACCATGGATGCCAGAAAAGGAAGTGAAGCTCTAAATTTCCAGAATCAATACAAGAAGTTAATGAAAATAAAGGAGACACTTGAAAGCATTTCAGGACAAAAACTATTAGTTTGAAATTCTGTGGTAGTTTGCTCTCTATAATTTTTAAATAGAGTAGAAATCTTGAAAATTTTAGAGATTTCTGCTTTCATGTCACATCCTCCTGAAATATGACCCCTTAGGTACGGGGCATGGAGAGACTCATATATCATTCCTGCCCCTCCATTGTTCCAATTTCCCATTCAGTCTTTTAGTGAACCCTCACAACTCCATCTCAAATCCACTGCCATCCCCCGGTTCCACTCCTGGTTTAAGTCACCACATCTCCCTCTCTGAGATTCCTAGCCTGATCTCGCAGCCTCTTTCATTTTTTTTTTCTTTTGTTGGTTGCAGGGCTTGAGCTCAGGGCCTGGGCATTGTCCCTGAGCTTTTTTTGCTCAAGGCTAGTGCTCTACCACTTTGAGCCACAGGTTTTCTGGTGGTTAATTGGAGATAAGAGTTTCACAGGCTGGCTTTGAACCACAATCCTCAGAGATCTCAACGTCCCAAGTAGCTAGGATTATAGGCGTGAGCCAGCAGCAGCTCCTGGTCCTTCTCAGCCTCTCTTCCTCTCTGCTCTGTTGCTCATGTATAACCTGTGATCTAGGAACCATGGACCAAACAAAGGCACTTGCATGACTACTTCTCTCCCTGGTCCCTCTGTGCACTCAGACTGCCCTCCAAGACACTCACATGGTACACAAGATTCAGTGTTATCTAGCTTTACTTCTGGCCACTGCTATTCTATCACACCTCTGCTCACGTGCATGCTCTGTCCCTCAAGCACATGGTTACATTGTCCACTGGAACTCTAGCCCAACAGCTACATTTTAGGTAAGAAGAAAGAGGAAGAGGAGCAAAGACACAAGGCTGCATCCCCCAATTGAGGGAGTCCTTTTAATGTCTTCTGCTTACATTTCATTAACCATGCTTACCTATAAAATAAACCAGGAAATGTAGTGCTTTATCTGGGCCTAATACTGCTCAAAATAGCATTGTGATTTTATTGGTAAGGCACAGGAAGGGATGGATATTGGGAAAGCACCATGCTGTGATGCTGGATTGACTAACGTGCCTGAGGGCAACTGGCCCCACTCTACCTCAGGATTTCTTGTGCTCACTTACTGTAGTCTAGAAAGCAATTTCTGGAAAATGCTGCAATGTAGACTCCTTCTATTTTTTTTGTTCTCTTGCAGAGAGGAATTACGCTCAGCATCAGGCTTTTCCACCACTGGCCCTTTCTCATTAGGTCTCATTAGGCCCTTTCTCATAGGTCTTAACTAAAATGCTGTCTCTTGAGCAAGACCATCCTCACAACTCAGATCATCCACAGGCCATTAACTTCTCCTGTGGAGAGCACTTGCAAAGCACTGAACACCAAATCAGCAACGGCTGCTTCTATTTGTTCATTCATTTATTGTTTTTATATTCCCAAAGAAAGTACAAATCCAATGAGGTCTTTGCTCACTGTTATTTTCCCAGAAACTAGCTTTCTAGGCCTACACACTGTTCTGCAAAGGCTTGCCAAGCAGATAAGCAACACACCCAGAAAATTGATGCTCAGCCAGTATATTGGTTCAGAGCATTGTTTTGTACGTTGGGCAGTTTGGAGTCACAAGAATTAGGCTCCCACATAGCCATGTAAGGGACTGCCCCTATGTCTGGAATCATTATGCAGAATCAAGAGCTCATGTCTTCTTCACATGGTAGCAAGGGTGGGTTTATCTGCTGGCATAACTATGGAAGTGGAGGATGACTGCTGAGCATGCAGCATTCTTCACAAGTGTCCAGTAGGACACCAATGATGCCAATCATCTATCTTCCCCTATTGTTGGAACATAGTCAAATGTTGTGAATTCGAAAGCCTTCTTTCTAACTTAACTAGCATTCTCCTGATAGAAAGACCAAAGGAAATGATGAAAGAGAAAGAAAAGGAACAGAAGGTACAGGAAGGAAGGAAGAGGAAAAATAGAAAAGAAGCAAGAGATGAAAAGAAGACAAGGGATACTTCAGTGACAGACACCCTTTCATTGGGCAGCAATCTGAGTCCTAGACTTTGGAGAATTGCTGGAAGACGTTTTAACATCCAAGTCTTCAAGTAGCTCATTAGGGTGATGAAAAGGGGCAGTGCCATGTTTGAAGAGCCAAGGGTTCCTGTTCTCCTGAATTATTCAGCAGTCCATATTCCGTGGGCTGCTGCCTGCCCGCCTGCCTTCAGCAGGTGGTGGCCCTTCTGCCTTGCTCTGCCGAACAGCTGCCTGCTCCCAGCCTCCCCAGAGCTTGCAACAGCCATTTGTTTCGATTTAAGACAGACACTGTCATTATTTTGTGCAGAACTTCACAGAAACATTTCCTACTAAATGCTTGAACCATCTGAGTAGCACAAGGCAGGCTGCTGGCCTCATCAATAATGCATCCAGACTTATCAATAGGCTCAGACAACTGATATTTAGAAGCTTCCTCAGAAGGACTGGGGATGAGGATTTTTTCCCCTTTCACACCAGTTAGCTTCATTCTGTCAGTTCCTTGATGTTGACATTGCATCCAACTGTGTTCTGAAAACCAGAGGTGCTAAAACTATGTCTGAGCTATCTGCTCTGTTGCTATGGATGGGCCCAATTCATGGTCGTCAGCCTTTGCCTTTCCTTGCAAGTTTACTTTGAGGGAAAACATTTCCACTCACTTTAGTCCTCACTCAGGTTTTGACTGTTTTATCTGTGTTGCAGTTAATGTGAGCAAGCTCCAGTATATAACCTGCCTTGGTCTTTTAATAGAGCATCTGGGGCATAGGAAGCTATTTTGAGATCACTCACACTCTTGGTGCAATGTATAGGCTAAAAACCTTTTCTTCAAATACACACTCAGAGAAGGACTACTGCAGAGTTCAATCTACTGGCTCATCTGTGTATGCTTTACCCAAAAACAATGCCAACAAAGAAGAGAGCATGGTAAGCCTATCTTATCTGTAAGATGCAGGGCATGCAATTTTGACCAAGCATGACCAAAAAATACTACAAATGAAAAATATTAGAAGAAACGGCAAAAACAAACTTTAAACTCCCACTCGTGTGTCCTGTGGCTCAGTGCGCACAGAGATCTCAGTCCGTTCCTGCACGGTCATAGTTAGGTTTGTAGAGTTGTGAGAGCTGATGAATGTTTACCTGCCCTTAATTTTGTGACAATATACTTCCAAAAAGCCAGTGGTAACCCCCAAAACAAAATAAAAGTAGATGTGTTAATCGAAGTGATACTATGATCATTTGGGAAGGGGTGAAAAGTGGCATGTCTTTAGCAGAAGCTGGGCTTTGTGATGAGAAAAAATGAGTCAAACATCTTCAGTATTCAAGATAAGTTCAAGATAGATTTGGGTGAGCAGTACTAACCAGTACAACAGTAATTATTGTAACAGGCATGTAGCCTATTCCATGCTATTTCATTCAGTGGAGGTTCAGACCTACTACACACCCCAGATAGCTAAAGCTAAGGAACTTTTAAATGCTGAAATCTGCATGGCTTTCTTTTGAATAGTGTTCTCCTTATAACCCTATTTTTGAGGATACCAAAAGTCTACTCTACTCTGAACCTATACGGCATCAGTGACAGAAAGAAAAGCTATCAAAGGGTCTCTAAAACCTTGAATTTGCAATGTGGGAGTGAGGAATTTACATACATATACACACACACACATTGTTTATCTTTTTTATTTTTTGGGCCTGTCCTGGTGCTTGAACTCAGGGCCTGGGGTCTATGCCTGAGCTTCTTTTGGTCAAGGCTAGCTCTCTACCACTTGAGCATAGCTCCACTTCTGGCTTTTTTGATAGTTTAGAGGAAGTAAGAGTCTCACAAACTTCCCTTCCCAGGCTGGCCATGCCATTGGAACCCAGCTAGCACACATTAAAAAAAATAGACAGCAATCACACCAAATCATGTAACCAGTATGGAACTGATTAAAATAATATGGGCTATTTTTCTAGGAAATATCTCATGACATGTTATGTAAAGATATGTCTGCATACAGTATGAGTCCACTAAGCACATACATTTACGTGCATCTCTAGGTAAGAACAGAATTAAAGCAGTCATTTACAGCAGTCATTTCTGGCTGTGACAACAATTTTTTTTCTTTTTCAAAAATTTCCTAAAACAAAAATATTTTGTGTTCATGTATAGAAAAAAGACCACCTACAATAAATTATATTTTTAAACATTGACCTAGAGATGGGGGGGAAGGGGTAATGTCTTTCCTTTGTTCAGAATAGGAAGGGTCAAAACCATCTTGTCTTTGTGTAGACCAAATTAATGACTTGCCAAAATTAAGGCTTATCTATTTAGTGATATCTGGGAAGGAATGGGAACTGAGCTGGGCCATGGACCACCAAACAGTGGAAGCCTGCATTCACCTCCAAGTGGGAAGGATGCCTGGGGGTGGTTTGCCCACAGGTGAGTGGAACAAGGGTAAAGGTAGGAGATACCTGTCTGGTGTTCTCTTGTCGGGGATTGATGGGTATCAGTGTGAACCAGCCACTACACGGTCTCATCAGATGGGGAAAAGAGCTATGGTGCTTCTGGGGCTTAACTGATATGTTCCTTGAGTTAGACGGTGCTACTGCCTCTGCTAATTGGTCTGTGATTTCACAGTGTCCATACCACGGGTGAGCAAGGGAATAAGGCCTTTATTTATTTTAAACCATCTATTAAATTATTGTATTTTGGCAGGGCTTTAGACACAGGCACACATATATTCCATTTCATATACATGCATTATACATATATACATATATATATTATCTTATTTTATTTTTTTTTGTTGGTCGTGGGGCTTGAACTCTGGCCCTGGGCGCTGTCCCTCAGCTCTTCAGCTCAAGGAGAGCGCTCTACCACTTGAGCCACAGTGCCCACTTCTGGCTTTTTCTGTGTATGTGGTGCTGATGAATCGAACCCAGGGCCTCATGCATGTGAGGCAAGCACTCTACCACTGAGCCACCTTCCCAGCCCACATGTATATATTTTATGAACAGCCTTTCAAAATTTTCAGCTGAGCCAAAGGAAAGTCAATGACATAATTTTGCAACTTATGGAACGCAATGGCTCCTCTCAAGGAATGGTGGAGTTGACTAGTAAATTAAGTTTGTTCCTTACAGTTTTAGACAGATTTGTTTTTTGTTTTGTTTTGTTTTTTTGTCGGTTGTGGAGTCTGAACTCTGAGCCTGCGCGCTGTCCCTCAGCTCTTCAGCTCAAGGCTAGCTCTACCACTTGAGCCACAGCTCCACTTCTGGTTTTCTGGTGGTTTATTGGAGATGAGTGTCTCATGGCTTTTCCTGTTCGGGCTCACTTTGAACTGCAATCTTCAGATCTCAGCCTCCCGAGTAGCTAGGATTACAGGCATGAGCCACCGGCACCCAGCTAGACCAAAATTTTTTAAAGAAAAAATTTTAATAATCTCCTTTATCCAATGGGAATACAACTTAAGCCTTTCATAAAATTTAAAACTTGAAGCTTTAATCCTGTTGGCATGATTTCCTGTAAATTAGCATCAACTTATTCTGCCAGTTGTATCTTCTTTTAGCCTCTCAGGACTACAAGTTCTCTTCCTACTAAAGAATCTCCCTGAAATGCATTCTCTCTGTTCGCATTTGTGTGGCAGAATGGATATGTGTTTTAATAGAGCAAAGCAGTCTCATCCTGAATGTTTAGGAAAATTTACTGGCCTTGGGTGAACCCAAAGGGATGTCTGGGAGGAGAGAGCAAAAAACTAATAAATAATTGAATTGTACCATTTACAAAACCAGTAGCAATTAGAGATGGGAATAAAATGGAGTGAACAAAAGACCAAAGGACTTCCCAAGAAGAGAGAAGAAGCTAGGCAGTGTGTTGGGAGCTAGACCTGACAGATATTGCTAAAGATTGACAGAGGCTGACTACTCTGACGGACCACAAGGAGTCATACTTCTAAGAACCACAAGGAAGGCATTTGCCATCTTCTTTACAAACCCTCTCTTTGCAAGTCAGCTCTGTACCAAAGCTGGAGTTAGTATTTGGGCCAGTAAAGACATCGGGGTACCTCAGGAGGGAGAGAGGGGAGAATCAAAAATTTGAGGCCAATCTGAGCAAAAGATAGGGAGGCCTTGATTGAAAAATATTTCTTAGATGGTTGTTCATGACTGTAATCTCAGAACTAGGGACTCACAGCATAGAGCGCATGCCTAGAAAACATCAAAATCTGAGTTCAAACACAAGAACTGTGAAAAGAAAAGAAAAGTGGGAAGGTAGGGTTCCCTGTAGGATGAAAGAACCCAATGGCAATGGCTGTATATTTGGATACTTAGGGCTGGAGAACACCTGGGTAATACGAAACCCATTCCTCAAGGACTCTTAGAGATTCTCAGGGAGGCCAACTCTTATTATAGAGGAAATAGGGGTTTGAGCGTCTTTCTGGAATCTCCCAGGCCTGGGCTAACACTCAGCTTGCACTGGTTCCATACAGTCTTAGAGTCCCCTGAAAAATTTCTGCACATCTTATGTAGATTTGGAGGTTTTTTTCCCCTTCAAAACTGTCAATCAGTGTACTTTTACGAAGTATCTATTATATGCCTACAACATCATGGAAGGTGCTAAGGCATACATACATGAAACATAGGCAAATCACAACACATCACGTATGTGTAACTACATGAGAATTTTTTAACTGCATAGGAACCACATGTTACGCTGTGCGATTACAATGGGCAAGTACAGAAGGCAACAGGACACAGAGTATAGTAAATGCCTTTCCTGAAACTGCTGCTTGTTACTTATTTCTCATTAGACTATGGTAAAAAGCTTCTTGGCTTGCTGCCTCTAATGCTCCTACCACTAAAATCTATTCTTTATTTTGCTACTAAATTAATCATAATGAGGCAGAATTCTGTTTGGCACAATGCCTGGCACAGAATAGGGTCTCATGAACCACTGGTGAAATGAACAAATCAATCAGTGATTCTTATGCATCTGACACAAATATTGCAGGGTCTCATTATTTCCTATTTATCTTTCTAACATTCTATCTCATTCTCTCTCGTTATTGCTCATTATGCACCTAGGCATCAGCCCTGCTGCCATTTTTATCTCATCTTCTAGATCCTTCTTTTTCTGGGCATGCCTTTTCCCTATCTCAGAAGTTTGCCTTTATACATTTTTTCAAAGCCCTTCTTAAGTATCAACAGTTTTTTTTCTTCTTCTAAACACTGGAGGCAAGAAATGACAACTATGACTCTCATCTTTCGTACAAACTTAACTTCACCTTTCTGTGGCACCAATTAGTTTACTTGATAATCAAGTCATCTGGACCAAGACGTTTACCAATTATATATCATTGAGGTCAGGGTTCTTCATTGCAAACAACAGCTTTTGCTGTCATTTGTTTAAGCAGGATGGAACTTACTACAGTGTGTGGGATTTCTGTGGGATAGACAGCCCACCCAGCTTATGTCCTTTCCATCCAGAACAATGCAAGCAGAAGGACAGTTTGGCAATAAGAAGGGAAATGTTTGGACAGAATTTCTACTGCTACTGTCTCCTCTTGATTCATGGGTCTTATAATACCAGGGATCAAGAATCAAGTCTATTATCTTAGATTCTGTGAGAAAACCAAATGCTTCCACTACACACTCAGTCTCCCTAACCCATGACCCCAAGCTCATTCTGCTAATCTTTTAAAGTCTTACATGGGTGCCCTTATTTGGTGAAATATAGGGCCCAAGATGTCCTCCAATATGACAAGGAGAGACATGGTAGAAGTGGGTTTGTTGCAAAGGATGCAGATGAACCCACACTGTAACATCTATCACATTTAATAGACCTACTGAGAGTGTAATGTGTGCCTGCTCATCGGTCTCTGCCATAGGAAGAGGAAGGTGCATAGTGATGACTGGAGGGAATGAGCAGCAAGTGCACAGCGAACAAAAGAAAGGTTAAAGTGAGCTACGAAAGGGGGACTGGAATCCGTGAAAACCTTATGACTTCTGTTAAGGGATTCTTTTATTTGAATCATCAAACTACCATGCCTTAAACTAAGTTACTCGGTTTATCAAAATCTGTGTGGAATTAAGGAATAGAGAACTGGGATTCCATCAATGATACCCTCTTTTCTTTCATAATGAAAAACTGTTTTAATGTTCTTGCATGGCAAGGAAAATATCAATCCCCTCCCACAAAGATACATACTTTGTTCAGAAACTTTATAGACAAAAAAATTGAACCTTAATAAAGGATAATATGTATATGTGATAGCCATAAATGACTTGAATGATTTTGCTATGTCTTCTCTTTAAAATCTATGCAAGAGAAATTTAACAAGTGCCAACGTAAGCTCATTTGCTTGTATAACTTTGATAGCATTATGGATTATATGCCAAGAAAAATCTAAGAAAGTAATGAACATTTTGTAATTATCATTTAGACATAAATTACTGATAACTACAAAGTGAGATAAAAATTTTAAATGCTCAAAACAAAAAAAACAATGGTTAGACAATCAGGAAAACTATTATTGAACAGGGATTCCACATATTGGTCCTTAAACACTGCTGTTTCCAACTTCCAACCAGATTCTTTTAGTCCCTTTTAGTCTTTTAGTAACAGATACTCCCCAATGCCAGAATTATTAAGAAACCTGGAAGCAACGTGGGGAACCAGATTCAGTGAAAATAATGATGGATAAATAGTTGTCCATCTAAGCCAGGTATCAATGGTTCATACTAGTAATCCTAGCTACTTGGGAGACTGAAATCAAGAAGATCAACAGTTTAGCCAACCCAGGGGGAACAAAGTTCCCAAGACCTAATCTTATATAAAAATTTAGGCATTCTATGCCTGTCATTAGGGAAAATAAAAAGCAAGATCTCAGTTCCAGTCAACCCAGTCAAAAAGCAAATTCCCATCTCAAAACTAAGCTGAGCAAAAGAGACTGGAAGTATGGCTCAAGTCTGACTTACAAGCATAAGACCCTGAGTAAAAAAAAGACTCAGCAAAAAAAAATTCTATCAGTTTAATAAACACCCACATGATAGAAATAATTCTTCTTAGTAAAATAGTATTTCTTTGCTAGAGAGGAACTTGTTATTCTGGGTTTGTTTGGGTTTGTGGAGAGGCTGGCATTGTGTGTAGCACATGGGCACATGCTTGCTGAAAACATTGCAAGATTGCTTTTCAAAGTTCTCGGGCAGGTATAGAATTGGACGACTACAATTCCTGCTAACTGACAACAGTCCTGTGTCACTACGAAGGCTGCTTCTTGGTTTCCTAATGCGTAAAAAATAGCTAACGGGAGATTATCTTTAGAGTGGAAGGACAGGAGACGGCTTTCCTGGGATAGGGGGTGGTCAGCCACGGGTTTCAGACTTTACCTGGCTCCTCCATGTCCAATTTAGCAAAGACTCCACTCTTACTGAGCTCCTCAATTCAGCACTTGCATGGTGCAGTGGAGAGCAATTCTCCATCACATGCAATGCGCAGCCACTCCCCACTGTCCCTTCCAGGGCGCCATTTTCAACGATAGCTGCCCACACTTAAGGAAAGAGAATCCAATAACATGAAACTATTTTAATAATTTTTAAAGGAAGTTTAAATGATACACACTCGATCAGGGTTGATGAAAATGGCACTGGTGTTGAAGGGCAACAGGTTGCTAATAAATACAATAGTTTAGGAAAGTGCTGCTTCTGTCATGGAAAAACTATATTCTGGGGGAAATAATACTACTGTAATTCATTTTTGAAAGCTATTGAGACTTCTTGGATGAAGAATGTAGTTATTAAAGGCAAAAGTACACAATATGTTGTAATGAAATGTTTGTGTTTCACACTTCATTAAATGTTTTGTGGGGCTCTGGGGAAATTCTATCTCTCACAAGCACGGGTGGTGTTTACACATGGTAGGCTCCGTAGACGGGGTGTAAGCGCAATGTTTAAAGGGAGGGGAGGTTCCAAGTTCAGCTCATGCAATTTAAAACACCACAACAAGACGTGTGAACAAAGGTAGGCAATATGGAAAAAAGAAAAGAACATATAAAACTTGCTTGTGATTTCAGTTATTTCATCTCAAAGTGCCATTTTTCTTTACTTAATTTTAACAAAAACTGTGGGTTTTATACAGAAGGGTGGCAGAGAATTTAATGGGCTTATCTGGAAAAAAAATCCCAAATTCTGCCACCAAACTTGGCCAATAATATGTTTATTTAGGACTATGAGAATTCAAAAGATTAGCAATTTGGAATCTATATAACTTAGGGTGTATAGAAATCCAAAATTTTAAGTAGTGGTAATGAAGCAAAGAGGTATATAAAGGTGAAAAATTATTAAGATGGGAAGTTCACTCAGAATAACAACCCCAAAATATTATGATTAACTTGGTGGAGAAACAAGATAGATAGATAGATAGATAGATAGATAGACAGACAGTCAGATAGATGATATAAAGCAATGTTAAGGGGGAAAAATCATGGAAGTTCTTACTTTTCAACACCTTGCTTTGTTCCTGAAGTTTTTACTTTGTCCTCCTCAGTGTAGGAACCACTTGCTTACATCTCTGATATGCCAAGGCAATATATCTAAGAAATACATAATAGGGAGTGACATTCAAAACCAAAACTCAAGACTTATTAAAGACAATGTAACCATGTGTTATAGACCATTTGGTTAAAAGTATTAGTGCCTAGATTCTTTAAATATTATTGTATGAGACTGTCAGGGCAGCATTCCTTGGCCTCAGTGTGTGTGTGTGAAAGAGAGTGTGTGTGTGTGTGTATCTGGCTGTGTCTGTGTCTGTGTGTATACATATACTTTTCTCCTTCATGTAGTGTGCTAAACTTAATGGTCTTCCCTAGAATTGAAATTTTAATTAGCGACTTTATTCTACGTCTAGTCACCTAAAAATCTGACTCCAAAATTCTCATTTTAAAACATATTCTTATGGTATCGTTTAATTGTATTTATTTGGGATTTTCAATTTCCATGCTCCTGGATAAAGTAAAATGCTAGTTACTACAAATTCACAACTTGAACTTGGAAGAATATAGCAACTGGGTTTCCTTCTTAGTCATAGATCCATATTATCCACATCGATTTCTTTATTGAACAGTCACATCAGTGCTCATAGAGGAGGCTAACCTGTAATAATACTCAGTTTTAATAACTGTTTTTCCCATTTTACTTCAGAATTTCACTCACAAACTATCAAACCAAAGTGCCATCTTCATAATCATTTCTATCTGCTGTAATTTACACAAAAACATACCCAAAATTTATATGTAAAATTTTCAAAAAAGCAAAAAATATATAACCTCTTTAACAAGTGAGCACAAAGCATTTATATGACAAATTATACAATATTAGTGGATTCCTAGTCAATATTTAAAATAACTACTATAATAATATATATGAGCTCATTTTATATTTTTTTATTGTAAAGGTGATGTACAGAGGGGTCATAGTTACATAGGAAATGAGTACAATTCTTGTTGAATATTGTTACTCCTCCCTTGTTTTCTCCCACCATCTCCCCCAACTCCACTCCCTTCTATACATCTCTTAAAAAGACATCTGTATGGTTTGTAAAACAGATGAGAAAATGACAAAAGTTTGAATATATTCTCTTGCTACAACCAATACTTAAGTTCTGTAATAGTTTCTGCAATAATAAGCTCATTTGAAAGCTGTCTCAAGTTTTATGCGAATCAGCTGTTAACTTTCCCCAAATACTTGAGATAATCAGCTTAAACAAGTTTATTTGGGCTCATATGATCAAATAGCCACACTGCTTTGAGCTTGTGGTAAAGTAACTCATCATGGTTGTCATGTGGCAGAGCAAAACCACTCACATCATAGCCAGGAAGCAAAGAGAGGGTGATGGATTAGGGATCCCACAATTCCATCCAATAACACATTTACAACGACCTAAAGACTTCTCATGAGGCTCTCCCTCTTCAAGTTTCTGCCACCTTTCAACAGGGTCACCCTGGGGACCAAGTCTTTAGCACATAGGTTTTAGAAAACATTCCAGATCCCAATTATAGCAAGAATAGTTTCAGATTAGCTAAATTGCCTTAATAAAAAGTCTACAATTATTGAACAGAATTTTTTGGACAAAAACGCTTTATAAAAATGCCATTGTCCCATGCCTTCCTACATCTGTTTGCTAGGGAAACTCCAGTTCAAATACCATGTTGGCTAAGGATCATGGCCATGAACTCTACAACCAGACGTCCTGGGTTTGGATCCTAGAATCAACGTTTACTTGTGTGGACCTGGTCAAAGAACTAACTTTCTCGTCTGTAAAATAAGGGTAATAAACGAGCCTACATTCCAAGGCTGATTTACAGATGAAATGCCAGTTTGTAAATGTAAACCACTTATGTAAACCAAGTACCACATTCATGAACTATACCCCCACACACAAACCACACACACACACACACATCACACACACACACACACACACACACACACACACAATTAAGTTGGCATGGTTTGTGTTCATATGGAGCACTAAGAAAACCAGAAGGACACAAACATGAAGTGGTTTGAAAATCTTAACTGTTCGTTTCAGAAGGTTTGCATTATTCTCTCCTTACAAAATGCAGTAAGATTATGTTCTTGTGAATTCTACCCATCTCCCCAGACCCCCACACACATGAACTGAAGTACTGATTGCTTGTAAAAATGTTGTTCTTCCCAAATGTTCATATCCAGCTGTGATTTCCTTCAGTGAGAATTCCTACTCTCCTCAGTGTTACTGAGATTCCTGAGTCTGCTTTTAGTCGTGTATGTGTGTGTGTGTGTGTGTGTGTGTGTGTGTGTGTCCTGGTGAATTTGTCACTCTTTTCATCTGTTTCCTTTTAAAGCTGTTTTAAGGTTCATTGCTTCTTGACCTCTCCAGCCTTGCTGATCTTCTAGCTCAGACGAATTCCCCGGATGGGGCTTCAAGAGTTTATTACTGCTGTGCTGTCAACAACCTTTTTCTTCCTTTCACCAACTTTCAGCTACTCCCTGATCACATTCAGGGTGCAAAAACGCTGGGAGGGAATGGCCAGCCAATCCCCAGCCCCCGCTGGCAGCACACAGGACAGAACCTATTTGGAATCCTTTCAAAGGACAGAGCTGCTAAGGCAGATTAAACTCAGAAGCATCAATTCAGGCTCTGGAAGAAACCTAAATAGCAACACAAGAAGAGGGGTCAGGGATTAACTGATGCTAATAGAAATGTTCCCAGGGATAGACCGGATAAAACAGTGCATCCTCGCTGATGAAGGTCTGTGTGTTGTTTCGGCGCTGGGGTCGGGTGGGGTGGGTAATGCACCCTGGGATGGAAAAGCCCCTTTGGCCTGTAATGTTGCTTCGAGGTTCACATTGTGTCTGCTATTCTCATTGACTGTGGTAAGACTTGTATTGCTAGTGGAAGTTCATAATGGCAGTATGAACCGCAAAGACGATGCTTGTTCATCTCTGAGCCAATAAACTCTGTGTGGTATTTCACCACCCTTCATCTCCCCCCATATTATATTAGGCCCATCCTTTCAGCACGAGTTTTTAATGCATTGTGAAGCTATTTCATGGCGAGTCTTAAAAGCTTTTAACATATTTTTTTAAAGACTGTGAAAGAAACGTCACCAATGAGCAAAGTTTGTCTTAATGATTCCTTAACCTGTTTATTATTATCTCCTTCCTACAAATGAGGGCTCTTCCATTCCATCTCTCAAGCTGAAGAGAAAACCCTGAGACTTCTTGGAGCCAATGGCCCTTTGTCCGGACAGGGAAATGCATCCTGGCTCACTCTCCGTAATGGGAAGGCTGTGGTTTTCTTGGTTTCCTCTAAGGGTCTACTAGAAGGAAGTTTAAGGCCATAGGTTTTGTATAAGCATTAAGCAATCCATGGCATGTGTAAAGTGAGCAAGCACAGGTCCCCAAAGCTACAACCTCAATTTCCCCCTTCCTACTTGCCATTCCACTCAATGCACCCTTGCAGAAAGTGTTCATGGCATTATCACTGGAGTGCAGCCAGCCCAGGCACTCTGAGGAGGAGAGGCCAAAGTGCCCATCGCTACAGGCACACAGGCGGACACAAGTCTGACAAGAACACTTCCCACGCCCTGACCATTGACTAGTCTTCCTTGAGGTTATCTGAAGAAGGGTTACTGAAGCTTCCTCTTTTGCCAGGCCCAATCCTCCCATTTGGCAAAGTCAGATAGGGACATTCTGTGAACTTCAACCCAAACGATCTTCAAAGGAGAAGCAGAATAACATGGACCAAAGGAAAATAGAGCCTGGATTGGGAGGGGGCGGGGTTTAATGTGCCATTTTATAGAAGTGTGACCCACTTCTGTCCCAGGAAACTGTCTCATGGCACTGATGTTTGTCCTTCCAGGGGAAGGACTAGGAACATTTTATTTTTTAAAATGAAGCCCTGGTTTAGTGAAAATATTGCCAGATGCCTGGTGGAAATGATGTTGTCCGCCGAGATCTCGTGGTGCTCTCCCGCGAAGAGAAACATTAACCTTCCATAAATATATCTTTAGATTCCATGTTGGTAAAATTATTCTGACCTGCTAGTTCTCATCAAGGACATATGTATCATTTGAAGTTTTCTATTAAGCTGTTTTTTAATTATGAGTAACAAAAAAAAGTTTGAGAAAAATGAAGGGGGGAGGGAATAAAGAGACAAAGCTTTAATGTCCCTTAGCTAAAAAGTAGATGCTCTTTCATCTTTGACAAGATTTTACCAACTGTCCCATGTAGCCACTGGCAATGTCATTATTTACAAGTTGTGGGTAGAAAAATGTGTGTGTGTGCGTGTATGTGTGTGCTCACGTGTGCACATATGTGTGTGTGTGCTGGGGATTGAACTCAGGACCTCATGTTCTCATTTGGCTTTTCCACTGAAAGCTGGTACTTGAGCCATACCTCTACTTCTGGCCTTTTGCTGGTTAACTGGGGATAAGAGTCTGTGCTGATTTCGAACCTAGATCCTTAAGATCTCAGCCTCCTGAGCAGCTAGGATTCTAGGTGTGAGCCACCATAACCTGGCTAGAAAAAAAATTATTTTTGTTGGTTACGGGGTTTGAACACATAGCCTGGGTGCTATCTCTGAGCTCTTTTGCTCAAGGCAAGTGCTCTACCACTTTGCACCACAGCACCACTTATGGTTTTCTGGTGGTTAACTGAAGGTAAGAGTCTCACAGACTTTCTTATCCAGGTTAGCTTCTAACACAATCCTCAAATCTCAGCCCCCTGAGTAGCTAGGCTTACAGGCATGAGCCACAAGTACTGGGATAGAAAAACTTTTTGCTGTAACATTTATTTTTTTTCCTCATTTGACTTTTTTTGTACGTTTTTTTAATTGTAAAAATGCTGTACAGAGGGGTTACAGGGTTACAGTTACATGAGCAAGGTAATGAGCATTGTTACCTCCTCCTTTGTTTTCCCCCTACTATCTCTTCCCTCCCTACCTCCACGACTTATCAACCCCCCCTCCCACCAAAGTTGTAAAGTTCATTTTCAACATAGCATTTTGTACATCTCATTGTTACAATGGGTCAACCTGTATCCTTATTTAAGTATGTTTTTTCCCTTCCCCTCCCTGAATTAGAGAAGTGAATATACAAGATTCAGGGCACCGACATCAAATACAGTGAAAACGGGTTATACCATGGGGGAGGAACATACAAAGCAACAAAAAAAAATCACATGTACATTATAAATATGTTAGAAACAATAGCAAGAAAGAAAAAAGATATTTGTGCCCCTGTCTTGGGGTTCATTTTGCTTAACATCATCTTATATGGTCATATGTACATAGTTTTGGCCTTTTCTGCTTATTCTGCACATGTACTAGTTATTGCAAATAAGAGAAACCATGGAACCTATGTTTCTTTGGGACTGGTTTACTTCACTTAATTTTTTCCAAGTCTTTCCATTTCCTAACAAATGGGGCAATGTCATTCTTTCTGACAGAGGCATAGAATTCCATTGTGTATATATACTACATTTTCTTGATCCATTCATCTACTGAGGGGCATCTGGGTTGGTTCCTTAGCTTAGCTATGGTAAATAATGCTGCAATAAACACAGTTGTGCTGGTAGCTTTAGTATGGACTTGTTTGTGATCATTTGGGTAAATGCCCAAAAGTGGGATTGCTGGGTCATAGGGAAGCTCTATGTGGAGTCTTTTGAGGAAACTCCATACTGCTTTCCAAAGTGGTTGAACAAGTTTATACTCCTACCAACAATGCAGTAAGGTTCCCTTCTGTCCACATCCCCTCCAGCATCTGTTGTTGTTAGAGTTTTTGATTATAGCCATCCTAACTGGGGTGAGGTGGTATCTCAATGTTGTTTTGATTTGCATTTCTTTTATGGCTAGAGAGGTTGAGCATTTCTTCTTGTGTCTATTGGCCATTCTTATTTCCTCTTCAAAGACGTTTCTCTTTAAGTCTTTAGCCCACTTATTTATTGGGCAGTTGTTTCTTTGAGGATTTGTTGTTGGGAGATTTAATTTTTTGTTTTAAGTATATTTTAGATATGAGACCTTTGTCTGTCTTCTCCCAATCCATGGGCTTTCTGTTGATCTTGCTAGCTGTGCCCTTTGCCATGCAGAAGCTCTGCAGCTTCATGCAATCCCATTTGTGCAACATTTCTTGGATTTGTTGTGTTTCTGTGTCTTTATTAAGAAAATTTCATCCTGTGCCAAGGAGACCTTCTCCTATTCCTTCCTGTAATGTTTTCAGGGTGTCTGCTTTGACTCCGAGATCTTTGATCCATTTGGAGTTGATTCTGGTGCAAGGTGATATATAAGATCTAGCTTTAGTTTTCTACAGGTGAATAACCAATTTTTCTAGCACTATTCACTGAAGAGGCTGTCTTTCTTCCATTCTGTTTTTTCAGCTCCCTTATTGAAGATTAGGTGGCTATAGGTCTGTGGGTTTATTTCTGGGTTTTCAGTTCTATTCCATTGGTCCTCAGGTTTGTTCTTGTTGTAGCATTTATTTTAACTTACCAAATATATGTATGTATTAAAGTCAAAGTTGTATACTAAGTGCACAAATGTGACTATGATACAGAAGGAAGACTTTTTCTCCAAAAACAAAAGGAACAAGGATGATACACTGAAGAATGATGAGTTAAATATTGGAACTATCCAATTTCTACAGACAAACTAGGTAGACAAGCAGGCAATTGAAAATCTGGATAGTAGACAAGTGAGATTGAGGATATGATAGCTTTAGGTGCCAACGTGAGGTAATAAATGTAAGTTTCCAATGAAACGTTAATTTAAATTATGACTTAGAAACTATTATTTTATTCCCTCATTAAAAATCTCTTCCACAGTGGCAGATATACTTCCCACTGGATCATTTCACAGTGAATATGGACAGCTCTCTCTTAACCCACCAAGTAAGGGTTCAGATAAGTACATTAACTCTCCGAGACCAAACAGCATGGCGAAGACGATAGAGGGCCCCATGCTTACAAGGAACATTGAACCACGTGAAGCAGAAGAGGAGGTTCAGAACGATCCCATCATGAGGTTTGGCAACATCCTTTTCTACTACAGTGCTGGCAATGGGTTGACTGGTGAAACTAATGAGGAAGAAGGTGATATGGGAAAATCTGGAAAGCAAATGGCTTTTGGCATAAGTTCCCTGGGTTGAAATGTTTTCTTCTCAAAGGCCCTTGAACCAGAGAAAATTAGCTCTGCTCGCTGTCTATTTGGTGTGCCATAAATGTGGTCTGCTAGACTTCCATAGTACTGAGCAAAATTCTTTCCTTGAATTTGCTTTTAAATGTAGTTGTGGTTTCAGTTGAAATTTGTAATACACAGAGATGGAGGTTTACATAAGTAGAGAAAAGTTAGGGTGGGTCTGGTTTTAGATTCTCCACTGTTTCAAGTAACATTTGTTAAGTCACAGAGGTTTGAGAAGCAAAAATAGCACTTGAAGGTATAGAGTTTTGATGTGCTATTTTAAAATCCTATGCCAGTAGGCATGTATCCTTGTGCTCATTCATTTTTTAAAGAGAAAGTGATTATTGTCTCATGAATTGTAACTTTCTTGTCTGGTCCTAAATAATGCAACTTTAGCAAGAAAATCTGGGCTCTGAGACACATTATAAACACTTACAAATATAGCACAGCTACAGTATTCTAGCTGTTTCTAGCAGTTTTCATTATAAATATAGATATTAAGAGGCTCATCATTCTTATCTGTACATGCTCTAATCTGTATGCTAACAAGATGGAGAAACTCACTCTTCTGAAGGTATTGTTTTCAAAAGGCCAACACTTTTTTTAAAAAAAAGTCTTTTTCTTATGGACCAAGGGCCTTTTTTGAGTAGCCTGACCTTTTTGAGTAAATACAGAAACAGGAATAAAACCCCATTACTATATAGATCAGACTCTGATTTCTAATTGCACAAATGCTATGTGAAAGTATGACTCTTATAGGAAATACAAACAATGGAGATGAACTCTCACCAGAGGTCTTTTCACCTGAGAGTCCAAAAATACTCTGATTACTTGTTTGAGATATATTCCCAGCTGGGAAACCTCCTGTGTGTTTGAAGAGCAGCCTGGATAATTGAATTTTCTATATACAGACTTTTTTGGAGGCCCTGGGTTTTCTGTCTCACATCTACTTCAGGCCTCCATCATATGTGATGACATAACATCCTCAAATTGTCCCAGGCTATCCGGAACTATGGCCCAATAAATGCCACCTCCAAATCTATCATGTGAGCATCACCTGAGAATTCATTAATGATGAAAACCCTCAGCTGCCCTTGCAGCTCACAGAATCAGGAGCTAGAGGCGTGGGTCCAGTCATCTGGGTACCTACTGTGTACCAAGCTCTGAGAAGCACAGGCGCAGAGCAACCTGTTTCCTTGTCGTTCACATCTGCGCCCTCTGCAATCTAAGCTCCAGCATTTCTCTCCGTGCCTCTTACATCCATCACACTCCGCTATCTGCTTCGGAACTCTATGATTTGCGTTAAGTCTGCGATGCCCTCATGCCCTTCCTTTCTGTTCTCTTTGTGTCTTCATTTCCACTTTTCTTCCTTTTCTGTCATTTCATAGAGGAATTGGAAAGGGAGAATTGGTAGACCTCAATGCTAAATAACCTTCATCTCCCTCTTCCCAATGCACCCTGACTGCTCTAGCACTCACGTTTAGACTTTTTTAATTTTAATTTTATTTTTTTGTGAAGGCATTGGGGCTGAACTCAAGGCTTTGCACCTGCTAAATGGGCACTCCACCACAATCAACCACATTCCCAGTATTTTTGGACTTATTATTTTTTGAGACAGACTACAATCTACCTAGTTACGCTTTGTGAAAAACAAGGAAGACATGTATGTGCTCTGCATCAAGCTATTGGCTTAGAAGGAATTCAGCCAGGCACTGGTGGCTTACAGCTGTAATCCTGACTATTCAGGAGGCTGAGATCTGAGGATTAAGGTTCAAAGGCAACCTAGGCAGGAAAGTCCTAGCAACTCTTTAACTACCAATAAGCCAGAGGTAAAGTTGTGGCTCAAGTGGTAGAGTGCTAGCCTTGAGCAAAAAAAAGCTAAAGGACTGTGACCAGATTCAAGCCTGGACTGGCATCAAAACAAGAAAAAAAAAGAAAAGAAGAAGAGGAGGAAGCAGAAGAAGAGGAAGAAGCAGAAGAGGAGGAGGGGAGGAGGAGATGGAGGAGGAGGAAGAGGAGGAGAACAGGAGGAGGAGGAGAAACAGGAGGAGGAGGAGGAACAGGAGAAGGAGGAGGAGGAAGAAGAGGAGGAGGAGGAAGGAGAAGAAGAAGAGGAGGAGGAGGGAGAAGAAGAGGAGGAGGTCTTATAAACTTCTTTGTCTGGCTTCAATACAAAATCCCCCAAGTTGTTAGGGTTACAAACATAAGCTACTGGTGCCCAGTGTTCACAACTGTTAAACATTTTTCTTTTTGCTTCTAATCACTGTTGACTGAATAATTTGTACCATTCTTTGGTATTCACTTTTTAAATTTTGCTAAAATACTACTTTCCTCTCCAAAGAACTTTTCTCATGTATACATTACTGATGATTTGGCCTCAATTAGAATTCAGAGTTCAAAATGATTTTCCTTATGAATTACAATGTGTATAGGCTATGTGTTTTCTTCATCTCATTTAGATCTGAAAGAGAATGTCAACATGAATATTCATACATGAGGAATTTATTAATTTTGACAATGGTATTTGTATCTTCTCTATTGCTAATTTCTCAACAGAAAACTTTGCTTGGTAAATGCCCTGATGAGAATATTATCTTGTTCTAAAAATTATTAACAGTATTGATGCAATGCACTTATGTTTTTTTCTAGTAACTTCATTTCGTTTGCTATCAAATTATTCTGTGTGCTTGCTGAAACTGGCACATTTGCAGCCAAGGCTTTGTATTGGTCCATTAACAAAAATTCTCTGTGTTAATACAGCTGGCTGTACTACTGCTTGGAATGAGAAGAAAGAAGACAAGAATATGAGCGTCAGACAAGCTAGCGGACATTCTTTTTTGGCTGATTGGGTGCGAGTGCAGCCACTTCCTCATGGCTGCACATTACTATCTCAGGCTTGTGTGCTTCACCAGTCTGAGGAAGGGTACCTCTCCACCTGCTATCCTGCCTGCCACACACTGTACCAGGTGAGGCATGATCTTCACACTTTAATGACGGGAAACAATGAAAAACAATGAAGAAAGAACTTCCTCCCTTGGTCCACTGCACCTCCTGTTAGAGCCCAGATTTCTCTCCCCCTCAGACCCATGGCAGCATCAAAGCCCTGGGACTCTGGGGCCTGGTTGGGGGTGGAAGTCTTCTTACCCACCTCCTTGCTCCATCCTTTTTCACATCTTTTTCCTGAGTTCCATGCTAGTGCTTGGATCTGCTGGCTGAATGATAAAGGCTTGGTCTTCAGCCTGGGGGCAGAAACGCTAAGAAGTGGGGTCTAATGGGAAAAGAGCACATGCTCCTGGGGGAGATGAGGATGCTGCTGCTACCTGTCTCTGTGTTTTAGATTTTTGGTGACTGTGAAATGAGCAGCTGCTTTTGTCATGTGCTTTCCACCATGTGTGCTGAGCCACTGCAGGCCCCAAAGCAACAGACTGGCTGACCACAGGCTCAAACTCCAACAGCTGCAAGCTGCGATACACCTTTCCTCCTCATACATTGTTCATCTCAGGTACTTTGTCAAAATGACAAGATCAGGGCTGGGAAGGTGTCTCAGTGATAGAGTGCTTACCTTACATGCATGAGGACCTGGGTTTGATTCCTCAGCACCAAATAAGAAGAAAAAAAAGCCGGAAGTGGCGCTGTGGCTCAAGTGGTAGAGCGCTAGCCTTGAGCTGAAGAGCTGAGGGACAGCACCCAGGCCCAGAGTTCAGACTCATTACCGCCCCCCCCCCAAAATGACAAGAGCAATAAAAACAATGGCAGTCCCTTTTTAGTCTCCTCTTCCCTGTTCTTCTCTCTCCTGGCTTCTCCTCTACCTTCTCTCTCTTCCTTTTTTTCCTGTTCTTTTTCTTCCTGCTTCTTCTTCCCTCCCTTCTTAACCCCCTCTCTCTCTTTCCCTCTCTCTGTAATACTGTAACACTGGGGCATGAACTCAATAGTTGTGCTTACTAGGCAGGTACTCCACTTCTTGCTGTAGTTATTTTGGGGCATCTCATAGCTTTTCCAAGACTTTCTTGGACCATGATCCTCCTGTCTCTGCCTCCCACAAAGCTTGGATGATAGGTCAATGTTACCATACCCAGTTATTGACTGATGAAGTCTTGATATCTTTTTGTCTAGGCTGGCCTCAAACCATGATCTCTGTCTTCCGAATCTCTGGATTACAACTATGAACCACTGGGCCAATGCCCAGTCTTCTTTCTACAAGCAGGATGATAATCAGAAGGATAAGGGAGCTAGAAAGTTTCCTTATCGTTGCTTCTGTTCAAATGGCAACTGTCATGAAAGGCTTTGTGGACATGACTGGCACACAGGCCTACAGTTCTCTCTGAACTCTGAAAGTAGCAGAATTGTTACCTTGTCCACTGTACCAGCACAAGGTTTTTATTTACATTCTAGAAAAATCTAGAATATAGCAAACCATTTCAAAGCCTTCATCATAACTTTAGGGTCCCCGTGAATGGAAATCTTTCACTTCACTCTGTGGGCAAGTTTCCTTTCTCCTTTTTATAGATCAGCCTTCTTTTTTTCCTTCCTTTTTTTTTTTGCAAATCAAAACAATTTACTATAAGAGTTTAAGAGTGCCTTGATAGGCATCGATTAGTTTAAATATCACAGTTCATTCTCTTCCCCTTCACCACCAAGAACACTGATGTGATGGCTGTCTCAACTTGGCTTCTTCTATTGGTCTTTTATCTGACAAGACACCTTTGGCAAAGTAATGACAAAGGCTCATCAATATGCTACTCTTCATCTGCCTGACACTGAAATCAATGAACTGCGGCATGAGTCCCTCTATCAGCGTTGTCAGAAAGGATCCCCGTGCTGGGCAGAGCATGCTACCTGATTTCTCTAAGCACTCATTCATTCCTGAAAGCTTTCTGTCAGCTGTTACAACAGTGACCCTGTGTAGAGGTCAGAGATAAAGATGCCGTACCACCCGAGGAGGCTCGGCCAGGCTGGAGGTGGGGGAGACGCTCCGAGTGTGAGATGATATAATGGCCTGTCTATCTGTCCCTGGGGAGACATCACATTTTCTGTTTCTGGGACATGTGAATGGTGGGATCTGCATTTGTAGGGCCTGGCGCCCTAATTTGTCATATGTGACAGCTGGGATCAGAGGGTCACACTCAACATCAAGTAATAACTTACCCAAACCAAGGTCGATCGATTGGCCGAATCAGTTTTACCAAGAAAACTTAAAGCCTTCATGAAAAAGTTTTTAAAGTCTGATTAAACTTTTTCATTGTGCTTAGCCAATGCTAGTAACAAAGCAGAGGAAACAATTGACCAAATTCCTTTTCACCTACTGAAATAATTTACAACCTTGCCTAAGACTTATCACACAGACAAAGTCTACTTGCAGTCACAAACCTCATAAAAGAATTTCTCTACTTCAAAGTTTCTGGGTGTGTTCTTATCCAGAAGATGGTCCCCGGTACTCACAACCATTACCAAGAACTCTAACCTGAGGTAGAGTAACAACTGGAGGCCTTTGGTTTCAGTCAGTCACATACAAATTACTCAGACTGGCAAGTATCTAGGTGGCTAGCACATGTGACTGTCTTTTGGCTTGAAGGGATTAAAAAACAAAACCCATCATGCCCTAGATGATATGATTTTTCTTTGCTAAAAAAAAAATACATTTTGCATAATTAAAGTGCACTTTTTCACTCATACTGAGCAGTAGTTAGTTCTGTTGTCTCCTCTACCATTCTCAAATCATCCATTCCAGAGTAGTAACATTGACCACTTTGAAATACTTCTACTTGTATACATTAATGAGAAAATCCTACAAGCAACGACAGATAGCGTAGCTAAAATCCAAAGAAGCTGACATGTGTGGAGACAATTGCCAAGAAAATCATCAGAGAAGATAGGTTTTAATGGAATAGCCAAAATCAAAACAAAATCAACAAAAAAATGAATTTTGAATAGAAAGGCACGTGAACGCATAGAAGACAAAGTCACAAGAACACTGATCATACTTTGAGATCCCAAAAGGGGTTCTCGGGGGTAAATATCTAAGGAGCTCCCCCCTACCATGGCTACAACTGCCAGAAGAGGAAACCATAGCCTCTGTCAGGTGATAGAGAGAGAGGTAGGACTCAAATGATCATGTGGTCAGAAATTAGAGTGATTAGAATTAAACCACAAAGTGAGAAGCCACATATAAGCCGAGGAACAAGGGATTCCCACCAGTGTCTCAGGGAAAGGAAGATGAGCACGAGGGGCAAATACTTCCAGCCAGTCAAGGAAGCAGTCTAGGGCAAGACAGGAATAAAAAATGCAATGGCCTAAGAAGCCAGAGTCTGCCTGAAAGGAATGTGTAAATTACTCCCAGAAAATAACTTATGTGGAACAAATTATGTTTGGGGTTTCTTCAATGTCTTTTTGTTGTTCCTTTTTTGTTTCTGGGGGTGGAGGGTTCCGACAGGGTTTTGTGTTTCTATTTAGGATAAGCTTCCAACTGTGATCTTCTACTTATTCCTCCCCAAATCTGGGATTACAGGTATGACCTACCACAAGCAGCTGGAGACAAACCTTTTATAGCTATCATCCAACAGCCACTTTGCTAACAGACAAGGTCATTTATGCAGGGATATTAGTAATTTCATTGGGCCCCTTGTCTGGAAGGGCCCTGCACTTACTTTAATGACCTGTCATCTTCATCGTGAAACTCCTAATCTTGGAACAAAAGGAACCCCTGCTTTTATTTAGAACTTGGCCTTCTTGTTATGTGAGACAACAGGTTACTGCTTACTGTTACCCAGTAAGTGGCTGCTTATTCAGACTGAAAACTGTCTTCACTGGTGCATAATTCTAATACTCTGGAAAGTTTTGACGTTTTAAATTCTGGAATAGATCATATTATCCAAGAACATCTTTTTTTTCTTTCCCATTTCTCATGCAATCTGGATAAATTTCAGCTAAATGTATTATGACTGTTAGGATTAATGGTGTGAAACTTATTAAATTACCCTACCTGCCATGATTCATTATTATAAGCATTTGAATTCCCCCATCCAGATAGCAATGCAAAACCAATTTTCTTATGCAGTTGGGAAAAAAAATTCTAAAATTTATAATCATCAAACAGAAGTAAAACAAAGCCAGGCACTGGTGGCTCACACCTGTAATCCCAGCTACTCAGGAAGCAAACATTGGGAGGATCAGTTTTGAGGCTAGCCCAAGGGAAAAGATGGCAAGATCCCATCTCAACCATTATCTCTGCATGTTGACAGGTACCTTTCATCTCAGCTGTGTGGGACACAGAGATAGGAGGATCATAGTCCAGGCAAAAGTATGAAATGCTGTCCCCAAATCACAAAAGAAAAAAAGACTTGAGGAGCCCTTAACTAGCTTAAATGATAAGAGTGCCTACCTAGTAAGCATAAGGTATTGAGTCCATACTCCAGTGATACAGAGACAGAGAGAGAGAGAGAGAGAGAGAGAGATAGGAGGAGGAGAAAGAGAAAGAGGAGGAAGAAGAAACAAAGGTTCAACTTTTCATTGCTGTTTTGATGTCCATAATCATGAGACAGCACTTGAGATGATCACTGTATGAGGAGACAAGGTTTACCGCAGCTTGCAGCTGTTGGAGTTTGAGCCTGTGGTCAGCCAGTCTGTTGCTGTGGGGCCTGTGGTGGCTCAGCACACATGGTGGGAAGCACATGACAAAAGCAGCTGCTCACCTCATGGTGACACCTCATAGAGACAGGTAGCAGCAGATCCTCACCTCTCCCAGCAGCCTGTGCTCTTTTCCCACTGGGGCCCACTTCCTAGAGTTTCTGCCACCAGACTGAGGACCACACCTTTGACATTCAGCAGATAGATCCTAGCACTGGCATGGAACGCAGCCTGATGAGAGGCGCTGTGCACAAGGAAGCGGAGGAGTAGCCACAGTCCTGAAGCGCGAGGGCTCTCGAATGAAGAAAAGCAGGTCAGACCAATGAAGAGGAGGATGGCCTCTGAACCATACACAGGCACGCCGGGAGATGGGTCTTCTTCTCCCCTCTTGCCAGCACAGCCACCAGAGAGAGAGGTGAAGGAGGGTGGAGCAGGGAGGTGGATGAGGAGACTTCCTCCCCCAGCCAGGCCTCAGTACAGCTGCCATGGGTCTGAGGAGGAGAGAAACCTGGCCTCTCCAGGCACTGTAGACAAGATGAAAGACAGACAACGAGAGTAGATTTGGGAATTTGGTGGGAACAAAGTGGGCCACAGAAATGACAGAAATGAAAGTGTCCTGAACTCCTGACCTGTGAGATCTTATGCCGGAGTGCTGGGACTGAGTCAAATGGTAGAATACTCATCTGATATCTACAGACAATTAGAGAACTTCTGGGTGTGGGAAAACTCTCAGATTTCATCATAGACATGTTATGTGTTAAGTGTGAGTGGAGAGAAAAAGAAGATTTTGTTTCCCTACATAGATTATTTTACAGAATATTTGGGTGGTGCTCACCTTGGCTTGTAGTTTTTCAGCTTATAGGCCTGAGTTCAAAATCCTTAGTCTGACCATTTGTGATTTTTGTCTCTTATTACTCCAGAATCATTCCCCAGCTCCTCCAACTTCTCGCATGGTACAACTTGAAATTTCCAGGCTTGCTTTCTCTGCTCATGTGGTCCTATTTGGGGTTGACCCTCTCCCTCATCTTTTACCAAACTCCTCCATGACCCTTCAAAGCCTACTATTGACTTTCTATCACTCTCATATCTTTCACAGAGTCTTTTAGACAGAATTTACAAGTCTTGCCATTTGGGCATTTCTTTCTTTTGTTCACATTTCCACTGGGTTTTTAAAAAAATGATTGAGTCTTATTTTTTCCCACATTTTTATTTTTGCCCAGTGCTTTTTTTTTTTCTTTTTGTACAAAGTCTGCCAACATCAACACTACTGACATTTGGGACTGGATAATTCTTCACTGGTTCTGTCTGCTATTTTCTAGGAGGCTTAGGCATAACCGTGGCCTCTGTCCACCAATTTTCAGCAACACCCCTTCCCCCAAGCCATGAAAAACGAACATTCTCTCGCCATTGCCAGTTGTCCCAAGGAGGCAACATTGCCTGAGGCTACTGTATAGGCTGCTGCAGGGGGGTGCCTTGACTTTTTCATCAGATGAACTCAGAGACTAGCACAGCACTGATTCTATCACACACACACACACACACACACACGGCCTGCTTTAATGAAGGGAAGCAAGGGTGACACCACTTCAACAAAGTGCTCCTGAGCACCCAGTGTCTGCAGCGTTCTTCTAGGCATTCCCCATAAAGATATTCTCTGGTGAAAAATGATGTTTCACTACAAAAAAGGACAAAGGTATGCTAGGCTTTCTTTCTGAAAGCAAAGGGCATATTTGAGAAAGTTTTCTGAGCCCTGTGGCCTCGGGCAATTTTTGACTGTGTAGCTCTTGAAGAATGGCTGGCTGCCTCCCTCCTGGCTGCTCTGTGGCTCCTCGCGAACTCCTCTCTGCCTGAGTCTGCTAAGTCCCCCGCAGACCTTTCCTGGTGGGTCTCCTACCCACTCAGCACCGAGGGAGAGACCCTCTGCGGACTCCTGCTCCACTCAGACTAGACCCTGATCAGCAGACACGAATGGCTCCATGGCCGACAGCCAAGTCCATTGTCTGCGAGCTTGCTGCGCCAAGGTGTTTGGCTCCTGTTTACTGGGCTTTTATCTGCATTTATCTTTTCCACCAAATGAATTTAAATTACAGCTTCGTCTTTTACTACTGAGGCTGTCTCCTGCATTCTCTCTCTTCAAATGACTTCCTAGTAGAACCCACTCTCTTCTCTCGGAGAAGGTTATAAATATTACGAGATGGGAAATGGACAACTTCTAGGAAGGCACTGAGAGTCCAGCCTTGCTCCACGGGCCAAGGTCAGATTTCCCGGCAACATAGTGCAGGACTCACGGAAGAGATTTCAGATTTAAAATCTACAGGAATGAATGCCTCTTTCTCACGTGCCTAACTGCAAACCTTGCCTTCTTTATTTTGCATAGTAAACGATGAATGCGAAACACAAAGATCCTTGTCCAAAAAGAAATGTATTCCTTCCCTGACTTATGAAATGGTAACCCCTCTGTACATTACCTTCATAATAACAATTTTTTTCAGAAGTCTCCTGGTAAGAAACAAATGGAAAGCTTTCTTTTTCCTTACCAGCAGCCAAAAGACCATACACAAGGAGAAAGCAGTAATGTCCTGGCAAGACTGTGGCTTGTCTTCTTGTGTTCTTTTTTAGGCTCTGTGAAAAATCTGAAGCCCTGAATTGGAGACTTTATATTTTAAAACATTACAACAGGCTGTAGGGCTCAGGCTATGCCTTGTGTTATGACACTCCATGTTGTGCAAAGCAATGGCTCTCATTCTGTGACTTGCCCAGAGTGACTCCATTTTGAGTACAGATGCTCAGGTGGAATGATGACCTCTTGTTTGTACAAATCAACCATTTTCATATGTGTGACATAAACCCTGTGGCACAAACAAGCTGATGAATAACTTCTTCACATAGATGAAATATTGTCACCCACAACGTTGCCAAATTAAATCAGAAATACATGGATCCATGGATATTTCTAAACACCTCAGAAGAATCAGGCCTGTGAGTTTATCCAACACAGCACACCGAGGAATGGTGCAAGTCCTTTTTCTGGATTATGTACAAGGAGAGCACCACACATTGGGATACAGCAACACCCACAGACACACCATCAGAGCACCCAGTGCAGGGGTCATGAGACTGACAGATGATGAACTCTCACCTCTGACCCTGGGCTCCAGTAGGATCCCCCTCTTGAATGCCTCCTACAAAAGTAATTCCTTTGACTCAGCTCAGTGCCTGGAATTGACCTGGCACCCAGACAGCTGTGTAGCCTATTTTGTTCTGTTTGGGTTTGTTCTGTGCCTATCTTATCTAACCACCTGAAGTTACTCTCTCTGCATCTGTTATCACTTGTCTTTTCTTACCTTCTATAAGGCCCCTTTTAATCCCTACAGCTGCTTTAACCCTTTCTTAGACATTCTGTAACCCACCTCTACCATTGCATGAAGGTTTCTGCATGATCTGAGAGTTAACATTAGTAATTAAGGTTATAATAGAAGAGCCTGTGAGTGACAGCGGGCGTGGCTGCCAAGTGGGATCAGTAGTCCTTGGTAAATGAAAACCAATAAAATTGATACAACCTGTGAATTTACTGTTACTCAATAAATTTTGATACTGTAGGAAGAGACTGTGTCTACACGGACATGCTAGTGCCCATTCCTAGTGCCCTTTTCTCTTGTTCTGCTTCTTAGAAGTTGATAAGAAGTTAAATATTCATGATTCTAGCTTTTTCTGAAGTGTACACTTGAGCATGTCATCTATTTCTGCCCAATAGGATATACAAAGAATTGTTTTTCTGGGGAACTCTGAGAGAATGTTGTTTTCCTGATAGGAAAGCGAGGCGATCTTCCTATTATAAATCAAGTTTTCAGGTTAACAGGTCACAAAGTGACGTCAGTGATATCGGCCTCTTCTCCAAATGAGCACAGGAGCACGGGAGACCTCTAATATTGGTGGAATTCGTGTTAGCCAAGATCAAGGCGCATATGTGATGTGGGTAAGGAAGGAATGGCACCTTGTTCATGCACAGCTCCCCCACCCCTCTTCTCCTCTCAAAGCTCAGGTTGTAGAGAGACCACGGGGCCTTTGCCAAACCAAGAAACTACCATCTCTGCTTCAGCCCCATCCTGCACTACAAGGCCTTCCCACCAGGCTACACTTTCTCTGTCACCCCTCGAGGGGGCCTAGTTCTAACACCGTACCCCCAAGTCTCCCAGACCCAAGAGATTCTTCTCTCCATTGCATTTCTATAGCATGTTATGGGTGTCATGTTAGACATTTATCTTATGGCTTTACTTGATACTAATTTTATTGGTATAAATAAACATCTACTTGGATTCCTTGCTCAGCTTATAAATGAGCTGAAGTCAAAGCAGTCTGTAATTTGGTTACCACCATGATCTCCAGTGTCTACCTTGTGCTTCACGAGTACTATAACATTCATACAGTCATTATGAATAAGCACATAGCCTGAGTTCACTTTCTTTTCTGAGTTCACTTGTTTTGGGGGGTTTTGTTTGTTTGTTTGCGCCAATCCTGGGGCTTAAACTCAGGGTCTGGGCACCGTCCCTAGGCCTCTTTGTGTTTAAGGCTAGTGCTTTACCATTTGAGCCACAGCCCCACTTCCAGATTTTTCTGAGTAGTTTATTGGAGATAAGAGTCTCAGGGATTTTCCTGTCTGGGCTGGCTTTGAACCACAATCCTCAGATTTCAGCCTCCTGAGTAGCAAGGATTACAGGCACAAGCCACTGGTGCCCAGCTGAGTTCACATTTTTAATTGTTATAATTTTTTGTTTTAATTCTAGAGATAGCTAAAGAGAGTGACTTTATGAGCTATTATTGTACATGAAATTTGAATTTTCAAGGGACTCCTGGGATAGGTGTTCCCTTTCCTCTCCCCCTCCCCTTTCTGTAGAAATATCTAACGTGACACAGAGTGGTTAATAGGGAGAAAAAAATCCTTTAAGTCTATACTAGGGCAAGTAGAAGATATCAACTCACTCGTGAGCAAACTTCTGACGATAAAAAGAGGTTGAGAGAATCGCTGGCCTGTCAGAGAAAATCATCAAAGAAGCAGAGTCCCTGATTTCACAAACCCTAATAAAGTCAGCTATGGACTAGAGCAAGCCAGAGCATTGCCCCTAATATCGGCCACACAGGAAAGCAAGAAAAGCACGGCCACGCAGTATCTGGTGATCATCACAGTAATTGGAGCATGAAGGAACAACTTTTCTTAAAACAACGAGCATCCGTCTGGTCAGCTTTATAAGGCGCAGCCTCTTCACTTATGTATGTTTTCACAGATCACAGCATCTCTCTGTGAGCAACGATTTTTTTTGGAGTCCATGTCCGAAGGCTTTCATGCCCCTCTGATAACTGTTGTCTATTTTTATTCGAATGGCCAGATGACCTAACTAGAAAGCTAGGAAGTCATTTTTAAAAATGAAATTGACATTGCTAAAGCATTCATAAACACTGTGTGTGACAGAGGTATGGCTTACAGCACCATGATGTGGCTGGCATTGGACCCATTTCACAGATGGGAATGTTGAGTCTTCCATGTGTTTTACCATGCCCTAAATCATGCATCATGTGCTTGAACCAATGGTGTCACTCTATAGGGCCACAGACTTGGTCTCAGATAGACATGTGAGGAGTGTTCATTTTCTGACCAGAGTGAAGCTGTATTCAGGTGTCTGAGGACTTTGTTACCCTGCCCCTATAATTCCGAACCAACTGACAAAACCAGTTAAGTGGCCAATGTTGAAAATGTTTCTAACCCAAGTCGATGAACCAATGTGGTTGGGATGGATTATCATCAGCCTCAAGATTCAGAGCAAATGGAGAGACTTTGATCAACATCTACCCTTGATAAATAACTACTCCTAAAAGATGGTCCTGGCCGGTGACCACTTAAAGCAGAAATGATCCCAAGGACCTTGAAGCCCTCACCAAACAGAACTAGTTTGACCTATTTTAGACTGCGGAGTCTAAAATATACTCATCAGTTAGGAATAACCTATAAGAAGGCAGTTATTTCTGAGAGGGGATGGGGAGGAAATTCTTTGTTTCATTTACCAAGATCTCTGTGATGGGAGGTTGGCAATAAAAGAAGAAAACATATGCTGTCCCTCTAAAAAACCAAATGAATCGTGGTGGGATTGGAAACTGGTGGTTGGGGTCAGTGAATACGGAACTGAATTTACGCCATTAAAATCACCAAGTCAATTTTCAAGGAAATGGGAACAGAGAACTGAAATTCTCTTGGCAAAGATGTCTTGAGAATTATCTAACTCAATCCCTAATCCTATTCATTTGGAAACTATAATCCAGGATGATTTTAGAACATTTGACTTCTGACACACAGGCTAGAAGTCTCCTACTATCTACTCAAAGATATCCTAGACCACAGTTAAAATTTACAAAATCTGTATAACATAACACAGCATGTACTTGCCCTTCAAAAGTGTTGTACATTAGAATAAAAATTACCTCCATCTTCTCAGGGCAGCCAGATGGGAGCTGCCTTTGGTATGTAAATGTGTGTCACAAATAACAGAATGGGGCTATTCCAAAAGGATTGGAGAACCAGCTTAGCATCCTCAAAATGTATATTGAAAACGATGCCAGGAGACAGAATCCTAATCTTTAAATAAAGCATTGGTCTCTCCACAAGAAAAATAGAACAGCAAGCATTACTTCTTCTTGCTCAAGACAAAATAAACCTGGAGAATCTGTGCACTGTGTGCAAATTGAGCACTGGTGGATACTGTCCTTCTCAGGAAGTGGGAGAAGCCCTCAAAACTTGAGTGAGATGGATTAAGGACAAATCAAAGGAAGCATAGCTTTATACAGAAAATGATACTCATCTGGAGCTCATTATCACAAAGAGGTATACGGGCCAGGAATATAAATGGATTCATAAAGGTTTGGGCCAAATTTATGAATGTCAGAGCCATAAATGGCTACTCAGACAGAGTACACCTAACCTTTAAGGTTAATGTCAGCGAGGAAAGCACTGTCCTTCCGTAGTGAGTCCCCTGAGGCCTCTGTAGTCAACACAGTATCAGGTGGATGGAGCATGCGACTCGCCTCGCAGAGTGGCTCTTCAGTTTTTAGCTCTTAGGTAGATGGACAGTGCCCTCTCTCTAGAAGCATGTGTGAAATCAGGCCCCCTTTAAACAGAAAGCCAAAGGAATGGATGCTGCCAGACTTCACTATTCATGTCATCAAGATGAACTAGTGTATGTCTGAGTCAGACAAGGTCAGATAAGGTGATGTTAGGGAAATGAACCCTAAGATATGTATTCAAATGCTTTTTTTTCTTTCATGCAATTGTTTCTAACACATTTATAAGATGATTTCTTTGTTGCTTTGTATGTCCCTCCCCCATGGTATAACCCCTGCTTTCACCGTATTTGATGTCGGTATAATTTGTGGAGGGGAAGGGAAAAAACAAATTGTTTAAATAGGGATACAGGTGGACCCATTGCAACAATGAGATGTTCAAGTCGTTATGTCGAAAATGAACTTTACAACTTTGGTGGGGGGGGGGAGGTTAAGGGGGGGGGGGGGGGAGGATGGGAAGGGATGGGAAGGGGAAACAAAGGAGGAGCTACAATGCTTGATAAGAAATGTACTCATTATCTTACCCACGTAATTGTAAGCCCTCTGTACAGTATTTTCACAATACAAAATAAATAAATATTAAAAAAAGATTAAACTGAAGGGCAGGATTCCGGTTTTGCCATCAGAAGAAAGTCAAGGTTATGAAACCGGGCCCTATTTACCAAACCCCAGGACAAGTTACTTACCCCATTGTGCCTCAGTTTTCTGACATGAAGAGTAGGGACAATAATTGACATGGGTATTACAAGCCCGGCATAAGCAAGATCTCTATAGGAAAGTATCTTAATGGGTGGGGTTGGGACAGATGGGGAGAATGACTAATAGCCATGATTGTTTTACCCTTAAGGAGAGGTTGTTGAAAGGACAACATGATTCAAGACACGAAAACTGAGGTGTTGAATTGAAACCCCTTCGTACAGCTACTTTAAAATAATTTAAAATATATTAATAAATTTCAATAAAAGAAATCACATGTAAACTGGCCATCATTAAGACACCCTCATTCCAATCTATCTATCTATCTATCTATCTATCTATCTATCTATCTATCTATCTACCTACTCTATTTATTTTTGTTGGTTGTGGGGCCTGAACTCTGGGCCTGGGCACTGTCCCTCAGCTTTTCAGCTCAAGGCTAGCGCTCTACCACTTGAGCTACAGCACTGCTTCTGGCTTTTTCTGCTTTTGTGGTGCTGAGGAATCAAACCTAGGGCATCATGCATGCAAGGAAAGCACTCTACCACTTAGCCACCTTCCCAGCCCCACAAGATACCCCTCATTTTTGTGGTCCTCACCAGCCTCTAGGAGACTCAGAATATCCTAAGGCCACAGCAGGGCAGGTTGCAAAGCTGCTTCTCTCATCTTGATCCATCTATTCTATTATAGATAAATAGGTTCCATGTATGCCATCTATTCATTCAACAGCTTTCAGTCCAAGGACTAGTAACGAAGGTTTAGTCCACATCTATTGGCCCTTAGCTCAACTATAGCTGGATTCGCTTTGCTGCTTTCAGAATTAAACTTCATTTTTAAAAAAATCCTCCAAGACCAAATTTACATTGGGGGTGAAGAATATCCTGGCTTATTCTGACCAAATCCACACAGCTATACCTCTTCCACCCCTGCAGCCTAAATGTGCCCCCCACCAATCTCCTTGTCATTACTTCCTGCTGTCAGTCTCACATTGGCACAGGCGACCTTGGTCTACTTTGTCACGGTGAAAAGTTTATCCTGCAGATTTTCCACTTCTCGGGGCTTCCATGAATGTCTGTGCGTACCTTGTGTGTGCTCCCAGCTATCTCCGGCGCTCCCTGCTTCTCAGAGCATCGGTACAGAGATAATATTAATGTGATTGCAACCGACAGGCAAAACCTCATTTCTCTCTGCTTTGATGGAAAATGTCTGTTTGGAAGGAAAATGTGCAGGCATTGGCATTTTCGTGTGAGGTCTGGATGAATGTGTGCAGGTCCTGCCGTGGGCTGCAAGATTTTTTTTTAAGTGGACGGGTGATCTATAACCATTAAAATTATTTCCCCAAAGGAGTCTCCATTCTGAAACTAGGGAGAATAAACACTCTCTAATTACCTCTGGCTTTTGCTATTGGATTTGGAAGAGTAGGGGGGCATAAGGATTACATAACTCCCCAAATAGCTCCTTAACCTGACACGTGAGTGTTTTAAAATTCTGGACACAGCTGGCAAATCGTGTTTCATTTTTATTTATGTATGCATTTGTTTACTGATAGTATCAGAAATTAAACTCAGGGTCTTAGGTCTGCTATGTAGCTCTTCTACCACTTGAGCCATTCTGCCAGCCTCTTTCTGAGTCACTTGTTTGTTTTTGAGACAGGCTCTTCTGTTATGATAGGGCTGGCCAGGATTGCAATCCTTTATCTCTCTGGGATGTGCATCACTATACCCAGTCACTGTGCTTCCCAGAAGCTGGGATGGCAGGCCTAAGCTACCCAGCCCACCCTCCAGATGAAGCCTTGTGCACTGTCCTCATTTCTCCCACTAACCTTCTTCCCCCTTCTGGCCTTGAACCATGATCCCCTGAAGTCCAAATAGCTGAGACTATAAGCTTGAGCCATGGTCCCTGGCTATGATCATGTTTAAATCTAACTAAAATATTTAGATTTGATTTAGAATCATAGCAGAACAGTGAAAAGTGATAGGAAGATGCCTGGTTGGGAGATAAGCTCCAGCTCTTCCACTTGGTGGTAATCCTTACTGTATTCCCAAGTCTTCATTTACCAATCTGTAAAATGGGAATAAGAAAATCTGTTCTAACTAGCTTAAACTCATAGAGTTATTTAAAATGCCTGGAAATGAACTCTGTAAATCATTTTGTGCTATAAGATCAAAGTTGTTATTGTAAGACCCAAAACAGAAGTTCCTGGAAAAGTATAAAGAAACCTACCAATGGTCTAGAGGGATTTACAAGCCTGCATTTCCTGAGACCATGCTGTTGGTTTGCTTAATTCTTTTATTGTTTGCTCTTTGTTTAACAACAACACATACAAGAAAAAAAAAAGCCTAACAGTATTTAAGGAGCAATCTGCCCAACTATGGTAACGATGCTGCCTTTTCCCACACATTCTGGAAACAAGAAATCATCCGCAGTAATGGCTACACAGAGGCAGTTCTGGGCCTCTGTATAACAGTCTGCTGGGCAGCTCCCCTGACCTCCGCTGGACACCAGCTTTACGTGATGACCGAGCCCTTCCCACGAGCATACATTTCCACTGATGGCTGTGTCCAGGGCTCCAAGCAGCCCAAGGCCACTGACTTCTCTCTAGATGGCTGCTGGGTGCTGTGACCTAGGTGTGACCCGCATGTGGAAGGAACTGGGTGAGAATTTGGTGCATGCACAAGTGAGAACACCGGCCTTGTCTTCTTAAAGGCCTGTATTTTGAAGGCACTGCTGGAGGTGCAAAGGGATGAGTCAAATCCCACAAAGGACCTTGAGCAGACTCAATGTCCTGGCCATCAACATGGCCAGGTGATGACCCCTGGCTAAGATGCACGAATTGAGTCTGTATAACAGATGCTGTCCTCCTCTGGCCTGGGCACTGTTGCGCCTAGGGATGGTTCCTTGACACCCCATGTCACCAAGCAAGAAAGCAGCTCATGGAACAGTGCCAAAACACAGCAAGAGGGACAATACATGGCACTAACAGTTTTTTACGATCTTTATCTTGAGGCTATTATTCCATTTACAGCAGAACAAATACCCCTAAGCTAAACTGCAAGTCTAGAAACTGCAACTATGCTCATCATTAAGTAGTAATGCCTATGATATAATTATGATGATTAACTATAACTTTTTAAATAACCACTATGTGTGGAAATAGGAGGTGATATAAGATAAAATGAATTGGCTATGAATATATAAGAATATCCATTAGAATCATATTATAAGGAACAAATGGATTTCCTTGGTGGATCTTCCTCCATTCACACGGTGGAGAAGCTACAATAATGCTGCTAGATGTCTTGAATACTGAAATGTAAATATGTGGGTTTCATGCCAACTTTTATGATTTGCTAGCGGGGGAGATCCGGAACAAGTGACCTGGCTTTGTGAGAGTCACACTTGCGGTCTCTCCTGGCTGGCTGTGAGACTGGAAAGCATTGATGGCAGAGCTTTGCTGGGTGGCAGCAGGCCGCAGGCTCGTTACTCTGTCATCTCTGAAGGCTGAACTCTATTACTGAAGCAGACCTTTAGGATCTAGTTGCACACAGCCGCCACAACCGACTCTCTAGTCGCCTCCTCCAGTGGAAGCTGCCTCATCACTAAACTTAGTCGTGTTATGAAAATAACTTCAGACCCCCTTTTAATTTTTTACCATAAGCTATGAAACAAACCACAACAACAAAAAGAAAAAAAATAAATATGGACACTGAGGGATGGGCTGCCTCCCCCATGGTGAGACCAGATACCGAAGGCCCAGAGACATCCGACCGCAATGAGGAGCCTTCCCAGGCAATTGCCAGCCCGCTGTATTGAGGGTGTCCAGCTATCTGCTGTGAAATTCTTTTCATCTTTCCTCTGCTCTCCTGCGAAAACCAGGAGGATTTCTGAGGGGCACAGAGATTCTCAATCGTTGCAACTAGGCGGCTTTCTTCCAGTTTGAGCAGGGGTGGGGAGGGGGATTTCATATTAAAGATACACACAAGATGACAGGAAAGAAGATGAGCTGATAGAATGAAATCCATATGCAAACCATCCTTAGGAAGCCTGCATTTCACTATCTTGTACAAAGTTAATGGAAAGCAAGAAGCTACCAGCCCAGAATCGTCGCCTCCTTTAATCCTTAATAACCAAATAAAAATGGGCAGCCGGTATTCGGGAGCAGCTCCAGCCAGCAGACCTCTAGGAAACAAGGCTCCCTACAGACCTTCCCTTGATCTTAAAGCTTAACTTGAAACATTTATATGCACAGAGCACCTGGCCAGGAGATGGAAGACACCCCCCCTTTTTTTTCTTTCCACCTTGGCTCTATTTCTTTCTTTAATAATAAATTCTCACTTTTCTTTCTTCCCTTCCTGGAAACTGATTCTATTCTAAATAATGTTTTTTTTGTTCTTTCTTAATAGTTTAAGAAAAGCAAGACAAGCTTGAAAACCCCCCTATTAGCACCCAGCAGGCTCTGCATGAATCCAGCCCCAGCATCTGCAAAACATGAAGCAGAAGTAAAGTCATGTGGGTTAATTCCAATCAGGTTGAAGACTCCCTTTGTTTGAATGTAAGGGGCTGGGGTAACCTATTATGCAATTTAGAATCAACTGGCTACACAAGTCTTTTCTCACACCCCTTGCTGGGTAAGGAAGAGGTGCACTCCCTTGTTCACACAGCACCTGTTTAAATGCATAGGTTTGCATAGCGGTGGAATGTGAAGCAGAGGAGCAAAGTCCTGGTCACCGGCCCTAATGTGCTAAAGCCATCTGGGTCATATCCTCAACAAGTGCGTAATACACTTAATCATGAAAATACATGCGGAATCCAATGCAAAGCTTCTGCCTTCACTCAGGGAAGATCCAAAAGTGTACTTACTGCAGTTCCTAAGGAGAACATTATATATTCTCCTCTTTCTTCCTTCTTTTTCTTTCCTCCTCTCTGCCATCATTCCACAGAAGATGTAAGCCACACAACACAAAAGGATGCGGTTTATTGCTGAGATTTGGAGCAAAGAGGGTAAGGGTACAAAAACGAATGCCAAAAGTGCAGCCACATTAATCAATGCACATATGTGAACATGGGGCCGGGTCAATTGAGGGGATGGCCAGAGTGGGAAGAGAAGCAGGAGAACAATGGAAGGGCCGACATGGTACTCATGAGATAAGTTGAAACCCCACTGTACACCTACTTCAGGATAAATAATCAACTCTAATTCCAAAGGAAGTATTTTAAGATACATAAATGCAAAAGCGCTCACTGTTGTTGTGTGATTGCCAGAAGGTGGACACTTGGTCAATGGATACTCTCAGCCCCTTTGCCTCTAGTCTAACCTCAGTCTCCAGGCCTGAGTTTTAACAATGAGCTCAGCAGGGTGCTGGTGGCTCATGCCTGTAATCCTAGCTACTCAGGAGGCTGAGATCTGAGGAGCACGGTTAGAAGCCAACCTGGGCAGGAAAGTCTGTGAGACTCTTATCTCCATTTAATCACCTAAAAGCTGAAAGTGGAGCTGTGTGTGGCTCACAGTGGTAGAGCGCTAGCCTTGAGCACAAAAGCTTAGGGACAGTGCCCAGGCTCTGAGTTCAAGCCCTATGACAGACAAAAAATAAAAGCAAAAATAAAAATAAAACAAGTTGAGCTCCTCACTGCAGCATTCGGAATGTTACAACCATACCCGTTGTGTTCCTCAAGGCAAGTAGGCAAGCTGAAAGTCCCACACTGGAACACACCTTTCCCTGCACTGCCGAGCCCAGGCTCCTTTGCCTGTCCACCTCTGGCCCTCACTTGTACTTAAGATTTCCTCCACTCTGAAGCATCAGTTCCTGAAACAGTTCTCAGTCCTTCCTGATCTGAGCCCGGGACACACCACGATGCACTTAGCAGTGTGCTTCTGCTGTGTGGTAACTCAGGCTTTGAGGGGTGGAGCTAGGCCTCCCCGTAGCTCTTGTCTCCCAAGGTTGAACCTAGTTCCTGACACATCTCTGTTGTGTCAACCATTCCTTACTGCCTGTTGCATGCATTAATGATTACAACGGAGCAGCTTGGTGGTAGAATGCTTTTCTAGCATGTGTGCTCTCCTGGCAACACAAAAATATCATCACAACTGACATCTCGTAGGCATTAGTCAAGGACCTCAGATGTCCAGTGCTTTACCTTTATTCTATTTCTGGACAAGCTTCTGTCTTCACAGTCTTCTTTATAGGAAAGCCTTCATTTTTCAACATTTTGAGGTTTTGGTGGCTATCCTTTCTGAATTTCCATTTTGAGCTTTACCTGGTAGCCTAACTGCCTTTTGCGTCGTGACTGGCACTTCCCATCAGCCTAAGTAATAAAGGAACAGCGTTCCATTCCTAAGTTCAAAGCATCAGAGAGAAACATACCGACACTAGTTGTCCCTGGGTCCTACAATGTAAATGCTCATTTTCTTCCCATAGGTCACATCAAAGTGTTCACCAGTGGTCTGACTCGTGGCTGGCGTTCTGGGAACCTTGGCAGTAAGAAAGTCAATTACACTGAGCTCTTCCTGATGTTCCTAGGAAAAGCCAACTGGAAAAACATGAAAGCAAATCCCCCAGACTCTGCTCTGTACCTGGAGTTTGGCTTAAACCATGAGTTAATTAACCTAAATAGTACCCAACAAGGACTCATACTAGTACTTCCATAATGTTTTCCACCTGAGAAGAGAGAAGAAGAGAGTGGGGAGGCAGAGGAGAGCTGAGGAGCAGCAATCTGTTCCGATGCAGGACGAAGCCGGGTGTGCAGGGACCCACCTTTGCCAACAGTCTCAGAAAGACATTGTTCGCTGGGGCCAGTTTCCCTGCAACCTGGATTCAGTGTCTCCGCAATCCTTCCCGCTCCGACAGCCCCACATCTACACCTGGTTTGCAGATGCCTGCTCCCCTGACCTGGCGATGACACTTTTTATGTCTTTATTCTCTCACTTTCCTGACCAAATATTTGGGTGTGGGAGGGGGGCATGGTCTTCAAAACTGAGAAAGACTTAGTCACATGGGACAATGCTGACCTCTGAGCCTTATTCTCTGGGTGCCATAGAGGTGAAAAGCATTGGTAGAAGATCTCCCTCTCCCCCCTCTTTCTCTCTCTCTCTCTCTCTCTCTCTCTCTCTATCTGTGTCTCTCTCTCTCACACACACAAACATGCCCATGCATGAACACACATATACATGTGCCCACAGGAATACACGTGTTCACGCATGTACCCACACAAACACACAAACACACATGCACACATACCATCTTGTGTGGGGTGCAGTTCCCCCCACTTTGTAAATCAGTGCCACTTGCACCTTTTCTTCTAAGTCTGCTTGAAGATTTCCTCCCACAAACAGCCACACTTTTACCAATTATTCCCCATTTCTACATTTCACTATACTGAGTGCTTTCTCCTTAAAATCATACTGTTTATTCCTGATCGATGTGAATAGAAATCTTAGAACGTGGGAATATAGAAATCTGTCCAGATGAAAGCAGGTTTTTCTCTGATAGCAATAATGTACCATCTCAACAAAATCACTGATACATGTTAGTCTTTTTCTTTTTAAAAGCCACATCGTTAGCCATCTGTTAAAAACATATGCACTTCTTAAATTTTAGATATTTGTATTATTTCCTAACCTCTAACTTGCCTTTGCAAATGACTGCAATGGAGATACACAATGTAAATTCTTTAAACACAGACTCCTCTTTTCCCCCTGAAGACACAAAGAAAAAATACTATACATGAATACCTGGAAATCCTGTGACAAAAGAATAAGGCTGGAATGTTTACACTATTTATTTATAAGGACTTCATTAAAAGTTAAATGAAGTCAATGGAGCAGAAGAAAATAAAGCTACCTACTTATAAATCATTTTATTATTTCTGCCAGTCGGTCACCAAACTTAGAATTAAATATCCTAGATGTGTCCTATATAGCACATATGATTTTTGAAATTAGATCCTGAGTTTCTGTTAGTTCAATATTTATTATTTCATATCATCTTATTTCAGTGAATATTTCCATAGGTAAGGGAAGTTAGTGACAAGTTGAAAATGACTGAGAACATTAAATTTAATTCACTGGGAAGTTCACCAAATTTTAAAAGCAAGATGACAATCATATAAAGCAGATAGAATTTGGTGTATTTGTTCTGGAAATCTTCATTTATTCTAGTAAGAAAAAAAATCACATCACATGTATAGAAACCTATTTAGGACAATATCCTCATCAAATGTAAAGAAAATGGTCTTTACACAGTGAGAGGTAGACTTTGCCAAGTACACCAAAAAGTAAAGACTCAAGAGGCGCTGGTGGTGTGTGCCTGTAATCCTAGCTATTCATGATCTGAGGGGCATAGTTTGAAACCAGCCCCAGGAAGGAAACGTCTGTAAGGCTCTTATGATTAATCACTAAAAAAATTTTTTTAAACCCTCAAAAAGTCACAAGTGGATCTGTGGCTCTAGTGGATGAGTGCTAGTTTAGAGCAAAAAAGCTCAGGGACAGCACCTAGGCCCTGAGTTCAAGCCTCAGGACTGGCACTGACACACGTGCACGCGCGCGCACACACACACACACACACATCCCTAAAAAAAAGTAATGACTCCTTTGTACAACACCTTAAAGATGTGATAATCATTAATAAGATACAAAAATAAGTAAAGAGTAGGGTGGGTGTGTGGATAATTTCCTCATAGGGGTGGGGCTCATTCCTACTTAGAGTCAGACCTAGAAGGAGGAGGCAGAGTTAATGACCCCCCTGGAGCATCTGGAAGTTTCCCTGCCACAGTGCAAGTCAAGTCACCTCTCCTTAGTGGAGAGTGCTCTGGTTCTTTAAAGCAGTAAGCACATCTATCATGGTGATCCCTGTTCCTCAAGACTACCCAGACTTCGAGAACCTTCCATACTGTACTCTCCCTTCACGGCACAGCCCGTGTGTGCCAGGAAGAGGCTGGTAAGAAAAGGCACTTGTTTTCAGCAACCAAGTTTTAAAAAAAAAAAAGCCATCTTCATTCCAAACTTTCTATATAGCTTGTCAAAATAAGGGACAGTCGAAACACAATAAAACGTAAACACAAAACCGAGTCCTTGGGAGAAAACTCCCCAGTGCTTGCTCCTCTCTCTGCGATGCTCAGTCTTGCTGCTCATTAAACAAGCCATTTTAATCCTGCTGTCAGCCCGGCTGCCGCCGCACGCAAGCCAGGGCCTCCTTTTGAAGAGCTGAGGTGCAGGGGGCCAGCTCTGCAGAAAGGTAAACATTTAAGAAACCAGGACCAGGTTTTCTGCGATTCAAGCTCCAGGATCTTCTCAATTCACAGGCTTTCCCTTCCACCTTCTGTCCTTTTCTTTAAAACAACCACGACCCCCCAAACAGTAACAACTATACTTTTATATTTTATGTTGTTTTAATTTTTTTAGTTGGCACAGGCACAAGATGCTGTGAAGCACACCTCGGGTGTTTTTTAAAAATTAAAAGCAAGTTGATTGGCCATGTCAGTGATCGCTGCTAATCAGAACCACAGCCCCTAGCCAGCAGGAGAGAGGTATGTTTCGGTTCTCTCACCAGAGAGCTCTGTTTCCGTGTTTTTCTGTTTTGATGTAAATCTGAACGCTTTCGGCAGCTAAGTCCCTTGCATTTTTTGAAGGAGAGAAACAAGGGGCAAAATTCTGAGGAAAGAGTGCTTATTTGGACACACAGATTTCTGTCCCTGACCCTGAGCAGAGCTCCGAGTCCCCCTGCTGGCCCTGTGCAGTGGACTCGGACATGTCCACTTCTGAATTAAAACGTGTGAATAGTCTGCGCTGTGACTCTCACCCTTATGCCGATGATCAGCACTGGAAAGTGAGGTTTCGAAGTGTTGACGCCAATTATGACACAAAAATCAAACAGCCACTCCAAGAAACCAAGAGATGCTTCCCACTGAGGCCAGGGCATGCTTTAAACACATACTCTATTTTCTTACTGTGATTCATTTGCTATTCAATTCTATTCTTTTTCTTTTCTTCCTTTCTTCAATTATTCATTTGGCAATGTGTGTGTGTGTGTGTGTGCGCACACACGTGTGTGTGTGTGTGTGTGTGAACGAGAGGGGGGGGAGAGGGAGGAAGGGAGAGAAGTGTCCTGGGACTTGAACTCAGGGTCTGCTCTCCGTCCCTGAGCTTCAATTTGCTCAAGACTAGCTTGCTAGTGCTTAAGCCACAGCTCTGCTTCTGGCTGTTCGGTGATTAATTGGAGGTAAGAGTCTCATAGGCTTTCTTGCCCAGGCTGGTTTTGAATTGTGATCTTCAGATCTCAGTCTCTCTAGGTGTGAGTCACCAGTGTCCCTCAGCTTGCAATCTTCTTTTACTATTGGAAGTGGCTTATATATGTAACTGAAAAGCAATATTTTAGCAAGCTTTCAGTCTTTAAATTCAAGAGTTTCATAAAGAACCAAAGAAGCAAAAGACACAAAAATATAACAATATACTAAGTTTCCTAGGGCATTATCTTCTTGCCAGGAAAAGTCTCCACAGCAAGGTTGATGGACAATATGTTTGATCTAGTTATACTAAAAAGTCCTGCTGTGATATTGTGCTATTCTTTCTGGGAATAAAATTGTTCTATAAGGTTAAAGCAGTATGTGTAATTGTAAGCCTGTATAAGAAATCAGTATTCACTTTTATTTGTCAACATAAGGGCTTTTATATTAATCTAACAACCAATTTTAGAAAAGGTTTGTGTCATTTTTAAGTATTCATCCCCGTGATATTTTCATGATACTTTTTTTTTCTTTTGCTGATTTTGGTGCTTGAACTCAGGATCTGGGTGCTGTCCCTGAGCTTTTCCACTGAAGGCTAGTGTCCTACAACTTGAGCCACAGCTCCACTCCTGGCTTTTTGAGGAGGATTAACTGGAGTTAAGAGTCTCATTAACTTCCCTGCCCAGACTGGCTTCAAACCTTTTCCTCAAATCTCAGCCTCCTGAATAGCTAAGATTATAAGCATGAGCCATTGGCACCTGGCTTTTCCTGATATTTTTTAAACTACAAAGCAAGGAAATACATTAGTAGATAAAGAAAAAAATCTTATAAGGTCAACTAATGTAAATGGGTCAAAGAAATTTGATCTGAGATCAATTGATTTCAACCTATTACCTTAAACCAAAGAGTAGAGAGTGATACAGATCAAGTAATGGCAGAGATAAAGAGGAACAGAGAGACAGGAAGAGGGGCAGAGAGAGGCACACAGAGTGAACTGAAAGAGGAAAGGGAAGCAGAGGAAAGAAGGCGGCAAGGGAAGAAATTAACAAGTGACAAACAATAACTATTTCATGTAGTTAGTGAGACCCTCAAATAAAAAATAATCATGAGGTTTAAAAGCTGCCCATTTTAACATCTGATAGAACAAAAAATATAAGAATCTCATTCTGGAATGTACGAGATTATTTCTGCAGAAATCTACCACTCTCCATTTTGACAACTGTCCACCATCTGAAACACAGCTCTAGCAATGCCATCGGCAAGCTGTCTCGCGTCTCTTCACTGTGGTTCCACGCCAAATGCAGCCATCACCTGTGCTTAGAGACACTCAGGGAATAGATATTTCAATTGCTGACGCTCTGAAACGTTGACCATGAATTCAGCTTTCTTATCATGGAGATGTCTGGCTATTTCTAAGTAAGATTTGTCTTTTCTTTTGAAGTACCTGGGTAACGATTTTTAATGGAGAAAGTTCATGGGATGTTGAGGTTCTGTTGCTGGAAAAGTTAAGGACCCTACAGCGACTCCCCAACTTGATGTACAAAAGCATGGAGAACACCATTAAAAATTGTGGTATTCTAACTCTCACTCTACCAAATCAGAACCTCTGGGGCCAAGTTCCTGGATTCTAACTTACTTGTTCATTTATTGAGCAGTCTACCTCCAGGTTTGTAAAGTACTACTCCAAAGTGTTGCAAAATAGATATTGAGTGGGGGAAAAAAAGGATCTGGGTAGTTCCATGTAGCACAGGGACCAGAAGGTTGAAGCCACCCTGCTTCAAAAGGTGGGTACAGATGTCTGCTCTCCAAGGGTGCACAGAAACTGAACATTGCTCAGGACACTTTTTAAGCAAGACAACTGCAAATTATTAATTGAATATGTTCTATCACTTTACAAAGTGATGTATTTACATGATTGGCTTTTGCAGTTTCTTTTCAAATTGATTTTGGAAAAATAAACTCATTTTGTTCAAGGGGGCATCAAAAGTAAACCATAAAAGAGCAATGTTGCCATCTAGTGGTCAACTGAAGATATGAAAGGACCAGGTTGGGTGAAATTTCAAGTTGAACCACAGGGCAAGATTTCAGTAAAGATCATTTTGAGTGAAGGACTTTCTCCCTACTGTGAATTGTAATTCCCAGAATCCCCAACTTTTGTGCAAACTTCAAATCCTAAAATCACAAGTAGTGTTCCATACACAGCAATGTTGTGTTTGTCTGACCCTAAAAATAACATGGTAATTCTCTTGTGTTTGTGGGTTCCAAGGCGGTTCAAGGTACAGCTTCCAAGGTAGGTTGTCAGATGAGGAGTCTCTCAAATCATCAGCGAAAGCACCCATCCTATTCTGAACTTTGGCAAGTCCATCAGTTTTCTCCAATCACAACGGCTTCCTGAGACCTGAGCCTTTTGTATGGGACATGTAAGTGTCCCTCTGCAGTGCCAGGTCTTAATGGGTTACAGTGCTCTGAGAAGTGCTTCTAGAAGCCTTTCAAGCTTTTGTCCTCCCATGTTTGAAGCACTTCTTTGCATTAGGGAGAATTATATATATTCTTATTTACAGAAAGTAGTACAAAGGAAGGAAAAGAATAGAGGAGCCAGCCACTAGTGAGCCATGCCTGCAATCCTAGCTACTAAGGAGGCTGAGATCTGATGGTCTTTATTCTGAAGCCAGCTAGAGTAGAAAAGTCCATGGGACTCCTATATCTACTCACCAAAAATCTGAGTGTGGAGGTGTGGTTCAGGTGATTTGAGCACTAGCCTTGAGCAGAAAAAAAATCAAGTGAGGGCATCACTCACTCACACACACACACACACACACACACACACACACACACACACACAAGGTACATTAGTAGGCAGAGTTATTTTCTATAGTTTTCACTATTTGGTTTGAGCTAAATAATCTCAACTAGCTCATGATATTTCTTAGGTTATGTATTACTCTAATTACAATGTTGATCTCTGAGGATTAAAAGACTCATCTGGGGAAGCCATTCTTAAAAGAGGAGGTATGGGCTGGGAAGGTGGCTCAGTGGTAGAGCGCTTGCCTTGTATGCCTGAGGCCCTGGGTTCGATTCCTTAGCACCACATAAGCAAAAAGAAAAAAGCCAGAAGTGGAGTTGTGGCTCAAGTGGTAGAGCGCTAGCCTTGAGCTGAAGAGCTGAGGGACAGCGCCAGGCCCAGAGTTCAGGCCCCACGACCGAAAAAAAAAAAAAAAAAGAGGTGTGTCACCTTGCTTTTCCAAAACCTGTGTAATAGCTCATCTCACATGCAGGTCCCCATAGAAGGGCAGAGGGAATTAGTGCAGTCCAGGTGCCTATGGAGTTTCTCAGCAGGAAATGTGGGTCACAACTAATCCTAATCCTATCCTGTTTTGTTCTTTTCACTGGAATATAGTTCTCACTTGACTTCTTTTGTATGTGTATGTATGCTGGTATTGGGACTTGACCTCAGGGCCTGCGCACTGTCCCTTACATCACTCAAGGTTAGTGCTTTACCACTTGAGGTGCAGCTCCACTTCCCGCTTTTTGCTAGTTATGTGAAGGTAATGGACATCCCTACCCAAGTTAGCTTCAAGCCACGATCCTCAGACCTCAGGCTTAGATGAGCTAGGATTACAGCTATGAGCCCACACCTAAGTGATTCTTATGAAATATTTTTTTGATGATGTGAGCAGTTTGTTTTTATTATCCAGTCCCTTGAAAATGAGCCAGTGCCTGACCTTTGTGAGAGAATAGGCTGAAGAGAGAGACACACTCTCAAATGGGGTCATGGGGCTTGAACTCAGAACCTGGGAACTGTCCCTGAGCTTCTTTTTGCTCAAGGCGAGTGCTCTACCACTCCATCTTTGGCTTATTCTGAGCAGCTTATTAGAGAGAAGAATCTCATGGACTCTTCTCTGCCCAGGCTAGCTCTCAACTGTGATCCCTAGACCTCAACTTCCTGAATAACTAGGTTTACAGGTGCAAGACACTGGTCCCAGGACAGAGTTCACTCTTAAGACTTCAGATGATAGCACTGCCCTGGAGCCCCAGGAGAAAGGGACCATATCCCCACATTGGGAGGCTGAGAAACTCCAATACACAACTCTGTATGATTCTTATTTACACAGCTCTCTCAAGATCCAATAATGGCAGTGATATGAATGTTGGCTTCTTTAGACCTCTAGGCAGAAATTTCCATTGAGGTCTTCCATGCTCTCTGGTCATATTAACCAAACCAGGCTAAGTATGGCCAAAGGAATGCTATCCACCAACAGTCCTGCCTTGGGTTTCACCAGGGAGTTTTGGCTCTAAACAGTGCGTCATAAATCCTTAGCCCAGTGACCTTAAATTTGGCCAGAACTGAAGCAAAACATCCAGGCAGCCATGGAGATAAATACACAGCTGTCTCAGTCCAGTGCTAAAGCAATGCACAAGTTGTTTCATTACAAGCAAAGAAACTCATTCTCATTAGCAGAGGGAAATTAGTCAGTCTTGAGAACAGGCATTTAATAAAACATTTCAAGACAAGGAAGCAGAAAGAGCAAGGCACTTGTCCTTGAGAGAACTTCAGTCAATTTTACAATCCCTCCGTCCATCCTCTAAAAAATTCAAATGTATGGGGAAGAGAGGTTTCAATGGCTAAACTCAGGTTCTGTGCCTGTCTCCACCTTAGGGGTAAGTTTGGGACTCTGGTAGCAGCTGTGCTCAGAATAAGGCGTAATTTCTGGAAAGAAAAGTGTTCTGGAAAGAAAACTGTTCTCAGAAAGGCAAAAATGCATTCTGGGTTGTCAAAATCCAGCGCTGTGCATTATGGGGCAGAGCCAACTGTTGTTAAGTGAAAGGTTGCAGGCAATTCATTGAAGAACTTTATGCCTTTCATTTATAGACATAAAAATGTCTAAAACAGCCAGGCACCAGTGGCTCACACCTGTAATCCTAGTTACTCAGGAGGTTGAGGTCTGAGGATCAAAGTTCCAAGATAACATAAGCAGGAAATCCATGAGACTCTTATTGCCAATTAACCACCAAAAACAAACAACACCAAAAGCAAAATTCTGAAAGTAGAGCTGTGTCTCAAGCATTGGGGGCTAACCTTAACAAAAAAAGCTCAGTACTCAGGCTCTGAATTCATGCGCCCCAGTTCTGGGGCGCATGCACGTGTGCACACACACACACAAAATCTATAGTAGTGTTCTCCCCTCCCTCTTTCCTAAATTATAGCCCTACCTCTACCAGTAAAACACATCTATTGTCATTCCAAGAAACTTTACATATTAGCTGGTGTGAAAAAGAAAACAGAAAAACAGCTGGTAGTTTTAAAATAGCTTTTCTTACTATAAAATTTACATATGTCCAATACAGAAAAAATTTAAAGAGAAACATTTTTAAAAATCAAAATCACTTATAACTCTACTACATAAAGGTAAGTTATTATATTTTCCACAAGATTTTAATTTGTTGTGATGTATTTGAACAGTCAGATTTTTGAGGTTTTTAATTGTTTTTTTTTTTGGCTTTGACAAATATTTTCAGCCATCGTATTTTTTTTTCAAGTTTAACATTTCCCCATACTTATGTTTCTGTGTGTGTGTCTGAATATATGTGTGTTAGTATGTATGTGTATGTAATCTATTGTTTTGGTGGTTATAAGTAGCTTTATAGATATTAACTGTGTAGATAGACATATTAACTGTAGTTAAACATCCAGAAAAGAGTAGAAAGAACTCCAAGATGTAACTCCAGAAAGCCATGTTCCTGGGTGAAATCAGCCCCCGAGCCCCTCAGAAAGACGTGGAGGCAGGAGCCAGTAGAAACAAAATAATTCAGTAAAAGGAAGCAAAATCACTCAGACTCAAAGAACTGTTCAGCCAGTCCTTCCGAGAAAGAAAATACTATCACTGTGGCAACTCTAGGTTCCAACCTCAATGTAACTCCTGAGTCCTTTCCTACTCTCTGGCCATGGGGCCCCACCCCACCCACCATAGCTACATTTCTGGTATGGCCAGACCCCTCCGAGGCCCACTGAGAATCTATTTATAACTGTGGGAGCTCAGCTTGGTCCACTGTGACACGCAGACTCATTTGCTGGGAAAATTTCTGCCTGATTTATGGGTGCTGGAGGAAGGCCAAGGAGGAAGAGGGGTGAGGCAGGCAGATGAGCTCCTACAAGATCTAGGGTTACAATGACCCTTACATTTTTCCTCGTGGCTCACTGCTCAAGGCTGGAACCCAATCAGAAATGTAGAAAATGTGTGGAAGTTGTATAAAATGCAGGTCTGGGGCACGGGGTGGGGGGGGAGTAGACTGTAGTGAATGAACTACTCTGCGGTAACTGAACTTCCTGAAATATTTCACCTCTCCCTATTTAGTGCTGCCTCACCCAGCAAAATTGGAGCTAGAGAAACCACAGGAAGCTCTCCCCCCCACCCTTTAATTTTTAAAGTCTTCAAGGTAGATGAAGCAGTACATGCTTATAATCCTAGACCGAAGAAGCTGGATCTCAAGTTGTAGTCCAACTTGGCCTAGACAGTGAGACCCTGTCTTTTTTTTTTTTAAAAAAAAAAACCAAACCCAGCAATTTGGACGAGATAAAAAACATAAAACCAGATTTAAAAAATGCCCCACGTAAGTAATATCAACACACACAGACTGATCTGTTCCCATTGTCATGCCAAATTTTAATTCCAAGAGGGAAGGAAAGAAGTTTTATACAGGGCTCAACTTGCCTGAAAGTTGCATTGAAGAATTAACTTTTCCCTTTACAAGAGTCTGATGGTCTTCTAACTTCCCACTGTAAAGTACTAAGCTCCTGTGGTTGGTTAACAAGTGCTGAAGACCAGCAAGAGTCAGGCTTTCTATCATACATCGTCATAAGACACAGCCGGACCTCGCATCAGAACAGCCCTGCGCATGTGCAGTAGATCCTCAGGGCCACGCCTGGCAAGGGTGACTGGAACAGACTCTGGACATGCTCACAGCTGTAGCTTTAGCCCGACAACCAAGTCACTTCACTAACCAGCCTTGAGGGCACACAAGATAATGGCATCCTCAACAGACTTCTTTTTCTTTGTCCTTCACCTTCCTCCCCCCCCCCCACCCCACGGGAGGGAATTGAAGCATGTCTTCACTGCTCCCCGGGGCACTGTGGGCACCCAAGTGGCGCAACCCCTGGGAGAGCAAAGGACACAAATCCCGCGCATTGGGCAATGAGCTGACCCCAGGCCCCAAGTCATAACTTAGCCAGATAGCCAGGGCTTTCCTGGCCCTCATGTAGAACTACATTCTTATTTCGAGTTCGCTAGCAGCTCGAACCGTCCTCATTTTTAGCCTGGCAAAATACAGATACCTTTCCTTGTCTCCAAAAACCCTGCTCTTGTTATTGTGGATTCTATTTCCAGCATCGGAAATCCTGGTAGAGAGGAATGGGACGAGAAAGGTTGATTAGCCACGCTGAGAAGAAAAGGATCCTGTGAGTGCAGGAGGGGCTGCTGGGAGGGAGGAGACTTGGCCTGGACCCCCCCCCCCCAGGGGAGAGGAAGGACCAGAGAGAGAGACCACTGACATCAGGGCCCCCAGGCTTGTGCAAGCAGGCTACCCCAGGACTGACGCCTGATGCCTTGAAGGTGGTTTCTACAATGAGAAAGTGGGAGGAGTCAAGCAAAGGACTGCAAAGCCATGCCCTGTCCCTCGTGGCCCCTTTCTTACCCACCCCCTGACCTCACCGCCTGAGACCCTTGGGGGACGGGGTCAAGTGGAGAGGAATCTGCTGACAGAAAGGTCCAATCCAGCAGCCGCAGAGGGGCCTCTTAGGTCTGCCAGCTAAGGACTGCGGTGTGGGCCATGAACCATTGCCTATGAAGCTGCATGCGCTCCCAGCAATCACTGAGCCCAACTCTACTCCGGAGGTGCACAGAGGTCAGGTCAGGGGTCACCCCCTGGGCTGTGCTCCTAGATTTCACTGTGACTCAGAATCCTGGTTTATGGGGAGCTGCCTTCCCCACCTTCCCCTCCCCCCAATTTCCCTTTTATCTTTCTCACCACCAACAGAGTGGAAGATTTAGGTCATGTTCCATGGCGCTGGGTCCACTCCACTCTAGCTGACAACAGGCAACCGTGGAGGTGGAGTCAGCGTGAAGATTGCTGGGATTATAACCACACCCCGGCCCCCTGCCTCTCCCAGCCTACCTCCTGGCTACTTGAAGAAGCTAGACCGAGAAAATTGGCTGCGACCAAGAAAAAGCTGAGAGAATATCAGCAGAAAGACAGTCCTGGTGCTCCCCAGGGGGACCAAGAACAAAATTAAAAATAACCAGCAGCCCAGCCAACCAGTGCTTGCAGAGGCGCTCAACAACCTGCCTGCTTCTGAATGGCCATCTGCGGGCATCACGCAGTGGGACCTGTCAGTGCCCGGATGCGGGCATCACTGGCATGGCACTGCTTCCAAGCTACCAGACCGACAGAAGCCCTCACCTCAAACGTTGTCGCCAAGACTGTCTCATTGACCTACAGCCTACCACAACATTCTCCACAGCTAGATACGTGTGTGACGGAATCGACACCCCACATCCCCACAGGGATCTGCTAACACGAAGGATCTGGAAAACCCATTTCACCAAGAGTGAATAACAGAACAAGGCGCTCTAGATCAGTGAGATCAAATGAACGCTACCAGAGGTTATCCAATGAGCAGGGAGTTCTGAAGAAAAAAAACAAAAAACAACCATGTAGTGTCTGAGAAATCAGAATCCCACACACTCGGGGGCCCACAGGCAGCCATCAGCCACACAGAAAGCCGGGGAGGCTGAGGGTCTCGTCAGCCATCTAAGGTCTTCACAACAGTGTATGACAGAGCTGGAGCTGACTTTGCCTTCCCTCGCCACCACACGGATGCCAGTGGACAGGGGGACCAAAGAACGAGATGATCTAAAGCTACAGCTGGACAAGAACAATGGAAACAATGGACTAGAGCGGCCCCACTGAGCCGTAGGGTAGAATTCCAAGTTCAACTGATGGAGAAATTGGCCATGTAGATTGGCGTGACAGAGCTTCAGAAGCTGAAGATGTCTCACCCTACAATTCTGCAATTCTCTAGCCTATCTGAACTACCATTCCAGCCAGCAGATAGGGCAGGCTCTGGAGGAGTCTGGGCACAGCTAGAGAAGCAGGGAGACAAATGATGGTGTTCTGAAACAACTATGCCCGAGCAGAGACTAGTCTCTGTAGAGACTCTGAAAGCTGAGAGCACCACATGGAAGCATGAAGCCAGGCTCCACCACGAAGCCTTGCTTTACCACGAAGCAAACGTTGAAGCAGATGCACACATTGAGAATAGGGATGGCGCACAATAGGAGTCAAGTATTGGAGGTCCAAACCAACTTGACAAAACAAAAGAACCCACTGGGGAAACAGCCACTCCCACAACCCTGGCAGGGACATCGGAGGCAGGGCAGGGGCTGCAGGGAGGGGAGGCCCAGCAGCTGCAGAGGGAGCTGAGAGCCTGGCTGGCCAGCTGCACATTCAAAGAGAGGGCAACACAAGCCTCAGTCAGCTGAATCAAGAGCAGGAGGTGTGGCTGTTGGCACTGGAGCTGTTCTTTGAACCATTTGGCAGAACGTCATAACATGAAAATACTGGTAACCGTGAGGCATCCTTGCACCGCTATCGGATATGTACTGCAGCAGAATGGTGAGTTCGAGGACCAGTCGGCTGAGCTGCAGGATGGCTTCCTCAAACTGACCAATGAGAAGATGGAGGCCACAGGTGCAGCACGATCAGAGCAGCATGTCAGAAAGCCGCTGGCCAATATGCTGGGCCCCGTTGCAGAAGAGGTTGGGAAAGTCGGAGGACGACAGAAGCAAGGGAGCCAATGCCTGTCCCAAGGGTAGCCACACCCAACGGCCCATCTGATGCGTACCAAGAGCCTGAACAGTTGCAGTAGGAGGAGATCCAGGACCAGATGGCAGCTGAGATGATCTATCAGGGGTTGCAGGAAGTGAAGAAGTACCTAAAAGCCAAAAGGCAGCAGAACCAGTAGTTGCTGGCCCAGCTGGCCCTCTCGGCTCTCCCTGAGGAAGGAGATGGGGTGGATAAGAAGAAAATGGATGGGAATGTTCTTAGACCTGCTCTGACCATCCCAGAGCGCCCGGATGGCCAAGAAGCCTTGATTGCCTTTTTCACTGCTGCTCTCACAGGCACAGCTGCGCTAGCAGCTGAAGGAGCAGAGGGCATATGGGCCAGTTCCTGGCTCACCTACCAGCCCTGTCCCAGAGGGATCCAAAGCAGAAGACCCCGGGCCAATTGTGCACTGTGGAGTACCAGAACATTGTACAGGTGCCATGCAGAAATTTTACAGCACCTCCTAGTCAGGATGGATTTAAAGGAGCATTTGGAGGAACTGGCGCATGGCGACATTTAGCTCTGTGGAGATATGAATACCGTTGGAGAGATTGTTGGCCTCATTCCAGAAGGTAGTGCTGAAAAAAAAACAGTGCTGCCAGGAGGAGGAGTGACCCAGCTGGCCCAGGCTGAGGAGGTGAAGGTGCAGGAGCTGGTGTTTTCTCTCATAGGAAAACACAGTGGGGGGCAGGGCAAGCCCAGAAGCTGCCCAGAGCCCTGCGGCAGGGTTCATCCGTAGGCCACCATGAACTTGAAGTTGCCAATGAGCAGGGAGATCATCAAGAGGTGAGCCTTGCTGATAGTGTGGAACTGCTACAGAGATCGAGAACCCCCAGAGTACGTGGGCTTGAGAAACAAGCCAGGCCCTTCTTTCTCCCTTCAGACTGATGAGGGTGAGGAGGTGGAGATCCTAGTTATATAATGAATTGAGAGTCGAAGCCCAGAGCACTGAAGCTGGGCTCTTTCCCCAGTCTCTGCCATCTTGTCTCTGCCATCCCTTTCCAGTCGCCCTGACATCTTTTACGAGTAGAAGGTCAGACCCCTTGTCCTAACAAGAGATTCACTTCAAAGACGCAGACGATTTGCCATCTTGGCGAGGGCCAAGGCTTGAATGTCAGGATTCCTGTTTCAGAAAAAGGAAAAAGCCAGAGTCTCAGAGTTGTGAAGCAGGCTGCTTCTCTGAACGGACAGGGCAAGCCAGTTACTAACTCAGAGGCGCTTCAGCAGGACAATGACGGAGCATCTTGTGGTCCGTAAAACAGAGGGGACCACTGGAGGCCAGAGGAAGGAAGGCGTCTTCTGTTGGAGGTTTAGTCTTGCACTCAGCAGGGCTCCTATCTTTTGTGTGTGTGTGTGTGTGTGTGGAAGGTCAGGACTGGACCTGGCCCCATCTTCTTCAGCACACTGGGGAGTCGTCTTAGCAGGTAGCATTCTCATGGGCCTTCAAAGCGTAGGGGGCCAACCGCAGGCCCAGGGAGGACAGAGCAGGCACAGAGAGCCTGCTCATGGGACTCCCATCCTCCTATGGCACTCTGGGCTAGGGCGACTGGGTAGCATTCTCTCAGGCCTTGTGACAGTTGGGGGTTTAACTGTAGACCAGGGAGAGCAGAGGCTGCTGGGAAGTGGATCAAAGCTATAGGGATTTAAGGGAGTTGTCAGGAAAGGGGCACAAAGAAGATTTATTACAAAAGGGCTAATGTTTTACCCAGGAATACTGGGAGGGATAGGAGAGTTTATAATTTTACTACAATGTATTTTACCATGATTTTAGACGATGGTATAATCAGGGGTCTGCCTTTCTCAAAATGCATTTCACTCTATACCAGCAACATTTTACTTCTGAATTTAAAAAGTATGATTGCATTATTTGCGAATGAAGTAAACATAGTCATTTCACTGTCTAGAGGCCACCACAGAGATATTGAGATAAGCAAAGTAAAAACTGTTCATGAATAGATGATTATTCAAGCTAAAAGTCTGACAAAACTTGACTGTCTTCTCCCAGTCTCACATTTAGAACCCTAGATGGTGTGGGCCTAATGAGATGCACGTGTCAGGAAAGAAGACCACCACCTGCAAGACCTAAAGTAGGCTACACCTCAGATTTCCTACCTGGCTGATCATTTCCTCCCTCATATTCTTATATAAACTGCAAGTATTGCTTTGAGTAACTACTCATAATCTATTCCACTGTTCCTGTTAGCAACAGTTATATGGAAAATCTAAAGTCTGAAAGAGATCCTAAAAGGCTATTGGTTTAGATCTACCAGATTTTCTAAGCATGAAAGATATTTTTGATTAAAATAGCTGCATGATCACTGTTGCCCAAAGCCTCCACTAAATAGACCAACAGAACATTGCAGGAGTGGGGTGAGGGAAGAGATGACCAGGAGCCAGGCTGCATATTGGAGAAGCATTGCAGAATTTCCATGGGCCATGGGGCAGATACAATGATTTTTCCCTCAGATACATGGAGCAGATTTGAAAAATGAAGCTGGTACTACAACACAACCATGATTTCCAAATAGTCTGTCATTTCCCCATGACCTGTAAGACAGTCAAAATACTGCCATGTCTGTGGAGGCTAGAAACGATTCTTCTGGTATACCAAATAGTTGATGAACCAATTATCATCTAAAAGCTAGGCATGCCAGAGTATTAGCCCTAGAAAACTCTATTATGCTTGTTTAAATTGTTTATTTTTTCCATATTTTTAATTCACTGTGCAGAATTCTATACATTTGCCATTTAAAATTTAAGACTTAAAAAAAAAGAAAGAAAATAGAGCAGAGGTTGTGGATAACATTTGTAAGCCAAGCCGCTCAGGAGGCAGAGATCAGTTAGATCATGGTTCAAGGTCAAGCCAGGCAAAAAGCAAGATCCCATTTCAAGCTAGGAATGGTGACCACACGTGATCACAGTTACACAGGAGGGACAAGTAGGAGGATCATGTGTGTGTGTCCACACTTGAAGCAGAACAGCACTCATTTCTTTTAAAGAACAAGCATATCAGATTGTGTGTGAGAGTGTATCTTTGTCTGCATATAAAAGAAATAAAAATGGCATAAATAAGGCTTTAGTTTGACTTAATTCGTCTAAAGCTTTCTGGTTCTCTGTAAAGTCATATGTATATGAGCAGGAATATGATTCTAACCCAAGTATTGTTAGTTTCAGCTCAGTTTTTTTAATGCTTAAATCTTTCCTATGCTTATATATTTACTCATGTTAAGTAGGCATGAATTAGGTATGTCATGCGTAGGTATGTCATGGTTATAATGCATTATTCCACCACTCAAAGGGAATAAAACGTTCTTACTGTAGATACGAAGAGGAAGAATCCATATATTTGAACGTGAATAAGACTATTGATTAACAACCAGGAATTCCCTCAGCCCACAGGTACAAATAACAGGACCAGGATATAACATTAAATCTGTTTGTTTTAATGCGTTTTGCTTTGTTCCTATGTAGGTGGGATTGTAGGTTCAATCTTATATACATTAACGTACCAGTTAAAAGTATTCAGCATTTCTTTGACTTGTGATTTAATATATTTCCTATAAAGTTTCTTACTCTGAGTTGAGAACTATAGCTATTTCTTTATAATAATATTGAACCCGTGGTTGAAACACCGATTAAAAAACCCCCAACTATTTCTGCCAGAAATAAAATGCCAGATCGAATTGAATTCTGAAATGTAGCCCACTGACACTAAAACCATACTCACATCCCAGAACTGAGCTAGTGAAATAAGAACAAATCCCAGAATATGTTAAACTCGGTCATAAAGAAGTGAATCTGATAGCTAAAATTTACAATGGTTACAAGATCCATATTCTGCCAATACAACTGTGGACGTATAACCTGCACATCCCAATTATTCCAGTTACAGCTAGCCACACCTGTAAATGCAACCCACAGATTTAACTCACAAGAGCAGCAACATGAAGAAGAAAACAAAAAGAGCAAATTATTATAATATGAAGCTAAGCTAACTCCAGTCAATTTGACTGGAGTTAGGTCTTCCAAGTGCCCAGATAGTGAGACATTATTCTAGATCTATCCATGAGGATGGCGGTTCACATGAATCTCAGGAATTCGAACACAGACCGAAATGACACCAGAGATTCTCCTGGATTTCTGGTTTGCAAATGTCAGATGGTAGAACTTCTCAGACTCTAGAATTGTGTGAACCAGTAAGCCAGTTTTGTAGATGAATACACATGGAGACACACACAGTCATGCATCACCTAATAACAGGAAACATTGTGAGGAATGGGTTATTGGTGATTTTGTTGGCATTCTAGATTGTATTCACACAAACACAGCAGTCTCTGAAACCTTTCATAATGACGTGACTGTTACAGTTGGAACGTGTCCTCTCCCAACTAATTCTGAAATGTAATCCCTATTATGATGGCATTCAGAGGTCAGGACTTTGGAGACATGGTTGTATCTCCAGAATTCTGCCTTGAGTATGAATTTGTGCCTTATGACTACAGTCGAGGGAACTAACTCAGATTCCTTTACTCTGTTCTTCTGCCAAAAGATGGCACAATGTTAGCCTCATTGGCTTTTCTGCATTCTGTAAGGCAAGATACTTGATACCTTGAGCTTAGACATCCAAGCCTCTAAAATCGTAGGAAATAAATATCTTTTCTTTGTAAGTTTAAAAAAATGGTATGTAGGGGAAAAACAAAGGAGGAGACAACAATGCTTGATAGGAAATGTACTCATTACCTTGCTCATGTAACTGTAACCCCTGTGTACAGCATTTTTACAATAAAATGTATTAAAATGGTATGGAAATAATACAAATGTATGCACACTGTATTAAAGAAAATATGGCCTTCCACTTTCCCTTACATCGAGCCTGATTAATAAGAGAAATAAAAACCTTAACTTAGTCTGGCACAATAGTCAGAAATAGCCCATCTCTGTAGGTCAAGTTCAGACTCAACATTCAGAACCATTTCTAGTTTTATTATCAGGAGTATGTGGCAAATGTGATATTTGGTGGCAGCGGGGACAGGAGGTGTCCTCCTTGGAGACAGTGATGTGTCCGCCTGTCCATCACTGGTTCTGAGCTTGCTTCTGGGATCTGCTGGTGAAGGGTTGCAGCTTTTCCAGTGGGGACAGGAGGTGTCCTCCTTGGAGACAGTGATGTCTCCGGCTGCCCATCACTGGTTCTGAGCTTGCTTCTGGGATCTGCTGGTGAAGGGTTGCAGCTTTTCCAGGCCATGTGGATGGGAATGTGGGGAGTCTCCTGAGTTCCAGGAGTGCAGTGGGTCCTCAGAGAGCGTGCCTTCTCTTGCACATGCCCTTTGCCAGTCTCTGCATTTGGTTGGGAGGAAGTTCCTCACCATGCTCCTGCACCAGACCTATGGCACACTTGCTGGCTCTTAATGGAGGCCCTATGCAGCTGTTTTGAGTTCCAATAACACCCTAATACACCAAGGAATGCTGGGAATGCTCATCCCAGTCCCCTTCTGCTCAGTCCTGCCCAGCAGGTGACTGGACTGGACAAAGCCACTGAACACCACCCTCCAGCCCCCAGTGTGGAGGTTAACTGAGCTATGTGAATAGTCACTACAGAGTTGCCAAATGGGAAAAATGACTCTTGTTCTCAAAACTCACACCTGTCTTCCTCTGGCACTAAGATGGCAGAGGAAGCATGAGGATATCTGTGCCTTCTGATAGTCTCTGTCTTCTTTCTAATACTTTTCCTGATGGAGAAAAGGCTAGACTAGAACCCCCTTTGTCTTTTGAGGCCAGGATTCTCATAGGGAAACTCCATATATTGCCAGTCCTGGCATTGGAAATCTGTCTTGCTCACCTTGGCCTGGCTTTCCAAAGCTCTGGCTGGCCTTAAGAAAATCAGCTCTGATTCCTCTATGCTATTGGTTGCTATAAAGGGTAAGAGCACCCAAGAGGAGGCACTTAGCAGAGTTGTGAGTATTATTTTGGCTGGCACAAAGATTTGGAAGTTTGAATTATTGGCCTTTAGTGAATAAGGTCAAAGATAATCAATGTGCCATAATGAGGAAGGCAAGTGCAGAAGGGACACACATCCCTCGCAGAGCTTGCAGGGGGCACAGCCTGTTCATCATTCTCTGAGCCTGGACCCTAACTCTAAATATTTTCACATCATTTAAATATAAAACTATGTATGTACTTTATATAAATCAATATAGAATTCCAGTAACTCAGCTACCAAATAAAGTGGGGGGGGGTCACTATTTGCCTATGTAAAATATTCCCAAGTGTTTTCCACTAATTCAAAAGGTCACCAAGAACAGCACTTACTGGCTGTGCATCTGAGTCACACAGATGAGTCAGCCTTTGTGACTGGCTGTCACGCTCGGGGCTATCATGCTGGATGACAAGCCATGGTGCTGTGGGGTGCATGTCAAGTTCCTTATTTTCTTCAATCTATTATGATGTTGGCTGATATTAACACTAAATTTCTGCTGGGCTTATGGCGACTAGAGTTAATAAGAATGCGCTGTATACATCACAATCCCCACGACAGTAGATTTTATGTTACTACCCCTGAAAAAGAAGCATGCTAGGTAAAGTGTCCATTAATGGCTTGATTTAGCCATATATTAACAATCATGTTGCATAGGATAATACATACAGCTTTGTCAGTACTCACATTTTGTCAGTGGCTCACACCTGTAATCTTAGCTACTCAGGAGGCTGAGATCTGAGGATCGCAGTTCAAAGCCAGCCCGGGCAGGAAAGTCCCTGAGACTCTTATCTCCAGCAAACCACCAGAAAACCGGAAGTGATGCTGTGGCTGAAGTGGTGGAGCACTCACCTTGAGCTGAAGAGCTGAGGGACAGCACTCAGGCCCAGAGTTCAAGCCCCACAACTGACAAAAAAATAAATAAATAAAATAAAATAAAATATGAAGTGAGCACTGGTGGCTCATGCCTATAATCTTAGCTACTGTAGGAGGCTGAGATCTGGAAGCTTCCAAGTCAGGGTGGGCAGAAAAGCCTCTGAGACTCCATTTCCAATTAATCAGCAAAATGCTTGACTGGACACATGACTCTGGTGCTAGAATGCCAGCCATGAGCAAGAAGGTGGAATGCGAGGCCCTGCATTCAAGCCCTAGAACCAATATGTGCACAAAATAAAAAGAAAATAAATATGTATTATATAATGAGGGTTGGAATCAGATAAGTTGAAAAGCCACTCATCTTGCGCAGTCCTTACTTTTCCTTTTCCCACAGTGTTTCTTTTTTTCTTTGTTCCTTCCTTCCTTGCTTGCTTGCTTGCTTGTTTGCTTGCATTTTTCTTTCTTTCTATTTCTTTCTTCCTTTCTCTCTCTCTTCCTTCCTACCTTCATTTTGGGGGGGGGTGATGGGGCTTAAACTCAGGGTCTGGGCATTGTCCCTGAGCTTTTTTGCTCAATGCTTACACTCTACCACTTTGAGTCATAATTCCATTTCCAGTTTTCTGGTGGTTAATCGGAGATGAGTCTCAGGGACTTTTCTGCCTGGGCTGGCTTTGAACCACAATCCTCAGATCTCAGCCTCCTGAATAGCTAAGATTACAGGTGTAAGCTACCAGCACCCAACCAGCAGAGTGTTTCTAATGTGCCAAGTGCTAAATGTGTTCTACACCTACTCTACTTTTTCCAACTGTGATGGTTAATCTTGGCTGTCAACTTGCCTGGATTAAATGATGCCTAGAGAATTAGGAAGGAAACTTCTAGGTGTGTCTGTAAAGGTGATTATGGAGAAGAACAGCAGGTAGGTCAGCCAGCCACATGGAAAGATGGTCCTGAATGCAGGTACATTGTACAGGCTGAGGCACGGATGGAATAAAACAATGGGATATAGCAGCTGATTCTCTCCCCGCATGGAGATAACATTTTGCTGTTGCATTCATTCATGGACACTGCACTCCAGGTTCTTCATGTTAACAGAGACTTGCACTGCAGCATTCAGGCCCTTGGCTTTGCTGCAGCATTGGCTTCTCTCATTTGGAGGCTTCTGGCTTCTTGGACTGAACAGATGGTGTTTTCCTGGCTCTCCAGACTGTGGCAGGCCAGATTCAGCATCACTGACTATGTCAGTCAATCTAGCAAAACCGCTCTTGTGCCTGGTGCCGGTGGCTCACACCTGTAATCCTAGCTACTCAGAGGCTGAGATAGGAGGATTGCGGTTCATAGCCAGTCCTGGCAGGGAAGTCGTGAGACTCTTATCTCTTATCACCAGAAAACCAGATGTGGCACTGTGACTCAAGTGGCAGAGCAGTAGCATTAAGCAGAAGAGCTGAGGGACAGTGCCCAGGCCCAGAGTTCAAGCCCCACAACTGTAAAAAACAAAACAAAACAAAAACCCTCTTGTCTAGCTTCTGGCTTTTGTTTCTCTAGTGAACCCTAAGAAACCAGCCATCTACAGGTGATAGAATGGAAGGCTAGACAATGTAGATAAACCAATTGGTAGAAAAGTCAGGGTTCAAATTCAAAGTCTATGGAGCCACCAAACTAAACATCTTAACCATTTCACAAACTTAATGTAAATAACAACAACAACAAAACCCAAAGGTCATGGTTTATCAGTCTTACTTGCTACCAAATTTCTATTTACATGGTTTAATGATCTACTCAGCAAACATACTCATCTAGCAATTAAAGAGAGGGACAAACAAGCATTTGCTTCTCTGAATGCTATGAACTGTGTTGCCAATTGTCATACTGAACTTCTCTCTACGCTGCTACAGCTTCTGTCATGTTTTTATGTGGGGAAATGATTACTCTTTACAATGATAGTTATTAGTTAATAATTAATTATTTAATGTAATATCTCTCTAGAATGTTTCACCTAAGAAATCCAAAGTACTTTAGCAACATGAGTCCTATAAGGAAAGAGTCCTACCTTTTCATTATAAAACATAAATACATTTCCAGACTTGGCACATGTCACTCGAGAGAGAAATGAGGTCACGAAACATGTAAAAAGTGCAATTGGCTGATCCAATGTCAGAGAACGGGCTGTCTTAGAAGTTGCCACAGATGAGGCTCAGCAGGAAAGCTCAGCTGATAGAAATAAGAATACCATTGAGCTGGGCACCAGTGGCTCAAGCCTACTCAAGAGACTAAGCTCTGAGGATCTTGGTTCAAAGCTAACCCTAGAAGGAAAGTCCATGAGACTCTTATTTCCAATTAAGCACCAAAAAAAACCAGAAGTGAAACTGTGGCTCAAGTGGTAGTGTGCTAGCCTTGAGCAACAAAAGCTCAGGGACAGCATGCAAGCCTAGAGTTCAAGCTTCAGAACCAGCACCCCCCCCCAAAAAAAATACGGTTGATTGGCTGTCACTTTACACTGTAGATACGCTGTGGGTTTATTATTTCACTAGCCCATAGTCATTATTATCCTCATTATACAATTGAAAGAAGGTCTTTCAAGGTTTCATGTGGTGCAGAAACCCCCACTGATAGTGTGCCTTGGCTAAGAATCTCCACTCAATTCACCCAGGCCGGAGGAGTGCAAGGCTCTTGCTGGAATTCACAGATTGATTATATCATTATTACATCATTATTATATCACAGGAAGTTTGAGAATTTGAGGGCCCTTTGGATCTTACACCTAGGAAGCCAATTTGTAGGCAATGTTGCCAGCTATCTGCAACAGGCTAGAATTGAGTAGGAGTCGAACAGCTGGTCTGTCACGTCCCTAGTCCCTCATGGGAACATGGGGACATTTCCTGGGAAATCCAACAGTGACAGCAAAGCTGACACTCTTTAGTCATATGCAAATGATGGGGATGGGAATTCCCTGGGCCATTTTCCTACCTCACCTTGCCATTCATTCTCTTTCCATTTGGGGATCTAAGAAAGGCATGGCCCTGCTGAGAAACCTGTCTGCCCTGGGCATCCTGAGTTCCCACGTCCTCACTGTCCTTCTGTAATTTGTTCAGGGACAGAATTTTAGAAAGCAAAGTGAAACTAGAAAAGCAAATATAAAGGCAGCAACCACTGGGTGTCACTGATTTACCACTTGCCTATGACTCACAGAGCCGGAGGAAGCCTGGTCTTAGGGGAGCATTCTGAAACACGTGACACTCAAGTGCTATAGATAGCTGGAAATGTTTAGGATATTCAGAGTATGAATTCTGGGGCCCATTTATGAACATGAATATGAATTTGTTGGTAAGTCCCATTCCATGCTCTGTAGTAGACTATTTGTAACTGTGTGTGCTAATGCTCCCATTTTAGAGATGGGTACACTCAAGCAGAGCATGGTAATAAGTAGGGAATGACAGGGAACATGCTCCTGAGGCCATTGAAACTGATTTAAACCAGGACTTTAATAGCTTAGTTTTATTTGAAGATAATTCTCGAAATCCAGGAAATCAAGGCCTATCACTTAATTCTTGTGTGTGTGTGTGTGTGCTTATGCGCGTGCACACCCACGCGTGTGTGCGAGTCCTGGGCTTGAACTCAGGGTCTTGGCATTGTCCCTAAACTTTTTTGCTAAATGTTCGTGCTCCACCACTTGAGCCACATCTCCACTTCTGGATTTTTCTTGGTTAATTGGCACTGAGAATCTCCCTGACTTTCCCACCTGGGCTGGCTTTGAACCTCGATCCTAGATCTTACTTCCTGAGTAGCTAGGATTATAGGCGTGAGCCATGCATGCCTAATTCTGCTTTTCCTTTACTTTTTGATTCTTCTCTTTCAATACCAAGACTTAGTTGTTGATTTTTTTTGTTTTGTTGTTGTTGTTTGTCATTTGTGGTGCTTGAACTCTGGGCCTGGGCGCTATCCCTCAGCTCTTCAGCTCAAGGCTAGTGCTCTACCACTTGAGCCACAGCACCACTTCTGGCTTTCTGTAGTTAATTGGAAATAAGAGTCTCACAGACTTTCCTGCCCAGGCGGGTTTGAGATGCCGATCCTCAGATCTCAGCCTTCTGAATGGCTAGGATTACAGGTATGAGCCACCGCGCCTGGCCTAAGACTTAGTTTTACTAAATAGTAAATGATCCTTTACATTATACACATCTGTGTACATGGTAAATATATTTAATTTTTATTTATTGGTTATATTCCAATAAGGCTGAGAAATACCCTAAATCCAAGGCAGCTGTGCCCTTTGTCATTCAAGATCGTCTCCCAAGTACTTCATTGCTGAGGGAATTGATTTACAGTTTCTCATCCCAGAAAGATTAGGAAATTCCTCTGGAATCCTCAGAGTGGCATTCTGTCTCACGAATTGGTGTCGCCAAGCCTTCTACTACCTAAGTGAGACGACTCTTATCCCTTTCCTCAGTGAGCATGTTTCTGCTCTTTTGTTTTCTGGCTTGAAAATAACCATTTGTCAGAGAAATGAGATCCTTACTGAGGCCCAAGCACACTGGACAGCCTTGGAACTGTATTTATCATTCATATAGGTACAGCAAGAGCCCAAGGTTGTAACCCACAAGCTTTGGTTCTTCCTCGCCAAAAGAATTAAGCTTAGAGCCAGATGCTTTACTCAGAGAGATAAGATAGGGTGCAGACATCACCCTTAGCCTGCCAAGTTCCTGCTTCATAAACCAGCCAACTTTCCAGTGGTGACCCGAAGGCTCCTCATCCCCCAGACTCTCACCTTGATTGTGGAGCTTGCCTTTCTTCCTTACGAAGTCAAAGCATCTTGATTTCTTCACTTTCCTCTCCCTTCCCTCTCCCTCCAGGTCCCTGGGCTTCTGGGCCCATCTGGATATGGAAATGACTTTTCCACTGACCCCGCATAGCCTGAAAATTAACTCTTTATTTCATAATTCACAAAGGAATCAGATGTCTATGAAAAAAGCATAAGGAAACCCATTAAAAAACTTATAAAACATAGGAGGAAGAGGGAAGAGGTCAAGAATATTTGGGGAGCTTAAGAAACTAAACCTTCAAAGAATCAACAACCCAATTAAAAAATGGGCAGATGAGATAAATAGAGATTTCTCAGAAGAAGTAAAAATGGCCAACAGACACATGAAAATGCTCATCTCAGGCCATAAAAGAAATACAAGGCAAAACAATACTGAGATTCTACCTTACCCCAGTTAGAATGGGCACCATCAAGAATGCAAATAATAACATGCTGACATGGATGTGGGAGAAAAGGAACAGTTGTTAAGAATATAAACTGGTACAACCACTCTAGAAAGCAGTATGGAGGTTCATATAAAAAAAGCTAAACACTGAACTACCCTATGATCCCGCAATTCCACTCCTGAGCATTTACCCAAAAGATTACAAACCAGGATAGTAAAGCCACCTGCACAACCATGTTCCTTGCAGCACTAACCAAGGCATAGACTCAGTCTAAAAGCCCTTCAATGTATGAATGAATCAAGAAAATAGCATATATAGGATAATTATATATGTACATATATATGCACACACAATGGGATTTGACTCATGCATTAGGAAGAATGGTATTGCATCACTTGCAAAGAAATGGAAGAACTTGGAAACAAATCATGTAAGTCAATCAGGCCCAGAGAGACAAAGGATGCATGTTTTCTCTCATATGTGAAACCTAGAATTAACTTATAAATATGTAAGTAAGAATTTTGAGGTGGAATCCAAAGTGTACATAAATGTGTTAACCAAAGTATGATAGGTTCAGGGGAGAAATCAAATGACATGATTCCTTTGAAAGACTAACTCATAATCCAACAAAACAAACACCAGGAAATGGATACTCAAAAGTGGGAGCCAAAAAGAGAGAGGAAGATAAATGAAGAGAGGAAAGGGGAAGAATAGAGTCATAAAATTCAATGCATAGCCTACAAAATTGGGAAAATTGAGGGAAGGAGTAGGGTTGGGAAGGATGGGAGAGAATGAAGAAAGAGGTGACATTGATCAAGATGACCTGTAGGCATAAACTGCAAAAAATGGCAAAAAATACCAATCAATATCTTACAAATTTTTAAGTGATATAAGAATAAATCTACTCAAGGTATATTACATGCATGCAAATACGTAAATATCACAATGAGGCACCTTTGTGTAATTAATTCATGCCAGTTAAAATTTTAAATAAAACAAAAAGAAATCAGCTTCTAAAGTACAGTAATTTTTCCTTTTCACTCTTAATTTTAAGGAACATGTAATATTTTTCCTGTCATACTCAACAAATCTTTGATACCCAGGGCAGGAACAACAAAAATTTCTAGGATAACATCAAAACATACCTCAGAATTCACCTGGGACCCAGATTTCCCCAATGACTTCCCAAAATACATGGAAAACATGTGTATAATCAAGCTAGAATTCCATTGTCTTTTGTTATACACAATATACCAATTTTTATGTTAAAATAGATTCTTTATACTTTAAAAAGCCATTATAGTATAGTTCGTTTCAATTATTTTTATTGTTTTTTTATTGAGGGTTTTGTTGTCATATTCTGTATAGGTAGATAATGTACTTAGATCATGTTTATCCCTATTGGAAGGAGATGGAAGGATTGATAACATTTTGTGATTGACAAATTAAGTACAAGGTCATCTACCTGCATAAAAAAATGCAGAGAATCCATTTGATCTTTTTTGGGCCCCAATTTTTTAAAGATCTATCTCCCAGCTTGTTCTTATTTCATGTCTCCTGGCTCTACCCATGTTCCTGCTGCCTACACCTCCATCACACTGCTCTGGCCCTTGCAGGAACCTGTCCTCACCCTGAAGCACATATTCTACACTGTCACTTCATCCACACATGTGCACATAGTGACACTGTGGCCAGACATCAATCCCATAAGCTTCTGCTACTTATAAGCCATCCCTCATCTTCTTTGGGCTCAGCTGCTAAGAGTGCCACTAGTTAAGGGTCAGGTCCATAGTCCATAACCAGGAATGGGAAGAGTTCCATGCTAATGGAGATTCTGAACCAAAATGGTGCCACTTTGAAGGCATCACGTTGATGCTAAGAAGGTTTTCTTTCCCTCAATCCTGTTCTTTCATTCATTTCCATTTCCCATGAAAAGGCAAATAGAAAATAAAATAAGGGGGAAAAGGTATCCAGAGAAAATTTTAAAAGTATCTGGAGTTAAAGGTAGTATTAAATAACAAGGCACCACTACAGACGATACACTATTCTGTCTGAAAGTTAATAAATACTACAGAAAAACTAAAGCATCAGATTGCACAAACAGCTATCTCTGTGTTTATGACCATATAATTTTTTTCTTCCTTTGTAAAGGAACTCTAGCCATTGGCATTTATAAAGTTCAGTGTGGTATTCTTGTCTAGGAAAAAACTCACCTCAGGAACATGCCGTTCCCTGGTCGAACACACTTCTTGGTAGCAGGCAACAGACTTCACTTCCCCTTCCTTCCCATCTGTAGGATTAGGCTAATGGGAGAAACAACTGAATCCTCCTTTGATGAAGACAAGGGTCTTCATCAACATTCCTTCACATTCCAAATCCACATTAATGATTTAAAAGGTGAAATTAGTTCCAAAAATATAGACACAACAAGGCATTGTCTGCTGAGAACGAATTCAAAACTCCACCTACATGAAGCAAATTAGCAAAAGCCAAAACAGCTTCTCCAAAGAACATATTAGGAAACTTGGCAGAAGAGAAGGGCAGTCTCCCTCCTCTCACGACAAGTTTATTACTATCGTCTCACTTTCGGATAATCTGAAAGGAATGGTTTCCTCTGACAAGTACACTCTGCTCTTGGAGAGCAACTTGCCACCTAATAATGTTGTAAATAGGTTGGGAGAATCCGACGTTCCGTCTCTCCACACTAGCTATTTCCCAGCTTTATCCACATGAGTCAGAGCAAGCATGGTAGATGAAGGTCAAACACCACCATGGAAATCCTACCACCCAGGACTTTGCAGCCCCATACCCTTCTTGTACTCTGTCCTTGCACTCCATGTTTGCTGGTGATTCATTTATGTATCCCAGCTACCATCATCACTTCTGCTCAGAGAGCAGAGAAACTGTGGAAGTAGTTGGTTTTTCACTGAAGATGATTAGTCCTGACCACAAGAACGGTTCTTCCTTAAAATACCATGAGCTGGTAAGAGCAGAGCCATGCACAGCTCCTCCCTGCTGACTGTTCTCCGTTCTTCCTTTCTTGCCAGAAAATCTTTGGCCACTGCTGATTGAATACTTTAAAAAAACAAACCATCTCTCTTCCACTCCTAAAATGGAAGCAAAAGCTTGTATAAAGAAGGAAGCTTAAAAGAACTTAACTAGCTGGAAGACTAGTACAGGTGTACTGTCAACTAGCAAATCTTAGAAGCCCTTATACAAGTGTAAGACAAACTTTATGCCACTGGCCCAACTGACTGCTAAAATACAATTGGGGAACCCTCTCCAGAACACCAAAGACATATAAAGTAACTGATATGTCTTAAGCAGCTTGCAAACAAACTAACAACCACTCCTTTGTTCAGTTTGGGGCCCCACCCCTAACTCCAGGGTTTCCATTCAACAGGTCTAGCCATATGTCCACTTGCCAAATAAAGAAAAGAGTCAGGGTGGAGGTCAGAAAAAGACTGTGAGAGTCCTTCAACCCATCTTCAGAGTACAGCCATGATCTTTAGATTTAAAGATCTAGGAGTGAAAGGTCTCCATAACTGATAAGCAATCTTGGTTCAAGATCATTATCTCAGTCCTGATTTGCAAGGGTTCTGGAGAGTTGTTACTGCTATTATCACTGGAGAGAACAGTCTGGTCAAGAGGAGCAAGTCCTTGTGAAGGTTCTGTCCTGTGGAGACTCTGCTGTTTCTTCCCTTGGGGGACGTTCCCTCCCTCTGCCTTATAAAGATGTTAGCTATTAGTCCTGTCACAGATTCCAAGATGGCTACAAGGTGGATGGCTCAGAGCAAAGACAGATACAAAAATGGAGGCAAGGATACCAAGTGCTTGCATTTTTGGATAATTTGTGGACCCAAATAAGGAGTAAATGCTTTGTTTCAGTAAAATCCTATTAAGTACCTGTTACAGAATGTCTTAAACTGTCAAATTTTCTGCTCAAACAATATATTAGAAACAATATAGGCCTTGACACTGATATAATTTTTTAAAAACAGCAGAAATCTGATGCCTGGAATAATTTTACAATCTGAAGCGTACAGGTTCCATGGCACTTAATTGACTGGAAGTGTCAGAATGGCTATTATCAAAAAATAGACCAAAACAAGACAAAAGATAACCAACACTGGTGAGGATGTGAAGAAACATGGAGGCTGGTACCTCATTCATGAGAATGTAAATTAGTTCAGGCACTAGAGAGAACAGTAGAGAAGGTCTTCAAAACATCACATAATCCAGTAATCCCACTGCCAAGTATTCATCCCAAGGAAAGGAAATCAGAGTCCAAAAGACATCTGCTCTCCTGCATTTAATGCAGTACTATTCATAATAGCCAACACATGGATGCAACTCAAACATCCATCAACTGAGAAGTGAACAAAGACAGTATGGGAATATAAAACAGCATGGAATACTGGTCAGCCTCAAAAAAAAATAAGGAAATCCTTTCATCTGTAACACACTGATGAACCCACAACACATTTTAAGTGAAATGGAACTGGCACAGAAACACAAGTACCAATATATTTACTCACATGGACAAAGTGAGGTGATGTTCATTAAAAGGGGAAGTATAAATGAACTCTACTTTTTTCCATTTTTGTTTACTTTTTGTTCTGTATTTTCATTTGTATGTCTTTTGGAGAGTAAGAGGAGGCACAGAAGTGGATGGACAAAGGGTGAACAAATGCAGCAGTGGTACTCACTGGAAACTACATTGAAAATGATCCACCCAACTTGTGGGTGGGATAGGAGGGAAAAACTTGGAGAGAGTGAGGAAAGGGGTGACATTGTCCAAAAAGGAATGCACTCTTTACCTGACTTATTAACAGTAACCCCTGCTGCACATCTCCTTTGTAATAACTTTTTTTTTTGTCCGTTGTGGGACCTGAACTATGGGCCTGGGCGCTGTCCCACAGCTCTTCAGCTCAAGGCTAGTGCTCTACCAGTTGATCCACAGCTCCACTTCCAGCTTTTTCTGCTTATGTAGAATTGAAACCCAGGACTTCATGCATTCAAGGCAAGCACTCCACCACTGAGCTACCTTCCTAACCCCTGTAATAACAATTTTTTTTAAAAAAAAATTAAAGCCAGATATGAACAGGGAGAGAGCACGGGAAGGGGTAGCATCGTCCAAAAAGAAATGAACTCATTATCTGACTTATGAAACTGTAGCCCCTCTATACATTAATAATAACAATAAAAAAGACTGCACATACAAAAAAATTGAAATGTTTCAATTAGACAGAAAAACATGGGAAGTATTTGAGAAGACTAGCGAGCATCAAGTGTTTCCTGGTTTTGCTTTAGGCTTTTATTCTCCCTTGTTCCAGTACCCTTTTATACTTTCCCTGAAGTACAACAAAGAAGGGAAAGAGGAGATAAGGAAGAGTAAAATTTCCTTTCTTTTGTGGCAGTTTCTCTTTATGATAGCTTTGGAAAAGAATCATTATGACAGACACATTGCTAATGAACAATTTCAGAGAACTCCACTCCTAGTTACCTGCCATGATGCTCTCACAATACAAGCCTAAAAAGGTATCAGGTGCCAATTTGGCCTGAGGCAAAGGAAGAGAAAGCCTGAGGAAGTCTGGCCACACAAGAACCCAGGATATAGACTTTAAAAAATTAAGAAATCCTTCTATTAAGTGCTAAGAATAAAGCCAAGCTTAATTACACTATCAAAAAAGGGGGAGAAATTGTTCCTTAGTGGAAGTTTTCTTCTAAACAAATTCTCTCTTGGGCTCATCCACAAAAGCAAGATCTTCATAATATTGCTTGGGCTTCATGCACGGATCTTACTTGAGAGTCTATGGGTGTGCGTGTACAGAGGTATCACGTTACTATTTAGAGACTTATTCATATGTTTTAGGGTTGAATCCATAAACACAAATATTTAAAATAATGTTTAAGCTCAAATCCAATTAGTTATTCAGATTACTGTACTCAGATCAATAGAGTTATGAGTATCCCCATTTTAACCATTTACCTCATGAAGACACACATTGAACAGGCAGTCATCCTGAAAGAATTCTCAGCTGCCAGGATCAAGCAATGAATCCCAGTTCTTTCAAGGGAAAATTGATGTGTAAGTAAATGGAATACAGAAATTCCAATATAAACCATAAGACCAAATAAGAAACTCATGGTGACTGTGTTAGCCTTCCATATGTGTGAGAAACTATCTGAGAAAATCAACTTCATGATTATTATTTTGATTGATAGTTTCAGTCCCTAGCCCCAAAGGCTGTGGGCTTGTGGAAAGCCAGAACTTTGTGACAGGGAAGACACAGCAGAGCAAAGCAGCTCACCTCATGGGGGTTGGAAGCTGAGATACAGATGAAGAGTCAAAGGACAAGATAAACCCTTCTAGGGTGTATCCTCAGTGACCTACTTCCTCTAGCTAGGCTCTACCTCCTAATGGTCTACTCAGAAATGAACTCCTTAATGGATTAATCTATCAGTATCCTGGAAATCCAATTGCCTCTGAATAGTGCCACTGGGAGGGGTCCAAGCATTCAATATCTGAGCTTTTGTTGGGTGAGGAAAACCATAATAATAAACAGACAAAAGCAAAAGAATGGATCAGAGTGAAAGAAAAATCAAGAGGTCTTGATGCAAACTCTTTCAATCCTCTTACTTGGTTTGGTGAGATAAAACAACACTGTTTGGTGTACAAATAGCCTCGCCAACAATTTTATGTGACAAAGAAGATATGAATTGTCTTTTTTAAAAGAAAACTGATAGCTATAGACACCCCCAGCTGCACATGATAGAACACAGAATTTGACTTTGTTCCAGAAATTACTATCTCTTGAAAAAAAATGAGTAACAATTAGTGAGGCTGATTTCTTAAAATGCCCAGCTAACCTACTGTTGTCCATATGTATTTTCTGTCTTCTTCTACTTCTGTTGTGAATTACCCAAACAGTACATTCCACCATTTGAATAAAGTCCATATTTTAAATTAATTTCACAAGGCTGATGGGTTCAAGATGCCTATTTCCACCTACTAGAAATATTTCTATGAACCCATATCACTGACAGGAAACATGAAGCTTGGCAGAAGAATATTTCTAAAACTCCATTTTGTCACTGGATAAATTAATCTTTTCACAAAATATCATGCAAGTATGTATTTGCAAAGAATTCTAAGCATTTCTCTAGAAAACCACATTTATAAACAAACTGGTTGGGCTGTTTTAAAAGGCTCTCCACCAAATTGGTGGTTCTTTCATGTTGTTTTAATTACTTTTATAGAGATGTATAGTAGTGTGCAAAGGCTGACATGATATTTGGCTGGATAAGAAAGCTTCATCTTAAATAAATCAAGATGTGCTATGGTATTACTACAATTTATTGGGGTCAGTTCTTCCAATAGCTAAGTTAGCTCCTACAGGGACAATTTTTCTAGAAAACTAGGCAGAGCAAATGGGAGAAAAAGGAAGTTTACATGCAGAGGTCTCTTGCCTATGCCTTCTCTGATGTACTGGCAACATTTGTAGATCCAGCAGTGATTTATAGGCCCTTCTAAAGGTGCTTGATTTTATAATCCTGGCTTTTAAGTTTTCCCAATCCACACCAAGGTAATTCTAGGCAAAATCTAGAAGTGTGTCCTGAGACTTTGAAGACCCCATATGTCTTTCCTTGGTGACTTCACTATAATCCTTCATTGTTAATTGACTTTGTAAAATTTATAGCAGCTTATATCTAATACACACCCAGCTATTCATATATATGTATGTGTGATGTGTGTATATCTATATCTATATTTCCACCTTGGGGCATCTGTTAGGCTTGCTCTGCTATATTTTGAAAATGATATCCTATGGACTAATGTCTCCACTAGAGAGAGAAAATGTTTCTGTGAGAATGATCTGGGAATGAGACCATTTTTCATAGAGAACTGGACTATGGAAGACAGACTTGAAATTCATTCAGCTAATGAATACTTACTGAGTCCTTACTACAGAGATATAAATGTTCTCATCCATTACTCCAGACTAGAAATCATATATCCATCGGCCCACTCTTTCTACATGGATCTCTAACAGGCATCTCCAGTCTATTTATGTACAACTCAACTCAAAATTCCAACTTCCCATCATGCACCAGCACTGTATCCCTGTGTCAGTTAATGCCAGCTCTATGTTTCTAGTAGTTCAACCTAAAAGACTTTGTCTCTAATTTTCTCTTTAATACATCAGGAAGTCTCATTTAGTATAGCACCAAACCATATCAAGAGACTGACCTCTTGCCAGCACCTCCACTGCCCTGGCTCTGGTCTGATCCACCATGTTCTCTGGCTGGGACATTACAATATCCTCCACACAGTGTCTCAGTTTTCACCTGGTCTCCCTATAGTCTATTCTCAGCACAGTAACACAAAAGATTCTGAGACAACTTAAGCTCAATTTGATACTGCTTTGCTCAAACCCTCCATTATTGCCTCCATATTTTCTTCAAGAACAGCCAAAGTCCTTTGATTCTCCAATGCCCCCCATCCATCCCCCAGCCCCTGCCTCTCTGACATCATAACATGCCTCCTCTCCTTGTGGCTTACTCTGTTCCAGACACACCCTTTTGTTATAGCTGGACAGGCTACTAATTTAATATCTAAGTAGTGATTCTTCCCTATGTCTGGAAAGCCCCCTGTCCCCCCCACCCCGTTCCCTACCCCACACACACACACACACACACACACACACACACACACACACACACACACACACACACATGGTTAATTTGCATACTGGTTTCAAATTTTATATTTCACCTCATCTATGGGTCATCCTCTTACTACCTATCCTATTTTGAATTGAAAAAAAGTCCCATCTACTCATTCAAATACACAAATTCCTTTTAACTTGGTGTAGTTCTCCATATAATGCCCATTTCAATATAGCTAAATGTATTGTGTTTTATTATTGCCTAGGTTTTACTAAATGAAAGTGTCTGCTTTTTGTCTCTAATTTCCTGAGGGTGGATACTCAAGAAAAAAATTGTTCAGTGAAACAATGTGAGAAAAACAGATGTTACAAGCGTTCAGTCACAACCACAATTTTGAGGTCTGTGCATTCATGAGCCTAGAGGGAGGCACAGGTGCTGGAGGATGCCCCAGGTGACATAGGAAGGGTGGCACTGGCTACATTCAGCTGGCCTGATCTACGGAACCACAATGCAAGGTGAAAGACTTATTTCTTAAAAGTTAAATCACTTAATTGTATGCTCTTTCATTTTCCTTCATGTAACCTACATTGTTCATTAAAAAGTCTTATTCAAATGTTCCTGCTTACATTCAGTTGTACTCTGAGGATTTATCAAAAATAATGTGTCTTGGGGGTAGGGGGAGGCTGGGAAGGGATGTGAAGGGTAAACAAAGGAGGAGGCTACAATGCTTGATAGGAAATATACTCATTATTTTGCCTATGTAATTGTAACCCCTCTGTACAGTATGTTCACAATAAAAAAAATAATGTGTCTTCAGCTTCATGGTGGACTGACTACAAAGCAAGCAAATTCCTCTGAAGAGGTCAGGCCAGAAAGCAGTGGGTCTACCCCGGCCCAGAAGGAACCTCACTCCGTAAGGCCATGCTTGGAAATGAGTAACATGCTCCCCAGATTCTCATGGGTTTCCTTGTGGGCCATGGACTGTGTACTATAAGCATGACACCCACCTCAACCTTCAGTGTCCCTGCATAACTTCACCACGTGTTTTTCCTCCAAACCTTTCAAAACTTTAACATTCTCCAAAGACAGGTGATATGATGAACCACTAGGATAGGTATTGGAAGCTTATTCATCCAATGATTCTCCAATGTGGAGCCACTCAGAAATGTGAACCATCTCAAGTAACATGAAAACAATTGGGTAAGAAAGGCCTTAGCCCATGCTTCATAGACATGGAAGGGGTCATTAATGTCACCAGGTCTCTTCTCTGCTAGCTACTCTCTTCATACTTCATTTAGTGCTTGGAGTACTAACAGTCTGAGAAATTCTAGAGCAAAGGAAAACTACATGATTTGGGTATTTCCTGAGGGTAAGAAAATTTGACTTCAAACTTTGAAGTCATAACAGGGTTGTTTAGTCACATAGTAAAGTAAATTACCCTCCTCTCTCTGACCAAATGATTCAATCACATCAATAAATTGTCCTTATCTTTATAGCTTCCCCAGATACTATCCCAGTGCCAAACTGGGTGTGGCCAAACACACATCAATAAGTACCAAGCCAACATCATCCAACATCCACACAGCCTACAAAGTCAGAATACAGAGCTCATATTGTCTGCTTTCTCTCCTCATGCCCTTAACTGGGGTTATGTGCCCACAGTTCAACCGTTTTGTCCTCTAAACAAGCAAGCAAAAAATCATCCATTTTTCTCTCAATTAATTAACAGATCCATAAAATTGCACTACCGGCATGAGTGAGATATTTATTTTCCAGCAGCTAAATTTAATAACATTGACAATTTCCCTTTAATTTTTAAATAGGAGCTTTCTTAGAAAACAATTTAGTTATAGAGTTAACTTAGAACTATACTTAGCACCATGTTGGATTGCAAACCTATAAGATCTCCTTCCTAAATGAAATCATACCAAGTCATACATGTTTCTCTCAGGTCTTCAACATATCCCAGAGCTGTCTTGAAAGGTGGCTACCCTGTTATATGTCAGTTCAAATTTTTGCCAAGCCAAGGCATACAGAGCACAGGCTTCAAGAAACGATTTCAGCAATGCAGTGAGTCTGAGTTGAGATGAAGAGTAAATATAAAAGTTCCTCTGGCTTTTAAAAACAGTATGGGAAAAATGCAAAATAATCTCCCATATGGTTTAGATTTTAAATGCATCTCAAAAATTCATGTGTTAAAGGATTATTTGCCAGCTGATGGCACTGTTTGGAGGTGGCAGGGACTAGTTGAAAGGTCATTGGCGCATACCCTTGAAGTGTATTAGGATGCTTGTCCTTTCCTTTAATCTCTCCCCTCTCCACTTTCCCCTGCTCCCCTTTTCCCTCTCTCCTCTCATCTTTGTCCTCTCCTCCCCTCTTCCTTCTCTCCCCAACCCCACCACACCTGGCCTCCTTAATATAGTAACTTGCCACAGGTCCAAAAAGTAACTGGGCCAGGTGACTATAGACTAAAACCATGACGAAAAATAAATCTTAACAAGGAAGCTACAATGCTTGATAAGAAATGTTCTCATTATCCTGCCCATGTAACCCCTCTGTACAGTATTTTCACAATAAAAAAATCCTAACTTCTTACAAGTAGTGCTTTCTTATAGTGACAGAAAACTAACATAACCTCCATTTTTTATATTAATGTTTGTGATTCATTTGGGATTAAATATATTATTTCAAGCCCCAAATTATTTCCAGAGAATGAACTCAAAGTTTTTCTGTTATTCAAAGCCATTTCTGTGCCATGGACTATTCAAACAAATAAATGAATAAATAACATAGACTGGATTATAAAGAAAATAAAACGTCATCAATTTTGATGTCATTGACCTAAAATTTAAGCCTACATATAGATATTAGCCATTCAAGTTATTTACTATCATAAAGTACCATTATCCAATTTACCTAAATTTGTTTGGAATGTAATGTAGAATTCATAACATAAAGTTGTACTCTATGTAAAATAGATATAGTAATAATTCTATCTTATTAAATAAAAAATTCACAATGCTTATTTGTTAAAGATAGTATGGAAAACTTTTTCAAGAGGAACCACCAAAATGGAGGTTTTGTAGCAGCATGAAGATGCTGCACTCAATTTAAAATGTAACTATTTTATTTTATTTTTGTTTTTTGGGTCTGGTCATGGGGCCTGAACTCTGGGCCTGGGCGCTGTCCCTCAGCTCTTCAGCTCAAGGCTAGTGCTCTACCACTTGAGCCACAGCACCGAACTTCTGGCTTTTTTCTTTATGTGGTGCTGAGGAATGGAACCCAGGGCCTCAGGCATGCAAGGCAAGCGCTCTACCACTGAGCCACCTTCCCAGCCCCACAAAATGTAACTATTTTAAATGGGAATTTGTGGCCAAGGAATGAGATGGAGCCCAGTGGATGGAGAATTACCAAGAGAAAACAGGAAGTCTAGGAGGATTCTTGGGAGCTAGGATCACCAGGCTTCAGCAGATGAAAGCCAGAGTGACAGGATATTGAAGGTGGAGAATTGAGAATTTGACCACAAACAGAGGGTGGTCAGACAGATCCATGATGGGGATTTTCTCTAAAGTGGCCTACCAGGATTGGGCTTTCTTCCACCATCTGAAATTTAATTAATTTTCCTTTCTGCATAAATATCTGAAATGTGACAATGAATAACGGAAGGTTCTGTCTTACCACTTGACTCCTCCAGACCAGGGAAACCCAATGAGAAGATCCTTCTTGGGCCTATTTCTCTTAGAGGATGAAGATATGGCTTTGTATCATTGCTCTTACATCACTATTGCTTTCTCATCAGAGAACTTCCCTATGACTCACTGAGGTGATCTGGAGATAGTGGAGAGCTGGCAAGATGGATGCACTTGAGAGTTGGCAATCTATGGATTAGTTATAGCAATTATTATTTTATGGCTATCCTTGAATTCATCTTTGTGCAGTCTTAAATACCTGGTTTGTAGGAATATCTTAATATTGAATTTTCCTGAAAGCTAGTACATATATTGGCATGTGTGTGTATATAACCTATAGAATTATTACAGTTTGAATATAAAATACCCCACAGCCTCATGTATTGAACACTTGTTCCGTAACTGGTTGGTGTTATTTCGGAGATTGTGTAAAGTTTAGGAGGTGATTCCTAGCTGGAGAAAGAAGGTCACTACAGACTGCCTTGGAAGGTTGTTACCTTTTCTCTCTCTCTGCTTCCTCCACCATAGGCTCCTGACACTGGGACATTCTATCTTTCCAAGGACCCAGAATCAACCAAGCCAAGTACTATTGATTGAAACCTCTGATATGATTCGCCAAAATAAATCCCTCCTTCTTTTAAGTTGTTTATGTCAGGTATTTTGTCACAGGAAAATAAAACAAGATAAAGGAAACTTAACAGTTAGGACTTTAATTCAACAAATATTTATCCAGTTGTCTGCTCTGTATCAGACATACAAATACTACTGCTCCTCCATTACCTTTGTCTTATTGGACTGGGAACTCTATAAACACCTCAAATTCAGAAACATTAAAACTATGTTGATACAACTCTGCCCAACAAGCTTCTGACATCTTCCAGCTCTACTTCCATTCAGGTGTGAAATGTCTAGCAATGAACAGTAACTATTTTAATTTGACTTTTAAATATTGTGAAAAAAGCATCTTTTCTACCAAAGTAGCTTGCTTCCATTTTGCTAATTTTGTGGTAATTGTTTTTTCTGAAAAGTTCCTGCCTTGGCCAGGTGGCTTGGCCCTTGTTAATTACATTTTAGTTACATCCCTCTCTACTCCACCTCCCCCCCCTCCCCCACACACACTTTAATCTTGTTAGGAGCTCCTTGGATTTTAGTTACATAATGTTAATTATGAACCTGAGCTCAGCCAATGTGAGCATAAGGGCCAGGCCTGCTGAGTTAGGGACAAAAAGGGAACAACCTGCCTCCTTGTTCCATTTGTTTGCTTGCCTGAATTTTGGCTAATGATGGACCCCGCTGCAGAAGTAGACTTTGCCTTGCTGAGTTCCTTTAGAGTTGGTGTTCTTAGTCCTAAGAATTATTTCGAACATGTTGAAATAGAACTTTCAAAAATCAATCACCAAAATCTCAACCATTAGAAAATTGCAAATAGTATGAATAGCATCAGCCCAGAGGCAAAATAATTTAGCAATTTCAAAGAGAAAGCAGAAATTATATTTTACCTTGAATAAGATTTTCCCTTCTGATGAAAACAGTATGGTTAAATTTTATGAAAGGTCATCCCCATTTTGTTTTAGCAACAAATCAAACTTAGAAGTCAAGAGTTCTTTTTCCCAAAAAGTACCTAAGCTTATTTCTACACTAACAATGTATTTGGTTGATGCCACAATGTATAAATGTATGACACAGAAAATAATCAAGTGAATACAAAACTTTCCCAAGGTCATTTTTGTAGTACCTTTGAACACAGAGCTCAAGCTAAGCAACCCCTCAAATATGTGCTTTAAAAATAGGGCCCTTTGCTCAGTAAACAGATTTTATTTGTAATCACAGTAAAACCAGCATCTCACTTTCTGGAAAAACAACTGAACCAAACAGTTACTTGTTAACGGGACTCATTATACAACATTTACAAATATCAAAAAAAGAATTTTTCTTTTCATGTGTATTTTTTCCAGTTTGTTTTTTAAAACAAAATGCTCATTTGGGACAGCTAAACTCTGGCACAAATTTTAGCTTTCTAGCCTACAGGCAAAATATAAGATTATTATTAAATTGGAGTAGACCAGAAAAAATGGATGATAAAACTTGTCCATGAAACTTCTGCTAATAACAAACATTTGTGTCATGACACATATTATAAGTAATCACATATGGCAGGAGATGCTTGTGTCACTGTCTCGAACAACAGGTTTTGGTCTTCCTGAAGGAACAGGCCAAGTTCACCTTGTCTTTAACTGTGGCTTCCTATGAAACTATTAGGACTATCATCAAATGCCCCCCCCACACACACACTTTTTTAAAGATTGGTAAACCCTTCCAAACATAGATCTCTGGTACTTTGGTTTCTATTGTTCTTCCTGTAGAGTTTTAAAGGCAACATTAAGTTATGCCATTTAACAAAACGAAGCCCAAGTTTAGGTTCAGTTTTCTACTTGGGTTGAATATATTGCTTCTTAAATGTTATACCATAATGGAATTTTGACTCCATTTCTCCTTCACTCAGTTGTTAGACAGTGATAGGGAGCAATTATGAAATTTCAGATAGATGATAATGGAAGAGACTATGTGGGTGGCTGGCTCTCACTTTTTCTGTCTTAGCTTTATCCTACTTTTAGGATCTAAGAAAACACTGAGAGTGAGAGCCACCATTACTGTCAATGTGTAGACAAAGACTCCTTTTGACCAAACTTTAATCAAGTTTCTTTAAGCTCATTTCCTAACTAGGCCTTGATCAGGCTCCCCGTTTTTTTTTCTTTTTTTAAATTTCTGGGCCTTCCACAGCCCATCAGTAGCAAGAATTCTAAGTCAGTGTAGCCAGCATTCTTTGTGATTGATATCTAGCAACCCTCTCCTGCTTTTAGTAAAATCCTTATTCAGCTTGTTTTGCAGAAATTCCTTTTTTGGTCATGGGTGTAACACAGTGTTTAGACTATGTGTTTAGTGGGCGAAGGGGGAGAGAATAAGAAGGCTGGGTTCAATTCTCAGCATTAGAAAAGAAGAGAAGAATGTCTACTTTCATTAATTTTCTATCCACTGACCCTGACCCTTATCCCCACTAGACCCTGTTCCTCAGCAGTAAATCTCTACTTGTACTTGCTGTGTTCCACCTGAACCCAGTTCCATTATTTCTTTTCTCCTATTGGAACATTCCCCCCGAATAAATCTTTTTCTCCTGCTTGACTACTATCCAGCTTAGTTCTCTTTAACATAATAAAACAGAAACTGATATGCAGTGTCAATCAACCTACGAATCAGCACCTTACTGTCTGTCCTGCCAGCAACCTGGGTGGGCCATGCAGCTGTGTCCAGATATTTCTCTTTCTCTATTTGAAATTATCTGGCATTTTCTCCTGCCATCAGTTATACTTCTTGGCCTGTAATAAAAATTCTTCTGCCCTTATCTTAGTAACAAAACCACATAGACCTGCAATATTTTCCCCTTCTTAGGTTCCCTAAAGCACTTGGTGGCTCTTTCCAAGAAAGGAGAGAACTACAGCAATTTCTCTGACAAGAAACATTTGCTTCACTAATAGCAAAGTCAAAGCCAGTTGCTCAGTCTTTGTCTTTCTGCATATTGTAGTCAATGAAGAGTAATGGTAGAAGCTTGTTGAAAATATGTTAAATAGCAATTCAACTCAACATGCACCTTTCCAACATTGAATAAGAACAACATGATGGCTATGACTGAGTTCATAGACAATGATCACTTTGCCATGGCTGCTACCCTGGCAATTTTGGAGATGCTAAACCTGTGGGGTAAATGTGCATTGCAGAATTAGTAGGGCAATTAAATTATGTATATTAGTCCAATGAGAAATATGCATCTCCCATCTACAGAGGGCAATTACCAGGCAGCTCAGTTCAAATGTTTCTTTATTATCAGTCCTTAGAATTATGGACACAGTATTGATTCAAATATAATGTTTCTAGAGAAGATGGGAATCTGAGTTTTTATACCAAATTTCTTTAAGAAAGTCACACAAATTTTAAATAAAACATAGGCATCTCAAAAAGTCATTCTGAATGTCACATTTCATTTCTAGCTCATCAATTGTGGTCTAGGCTACATTTATCTAACCGTCCTTCCTCTGGGTTGTAGCAATGCCATTTGTCCTGTGGATATAGTTAATCGAAAGCATTCAGCATGACTAGAAAAAGTGGTCATCACATATTTGCCCATGAAACAAAAAGGCACAGTAACATTGGGTGTCAGTGGCTCACAACTGTAATCCTAGCTATTCCGGAGGCTAAGATCTGAGGATCACAGTCTGAGGCCAAACTAGGCAGAACAGTTCATGAAACTCCTACCTTCAAGTAACCACAAAGCCAGAAGTGGAGATGTGGCTCAAGAAGTAGAGGGCCAGCCTAGAGTGGAAAAAAATCTAAGGGACAGTGCATAGGCACTGAGTCTAAGCCCCAGTACCCACACAAGGAAAAGAAAAAAAGCAAAATAAGTACCAATAAAAATAGTGAAGTAAGCCAGGCCCAAAGAAACATAGGTCCTATGGTTTCCCTTATTTACAATAACTAATATATGCCTGGGACAAGCAGAAATGGTCAAAAGCTATGTACATGTGACCAGATAAGATGATGTTAAGAGAAATGAACCCCAAGATAGGGACACAAGTGGTTTTTCTTTCTTGCTATTGTTTCTAACGTATTTTTAAGGTACCACGTGATTTTTTTTTTTTTTGCTTTGTATGTTCCTCCCCCACAGTATAACCCATTTTTACTGTATTTGATGTGGGTATAATTTGGGGAGAGGAAAGGAAAAAAACAAAATGTTTAAATAGGGACACAGGTTGACCCATTGTAACAATGAAATGTACAAGACTGTTGAACAACAAACTTCAGGATTTAGCCGGGGGGAGAAGGGGAAAGTGTAGTTGTGGAGGTGGGAGGGAAGGGATGGTAGGGGAAAAACAGAGGAGGAGGCAACAATGCTTGATAAGAATTGTACTCATTACCTTGCTCATGTAACTGTAACCCCTCTGTACAGTATTTTTCACAATAAAAACATAAAAAATGCTCAACCCGCAAAAAAATTTGTCAGTTTACTTCAGACAATTTTCTTAGAATTGTCTGTATAATAAAACCAACTCATTAGAAGAATTTTGAGACTTGAACTTTGAGCAAGCAGCTGTTTTGAACATCAGATTTGATTGTTTGCATGTGGAGCAGAGCATGTTTCTTTGGAAGAACCATTATTCCAGATTCAGATTCTGGCATTGCTAGGTGCTCCTGGCAGGCAGCTGGATGGGTGGATGGACGTGCTGCCATAAGCTTCCCAACTCTCTTGGGGCTTTGTGAGGAAAACCCCAAACCAGGACCCAAAGGACCTAAGAATGGAGGATGGGGATTACTTGGGAACGCCTTCTTCAGCATGATTCTCTGCTTCTCAGGCCTAGAAATAGAGACTTAGCTTTTTTTGTTCTTTTCCTCAGAGAACAGAAATGGGAAAATGAAGAGGTAAAGAATATGGCTCATGGGCTGGGAAGGTGGCTCAGTGGTAGAGCACTTGCCTTGCATGCATGAGGCCCTGGGTTCGATTCCTCAGCACCACATAAGTAAAAGGAAAAAAAAGCCAGAAGTTGTGCTGTGGCTCAAGTGGTAGCCTTGAGCTGAAGAGCTGAGGGACAGCGCCCAGGCCAAGAGTTCAGGCCCCATGACCGGACCCCAAAAAAAAAGAGAATATGGCTCAGCCTAATGCACTCATCTTTGAGTTTTGTTCTTTATGAATATAATGCATCTTGATCAGTCTCACCCCTTTCAATATTCTCGCCCCATCTTTGGTTTAAAGGTTTGGAATCGGGTAATATGCTGCATCTGAGCATAACTATTCACATAATAGATTCGCTGTGGAGATTTTCTATGAGTTTCTGAATATCTTGGATTCCTCTGTTAAATGAGCAGGTAAAACAAAACAAGGGATTTTCTTGAAGTTGTATTCTCAGAAGCATGGACAACTCAAAGGATGTGCTTATGGAAGACTTGGTTTTATGTGGTTTGAGTTTGGTGTTGAGGATAAGGTTTCCATTTTATAATAGAAAAATACAGGCCAGTTGAGGTAGTACACACATCAATAATTTCAACAACTAGAAAAGCAAGAGAGGGGGATCACAGTCTGAGGCTAACCCTGGAAAAAAAAGGAGAGAGGCTTTATCAAAAAAAAAAAAAAACTAAAAGCAAAAGAACTGCAGATGTGACTCAGGTGATCACACAGAGTGCCTGCTTAGCAAGCACAGCACCCCAAGCTGAATCTCTTGTACTGAGTAATGAGTAAATGAATGAATAAAAATACAGCCCCTGAATAGAACGCACCTGATCACTGGCTCCATGATCCATCAGGTAATCTATAAAGAGGTTATCTCCACTGCCCACTTGAGGTAAGATTTCCTAATTTCCCAGGTGTATTTCAGGGCTGTCCTTACAAAATACATGTCGAGATATTTCTAGATTAAATAAGAACTGTAGATTTTACCCAAAAGGCAACAACAACAAATTCCAGTAAGGCTGAGTAAGCCAAGGTACTAATGGCTTTGATTTTTTTTTCTCTTCCAAATAAAGCTTTCTTCAGGGGACTTTGCCAAGAGGTGACAGAAAAGAACCCAAGTGTGGGAAAGTAGCTCACATAGGAAAAAGGGGCCCTGGTGTCTACTCACTGCCAAACACGTACTCACGGATGGAGTTTGTACACAGAAGTGGGGAAGGACTTCAGACTATTTTCTCCCGGAAATGCAGGAAGTTGAGGTTAAAATAAAGATCACTATGCAAAACAGGCAAATTTAACTACTTTAAACATCATGATTTCCCACCCTGTCGGGAGTGACTTCCAGCCCTGGTCCCACCACTGGACATCCGGGTCACATATACACTGAGTGGGATGGGGCTCCATTCTCTACCTTTCCCATCCCCAGTTCTGCCTCATCCCCTGTAGGAGCTGTTTCTTCCCTCCCCCCACCTACCCCCTTAAACTGTTCTGGAGGTTCAAAGAGTTTGGTTTCTCCTGAGGCTTCTCGTCTTCGCATGGCCATTTCACTGTGTCCACAGTGATCTTACCTCTGTGTGCTCACCATAGCTGTGTCCTATTACATATGTGTGTATAATATATACATGTACGTATATGTGTATATATATTTTTGGTAGTACTAAGAATTGAACTAAAGCCCTGTACTTGCTATACAATTACTTGAGCCACACCTCCAACCCCTCTTTGGTTAGTTTTGAGCCCAGGCAGGATGCATTATGATACTCCTAACTAGTGCTTGCCCGTGACTCTGAGGACGACAGACTTGTACCGCTATGCCAGGCCACAGTACTTCCCATCACTTCCCATGGTTCAGAGCACCATGCCCAAAGGAGGGGGTAACAATTCCTGACAAGAAAAGCACTCATTATCTTACTGATGTAACTGTGACCTCTCTGTACAGCATCTTTACAAGAAAATAAAATTAAAAATAAAAAAAATTAAATGGGAATTTTTATCTGGTCCCATTAAGCATTTTCTTAGAGACTTGAAGCAGTAACAGAAATGAGATAAGAAAAGGAGTTGGGGATGATTTGTGTGTGTTTCAAGCAGCAGAAATATATCGACAATCTAAATTACTCTAGACACTTCCTTTCAGGCATGCTTCTGAAGTAACTAGGTTCCTCTGAACTACAGCTTTAAAACCATAAAACTAGCAAGGACTTTGAAAAGTTGGAGGTACTAGGAGCTGGTGTCTCATACCTATAATTCTTACTCAGGAGGTTTGTGAGTTTGAGTCTCACAAACCCTGTGAGGGTGGGGCAGTACTGGACCAGGGCATTCTCTTTTAGCTTTTTCTTCAAGACCAATCCCTCTACCACTTGAGCCACACCTCCACTCTGGTTATAAGCCAAATAAGAGTCTCACAGTCTTTTCTGCCTCAGCTTGCTTCATATCATGATCCTCAGATCTCAGCCTCCTGAATAGCTAGGATTATAGGCTGTGAACTACTGGCCCCAGGCTCTCACAAACTTTTATGATTCCCCCAATCTCTGCCTCCCAAGTAGCTAAGATTACTGACTTGAGCCACCATGCCAAGCTTATTATCTTTTATACTTAATCTGTGTATGGATACCCACATTCTTTCAAAGTTGAGGCCCGGAATTGATAGTTATTAATTCCCCCATAGTTTCTTACATATACACATACAGGTAATCAACAGATTGGCTATGGATAAGATATATTACTCAAATGATTTTGAGTCTGTAGGCAAAAGCATTACTATATGAAAAATGGCAATATGGATTTATAATAGGCATTATGAGAATGATATGGATTTAATAATAAGTATTTCAAGGAAAATATGGAAATGAACTAATAGTTCACAGGTTGGTATAAAACTAAGTAACATCATGAGGAGAATATCTGCCTATAACAAAAAGTATGATATCATATAATGCTATAAATTTCATCATATAGTTAAAGGAAACTCACACTGCAAAATATAGGAGATGTTTAATAGAACTTACTTTGATTCCTAGAATCAAAGTAAATCTCTATTTTTTAAATAGTTGACAATGAGGTATATATTATATCCCTAGTGACAAAATATAATAGAAAGGAGCATACTGGGAGTCTCTTTGCTAAAGGGATTATAAAATGAGATCGATTTTGTTATATCATTAATTAGAGGTACACAGAATGGCTATGTTTCAGAGAGAGTCACTTCTAAGCAAATGTACTCTTTTGGTAGTCTTCAGATTAAAAGTCGATCATCCTTTGTTGATCCTTTGCTGGATTTTCCAGCTGATAAATTCCATCCCACAAGAGAACAATATTGTAGCAACATGCTTGTGCCTTGTGACCAAAGAGCATTTCATAAGCACAGTCAACCAAATCGTTTCCTAGCATACATTTATACCTCATTAGGGTGCCAGAGACTAAAAAACCATGGTGATTATCTCAGAGGCCTTGCACACACTCTTATGTTATAAACCATAGACTGGACTCAGTCCTGAAAGATCTAGTCTAGAAAAAGCATAAGAAAAGCCTCAGAACCTTTCTTCCTTTGGCAAGAACTGACCTGATCTGGGTCACTCACCAGCCAGGAGCATTGTTGCCGGAGATGGGGGCATGGCTGCACCCAGCTAGCTGTTAAGGGGCGCGCACACACATGCACACACATACACACACACACACACAGTTAAGGCACACACACACGCACACACATACACACACACACAGTTAAGGCACACACACACACACACACTTTAAGAGAGTGTACTCTTTACCAAGGCAGAAAACAAGAAATGGGATGGTTTTAAAGCTGCAGTTCAGAGGAACCTAGTTACTTCAGAAGCATGCCTGAAAGGAAGTGTCTAGAGTAATTTAGATTGTCGATATATTTCTGCTGCTTGAAACACACACAAATCATCCCCAACTCCTTTTCTTATCTCATTTCTGTTACTGCTTCAAGTCTCTAAGAAAATGCTTAATGGGACCAGATAAAAATTCCCATTTAATTTTTTTTATTTTTAATTTTATTTTCTTGTAAAGATGCTGTACAGAGAGGTCACAGTTACATCAGTAAGATAATGAGTGCTTTTCTTGTCAGGAATTGTTACCCCCTCCTTTGTTTTTCTCCCACTATCCCTTCCCTCCCCTACCTCCCTTACTCCCCCACTCCAAAGTTTTAAGGTTCATTTCCAACCCCATTTAATTTCTTCCACAGGTCTTTGCTATACCAGCCCAGGCCCACACAAGTATACTCTGATGACTCTGGAAACTTTTATATTTTCCTGGTTTTTAATCAACTCCTCTCAAACCCTTCTTCTGTCTTCTACATTTTTTTCCCTGCTTGGATACAGATGTGAGGTTCATGTGGCAGCAGCCATATTGCCATTTGGAAGTAACAGCCAAGAGGAATGTAGACTTCTTGGATCTAGCACTGTTAAGTTGCTGACATAAAACCAGAAACCACCCATGGTCAGCTTCCTTGCTTCAAGTGAGTGTGGTTGGACTTTTCAGTGAGAAAAAGCACAAGTGGTTATATCCCCTTCATTGCTAACTTTGGTTACTCAGTTACTCCATCTTCTTATCTGCCTTCTGATGGGTTCGCTATTGTTCTTAAACCCACATGGGAAACTGTGTGCATTTCGTAGACACATGCAAATGTGCATATTGCATCTGTGTAAGTGCCCTTGTGAGGACTCAACCCCTCACAGATGAAGTAAAGACCGAGTACAGAGGCCTGTGATCCAGTGCATTTGGGAAACACAGGAAAACCTGTGCCCTTCGCATATCTTCAAGTATGCATAAAACTAGCAAGGACTTTGAAAAGTTGGAGGTACTAGGAGCTGGTGTCTCATACCTATAATTCTTACTCAGGAGGTTGAGATCTGAGGATGGTGTTTCAAAGCTGGAAGTAGAACAATGGCTCAAGTGGTAGAGCACCAAGCTTGAGTGAATAAAGCTAAGGGATAGAAGTCAGGCCCTAGTACAAGGCCCTAGTACCAGCCCCTGCCCCCCCAAAAAAGCAAGATATGATAGTGGAAAAACTCTGAGTAATATTCACAAGCTTCCCAAACTTACTGACCAATTAAGTAATGTTTGGAGCCATCTATCATCTCCTGTCCCTTTCTCAGAACTATGGTTCTGAGGACTGTATGTGAGAAACACTGTGCTACACCTACCCATCATCATTTTTCATAATGATCATTTTGCATTTTCTGATTCATGAAGCATCCGTACATTCTGACAAATTTTAGAGAAACTCCTAGGTATTCAAGTGAGTTGGATGTGTTGACAAATAATCAAACAATGGCAGGCAGCCATGGAATACGTGACTCCTTTCGGCTAGTTACAAATTCCCCATTTTCTCTGGCTAGCACATGCTGTCATGGACACTGTCAGCAACTGTAGCCTGCACATGCATTTCTCAATGTGACAACTCCTTCCAGAGACTCAGTGCTTGTGATAGGTGTACCTTGATTTATCTCCAGAGAACAATTCCTATGATTCTGTGAAACGAGCCATTATCTCTCATTTATGACAGATTTTGTTGGTTTTATGTCCTTAAGATCCTTTAATGGTGGATTGGCTTTCCTGTTTAAATATATTTTATTCTCTCAGAGGTAACTGACATACCTTCAAGAAACCTTACATTATAGTCACTATCCCTACTGTCCTTTTCCAGATGACTTACCCTGTGTCTTCAGCCCAACTGAAACAATCAGGGTGTCTGTTTTTGGCTCCCTTCACATTGTCTCAATTTTTAAGCCAGAATAATTTAAGCACCAGAGTCTCGTCGGGTTTCATTACCATGAACAGCCTTACAGAGTCTAGGCGTTTTGCCAGAAATCTAAACTTTGTTGAACTATGTTTAAAGGTTAAGCATTTCACAGAGTTTAGATTCCCTCCTTCTTCTTCCCAACCCCCACTGTGCTCCCAGCCTCTGCTGGTTCTTAAATGTCTTTTTTTTTTATCAAGACATGGAATAACTAATAATGTGCTGGACAGAACATTTTCAACCATCACCCTGTAATCAGAGTAGTGCAAAAGACCCCAAACAAAAGTTAACCCCACTTTTCTCCTTAATAAAAAAAAAAGTTAAAGATATGGACTCAAGTTAGTCTGTTCGAAGATCAAATCAAATTAGTCTGTTCAAAGATCAAATAATTTCATCAAGGACAATTTAAAAATGAGTCTCATTAATTGCTTATAATGTTTCCATATTCACAGGAAGGCATTCTGGTGGGAAATAGAAAACACTGACTCTTTGGGCCCCTGCTGTTTTGAAGGCTTTCCCGTAACACTGATGCTTGTGTGTTCTCGGGCAGTGTGCTTCAACAGGGAAAAGAAATGTAAAATATCAAGGAGTCATCCACAGCTTGCAAGTGCCCTGCATCCTATCTGAGAGCAACTCTGCTCACAAGCTCCCATTGTGAGCCTCATTCTCTCCATTCCACTGCAGCCACCCCACTCCCAGCCACCAGCTTCATGTGCCTGAACTCTACAGTTAGCTTAATCATCTTTCCACCGCTGAGATAAACAATCCGCCCACAGGAAGGAAACGTTGATTATGGCTCATAATTTCAGAGGTTTCAGTCCACGATCGATCACTTGGCTTTCTGTTGTTTGCATCCTGTCACATGGGCAGAACATCATGGTGGAAGATGGTAGTAGTATTGGTGGCCAAAAAGTAGCGAGAAGAGAGGTGTAAGAGAGAGGGACAGGGAGAAAGAAGAGAAAGAAGAGCGTGTGATCCCAAAGGTCCATTTTACTCAACAAGGTTCTAGTTTAGAACATTCTGTAACTTCGTTAGCCCACCAGATGATATACCAATGGTTTAGTACATTGATGAGATCAGAGCCCTCTACAAAACCTAGAAAACCCTCTACTTGACACTGCTGCATTGGGAACCATGCTAACTTATGAACCTTTGGAAGATCTTTTAGATGCAAATCAAAGCAACAGAGCTTTTCCTGACTGGCCTCCTCTCTGTTCTTCCCAGAGCAGTCTATTGCCTTAAAACTACCAATGACTTCAACTAAAAGCAAAAGCTAGTTTCCTTATTTTTTAAGATCTTCCACATGGGGGCTTTCTTATTTTCCTGCAAATATAGAAGTTTCAACCTTCGCTAGGTCCAAACCAGAGAAAATACAGTACCTTACATACACAGAGAGAAGTCTTTCTTTATCTTAAAGAGAAAGAACTATATCAGGCAACTGTTTGTGTATTAGGCATATTAAGAGATTTACCTATCCAGACATATATTTTTTCACATAGTGTATTAAAGTGAACCACGCAGTTATTTCAGCTAGTGTGTCCCAATTTCATAAGACGTTTACAAACAGTGTTAGTTAAGTAATAATATAGTTCCCTCACTTCTCAGTAAACAGCCAACTTAGATGACTCTAATATGTTCATTGAAAATTACATACGCAGTCAAAGACCAGAGCCAAAGTTGGTTGCGGGGCGGGGGGGGGGGGGGAATTGGGGGGGGGGGGGGGGGGGGGGGAGTGCTTAACAAAATCTCTGGCTTCTAAACAGGGCTTCATCCAGAGCCAGCATTAACAAGGGAACACATGACCAGAATGGAATGTGAGGTTGGAGCACTAGGGAAAAGATGTCCCCAGGGCTATGAACTGCAGCCCTGCTATGGTCAGCAGCCCTGGGAGCTGAGTTTGTCTCCGTCTTACACAATTTTCCTTTCACAAAAAGTCAATGGATGGGAAGAAAACTGTGGAAGGAACCTGAATGAACAAATGGAATCAAATATGCTTTATAAGATAGAAGAATTTGTTAGGAAATGGAAAGACTTGGAAAAAATTATATTAAGTGAAGTAAGCCAGACCCAAAGAAACATAGGTGCCATGGTTTCCCTTAGTTGCAAAAACTAGTACATGTCTGAGACAAGCAGAAACGATCAGATAAGTTGATGTTAGGTGAAATTAACCCCAAGATAAGGATTCAAATGGTTTTTCTTTCTTGCGATTGTTTCTAACATATTTATAATATGATTTCTTTGTTGCTTTGTATGTCCCTCCCCCACAGTATAACCCCTGCTTTCACTGTATTTGATATTGGTATACTTTGTGGAGGGGAAGGGAAAAAAATTGTTTAAATAGGGATACAGGCAGACCCACTGCAACAATGAGATGTACAAGATATTATGTCAAAAAATGAACTTTACAAATTTGGCAGGGTAGAGGGATAGGAAGAGATGGGAAGGAGAAACGAAGGAGGAGGCAACAATGCTTGATAAGAAACGTACTCATTTCCTTGTCCATGTAATTGTAACCCCTCTCTCTGTATGGTATTTTCACAATTAAAAAAAAAGAAAAAAGAAAAGAAAAGGGCCGGGCACTTTGTAAGCTGAGATCTGAGCATTGTGGTTTAAAGCCAGACAGGGCAGAAAAGTCCTTGAGACTCTTATCTCCAATTAGCCACCAGAAAACTGGAAATGGCACAAAGTGGTAGAGTGCTAGCCTTGAGCTAAAAACTTCAGGGATAGCACCTAGGTCCTGAGTTCACACCCCATGACAAAAAAAATTAGAGAAAGAGAACAGTTATGTAAGATAATAGCAAATGTATTAATGAAGGAAAAAAGCAAGGAACTTAACTGGTTCAAGCTTCACAAATAATAGGGTCTATAGAAGAACTACTGTTCTCAGATTTATGCTTCCACAAAAGTGGCCAGAGTTGATCTTGAATCTGATGAGGTCAGTACTCCATAAAGGGCCAAAAAAGTAGACTTGGTAAAGCCTCCCACTGGAACATGAAAAGCAAGCAAATGGTGGATGTGGATATAGGCTATTTTAAATTTGGTCATAAGAATTGAGGAAAACTTTCTTCTTGCTTCTATTTTCTTGGAGATCTGCTTGACAAAAGTGGTAAGCAAAGGATTTCAAGGAGAGTGAAGAATCTAAAATGGCACACAGAGATGCCTCAGTACTCCCAGAAGTGTCCCTAGGAATGCCAAATATTTGAACTTGATTCATAATTAATAGTTAATCATATAAAATGTCAACTCATTTGATAATGATGGAAAATCCTAGCTTTACTCACAATATAATCAGCTCTTTAATGAGACTGCAGTTGGTTTCTAGCAATTGCTAGTTTTATGAGCATTTTTCTTAATTTTTAAATACACACTGTTGTCTAGACTAAGAACATATATGATCTTTTGACTTGTTTTTATAAGATTATAAAATTCATTTATGAAATGTTAACTTTAAAAAAGAATACAGTCTTTTTTCTCCCCACTGTCAGATTTCTTTGGAAAGGTGATATGTACATAAACATTTTGCATGCAAGTTTTCACTGTATTTCTTTGTTGTTGTTGCTGGATTTCTTTGTTTATTCTTTTGTCTTTCTGCTAGTCTTGGGCTTGAACTCAGGTCTGGACACTGCCCCTGAGCTTTTTCGGTCAAGCCTAGTGCTCTAGTATTTGAGCTACAGCTCCACTTCTAACTTTTTGGTGGTTAATTGGAGATAAGAGCCTCAAGGACTTTCCAGCCTGGGCTGGCTTTGAACTATGATCCTGAGATCTCAACTTCCTGAGTAGCTAAGATTACAAGTGTGAGCCACCACTGCTGGGCTTTCTCCATACTCTTTTATCTGACTACATAATATGTTGAACCTTTTATTAATGTCTTCATACATGCTAATGTATTTATTCTGGTCACATAAAATACTCAAAAATTAAAGAAAAAATTCAATTTGGCTATATACATAGGTGTGCTGTAAATTTTTTAAATCTTTTGTCTATGGCATTGTGAATGTGTTTAAGGAATAGACTGGAAAGAAAAATTGTTAGTTGTTTATTTTCATAAAAATCAATAAAGAATAAATTGAGCATTATTGAATTTGCTTCCACTGAAGAGACTTGTTTTTCAAAATCTGTGGGTAATCATTTATTAAAAGTAGCATATCTGTTGCCATATTTCTGCATGAAGCACCATTTAAAACCAGCTGTTGTAATGCTATTGGCCAACTTAGAATGTCATTTTTCTCTAGCAGTAGAAATAAGGAAATTTTTCCTCCCAAATATAAATGGGAAGAAACATTATTTTTCTTGGTTGCTTGTATACATTTAATAGGTCTTTTTTCCAAGAATGTAGAAATTGCAAGTATTTTTGAAGTCTATTTTCCCTGGTATTATTTTTCAGAAATCTTATCAATTTTATAAATAAATATAAGAACATAGTGAACTTATGTAATATAGCACAGTACAGATCTTGATAAAGACTGTATATCTCAGGTATTTTTTTTAATTTACTAGTTTTATGAATGGGTTCACCTTTTACCAACCTAGTGACTATGTATCTGTCAGCTTTCAATCTCAAATTCTTTTCATCTTCTTCCTATTGTGCTTATTTTTCTTACCTTGAAACAACGCATTTTTCTATTAATATATGTGGAATGTGTATGTATTAATGTGTTAACTATGTATTAATGTATTAATATGTATTGATATGATGTTTTCTGCTTGCATTACAAAATTAGGGCAGATACATGCTTTTTCCTCAGTCTGGTTTATAATTTAGCAATGCCACCACTCCTGGTCTTGCCGGTATTCTTCCCTTAATAATCAAGTTATCTTGAGGTAACTTAGTCTCACACATAAACCCTATTATTCTGTGGAAAAAGGAAAATATTTCAAATCTCCCACAGAATTATGTCTAGAAGTAGACAGACAGGTGCACAGTCACACAAAATATACCTTTGTCACAGTTTTTTATTCCACTGAAGCATTTCCTTTGGCTAATTCAGGAATATTTCTGAATTGTTTCTAAATATTACTAATGATATTTATAAATATTTTGTAAATATTTCCCAAGTCTTAATTGTATTTTCACTTAGTCTGCAATGCTATTACTTAGTGCATGTGTGTTTTTTATTGCCAAGAAAGTCATCTTTCAACTGCAATGAATATATAAATCACTTTTACATCTAAAATATAATTCAATTATATACACAATTTGCATAGTAAAAGACTATGTGGCCTGTGATTGTCTAGGAAAAAAAGAATCATTTTTAAACAAAGTTATCCTATGTTAAGTTTGGAAACGTTTTATAATATTTGATACAAAACAGATGACATATAGGATTGTTACCAAAAAAATATTTTCCTGCTTCTGCTGAAATATTATTCCTTAAATTCTAATAAATTTTCCAACGGAGGGGGGAGGGGTAAAAATAGTCCATCAGCTACAATTAAATATTTTATTAGAAATAACCTCTTTTCCAATGTTACCATACATGACTGAAAGTTTTCAGGAAGAAGTGTGCAGCCTAGGAAGTGGGAGCGATTTTTAAATTTTGCATAATGTATGTGTCCGGTTGCTCAAACTGCTGACTTAAATCCATCTCTTAAAGATAGTGTGAGGCTCTTCCCCAAATGTAGAAAGGCTAAGCTATGCTAATGAGAACCATTTAGTCAGCTGCTTGACACTTATGAGACATGATAATAATGCAGTACAGGCAGTCAACTCTACCTCTGGTATGGCTTTTAGATCCATAGGTATCCAAGAAATTGGCCCACACCACTGTCCCACTCTTGAGCTCCATTGGCAGGACATACTATTAAACCAAAAGACTGTGGCTCAGAGACAGCCTAGAGGACAGAGAGGAAAGGACTGGTCTGTGCTATTCAGCTCTGACCCCTCTTATGAATTAGGGACTGGGATAAAGAAACTGTAAGGATCTAGTGGCCAGCCTTTATGTGGATTTGGTCACAGGGCTGAGATGAAAGAAAGGGTGAGAAGCAAAGGATAATCCTCTTAGGAGAGGAACACGAAGTCCCAATGCCTATTTGCCTCTGATCGTAACAGTGAACTCCAGGAAATGGAAATGTTTTTTTCCCTTGTGCCTTTTTTGTTTTCTTTTTGTATTGTTTATCTGACCTTAGGAGGCAGTAAGGGTGTGCACAGAAATGGAGGCACAAAGGGTGAACAAAATGTAGCAGTGGTACTCTCTAGACACCTATGAGCATCATACCACCTGACAGTGGGGATGGAAGAGGAAACAGGGAGAGCAAGGGAAAGGGTGACATTGTCCAAAAAGGAATGTGCTCTACCTGACTTACATGACTGTACTCTCTCTGTACATCAACACCATAATAATGAAAATAAAAAAATAAGTAGTAAAAAAAAGGAAAGGGTGAGAAAAGGATTTGCAAAAAGAAAAAGGAAGTATATAATTTCAACAACGGACAGAGATAATACATAGGAGAGAGAGAGACGTTACCTCCTAAGTAGCAAAAATCTACATACATAAGGACAAAAGGGGGAAGCAAGAAAGATCCTTTGCACTAATTCTAAGAATAACCCACACTGCATCACTGAATTGAACTTCATAGGTCCTTGGTATCATATCATGGTCTATCCAGCTTCATTTCTTTCTCATTACGTCCAGAGTCAAATTATAGACCTGTAACTTTTCTTAAACCACATTCTTCTATCACTATTGTTTGGTAAGACTCTCAAGCGTAATTATGGAATGCAATATATTTCACCCTATTCCCGTGCTAGAGGATATCACAGGTAGGAGAGGTCCTTGCCCAACGTGTTTAGCAGCTACACAGCAACACAGGTCTTCAGGTGCCATTGAACCCAATCAGTTGGACCATGCAGAGTCCAGAATTTGAACCCTCCTCTTATTCAGAAAGACAATGACAAATCACAACATGGAAACACCACCTCATAAATATGTACAATTTCTGTTTCATGTATCAGTTAAAAACAAGTGTAGTGTAAGCTTACATGTTACATGTTGTCCATAAGACTAGGCCTAAGTGCTGTATCATACTTCGTATGTTCACACAGTCAACATTTCTAAAATAACAACAGATACATGGAGGCCCGAAAACCACAACACGCCAGACAACTCAGCAGCCCAAGCGTTTACATACAAACAGGCAAGAAAAGTGTGGGGCAGCTGGTGAGAGATCCATTCAGTCCACACACAAGCACAAGTCTTCGATGTGATCTTCACCTCCCTAAGTTCTACACCCATCCCAGGACTTGTGACCCAGGAAGCGCAGAGGCCACAGCAAGGAGCAAGGAATAAAAACAGGCTGGGCCTACAAGGGGCTCTTCTGCTTCAGCAGTCAAGGACCTGGGGCAGCCTATCTCTTTGACTGGAGTAATCCTGTTCTTATAATCCCTTCAGAAGAAAAAAAGGGGTGTGTGAAGAAGGAAGCCAGATTCTCTTGTGCTTGTGATCAGGACAAGGCCATTTCCTATGGCCTCTCCCTCCCAGAAAATGCATGTAATGAATTATCTTAAGTGCAGCAGTAGCAGCAATGCCAGCCTGGGCCAATAGCTTATACCAGCAAGATGTGGGAAGCTAGGCATGCTAGCGAGGGAGCCTGGGGATGCGGGCATCAGAAGTTCCCTGTAGTTGCACCTTTCAGGGCATCGCCGTTCCCTCTGGAACCGGCTCTGCAAGGGGAGACTTCCATGGCTGGTGCATCTTGAGGGACAGCCACTTCCGCTGGGCAGGTGAAGAACCAAATGGTGCTGTTTGTGGAGGGTGTGGAGCTGCCCGGCTCGCGTTCTCAGATGTCCATGTCCGCAAGCATGTCCTGGCTCTGTCTCGCTCCACTCCTGGAGAACACCGCGCAGCTTTCCTTCTGTCTTGGGCACAGGGGGCTTCTGTCCTGCAATGTCTGCCCTCAGGTCTGTTTCTCTCTCTAAAAAACAAGTCCGCTTTGTGTGTGTGTGTGTGTGTGTGTGTGGTTTTTGGTGGTACTGGGAGAATTTGAACTCAGGGCCTTGCAGGTCCTCTACCACTGAGCCGGTCCCCAAGCCTCTCCCACTCTCAGTTGGCGCTTTGGCCAACTGTTTGGGGCAGTTTGGATGGGGAATTTACCCACCACTCTTGACGAAAATACATCACCAAAATGTGGAGGAGCTCGGTGCGGTGCGGGCCAACCCGGCCGCTGCTGTGCGGGATAGGCCAGGGGCGGCAGCGCCTCCGTCCCTGTCCCTAACCCTGGTTCCTGCGACTCCTCTCTGCCCTGCCACCGCTCCCTGCTTTACTACTACCAGTGTCACCCCCACCCCTACCCCACGCAAGGGGCAAGAGAGACCTCCTTCTACAATCCGCCAGCGTCCAGGAAGATTCGCTGCAGCAAATAACCGGAGGGGGGGGGGTCCCCGCGGCGGCCCACGCCAGCAATCCGAGGACCGTCTGGGGCCTTCTGCACGCGCGCGGAGCCCCGGGATCCCCCCTCCCCTGCTTCTCCGAGGGTCCCCCCTGGGCGCAGCCCCTCCCGCCGCCGCCAAGGGTCCGCGGGGCGTCGGCCCCCGGGTCCCCCTCCTCCCCGCTTCGGGTCCCCCGTCACCCCCGGGCTGTCACTCAGGAAGACCGACGGCCCGCCCCAGGTGATACCCATGTCCGCCCCGCCCCGGGCGGCGGCCTCCCTCGCCCTCGCCCGCCAGGCGCACCAGCCCTTGGGAACGCTGCTGTTGGTGTTTCCTGGGGGCGGTCAGAGAAGCCAGGCCTAAGGAGAGGCTGAAGGAACCACTGGGGGGGGCCTGGGCGCGAACCCAGGCCTGGGCGCCCTGTCCCTGAGTTGTTGTTGTTCAAGGCTAGAACTCTTACCACTTGAACCACAGCTCCACTTCCTGCTTTTGGGTGGCTAACTGGAGATAAGGGCCTCAAAACCTGCTGAACTGTGGATTACAGGCGTGAGCCACCGGCGCCTGTCCTGGGTTCGTCATAAAGTAAGCATTATTGAAGTAAAGTTTATCAACAGCATAAAATGTCTAACAATTACCTGGGCTGAATTTAGTTTCAGTATTCCCTGTGTCTATATGCAAATTTGCATTATGTGTAAGAAACAAGCTGTGTCATGAGGCCATATGGCTTTAAGTCTTCACACAGTCCTTTGCTTTGTATGTTGGGTAACCTGCTTATAGAGTTTTTTAATCTATAGAATAAGGACAATCACAATTTAACATGGGATTTTTGTGAGCAAGGCACCAGGCGAAGACACCAAACAGTGCCTCACTCTAATGATCACAAAGTAAATATCAAATATATTTGTTTTCTAATTAGCTCTACCCAAATGTTAAGAAAACCAGGGCATTTAAATGAGTGACAATGTCAAAGTATCTTTAAGTAGCATATTATTGTTCTCTTCAGACATCTTGTTATTTCTGGACCCCAACATTTTATTGTGATAAGAATACAAATTCAAAAATTATTTATAGCCACATTGTATAATCAGAACTAACATAGTCAAATCACAGAGCTCATTAGGAAGCTTTTTAGAAAATCAATCAGGCTTTAAAAGCTCAATTTTGAAGAGACAAAGACACAGTAAAACTTAGAGCTTATCTGCTATAAAGCATTAAACCTATTTATCTGAAGTCAATTGTACCAATGCTGGAAACCAGTGATGAACCAATTTGTAAGGTCACTAAAAGTCCCTTTCTTGATTGAATATAGTAACAGAGACACTGCACCTACTTTTTTTTATTTTTTTATTTTATTTTTTGCTGGTCCAGGGACTTAAACTCAGTGCCTAGGCACTGTCCTTAAGCCTCTCTGTGCCCAAAGCTAGTGCTCTACCACTTGAGCCACAGTTCCACTTGCAGCTTTTTCTTGTTTATGTGACATTGAGGAATCAAACCCAGGGCTTCATGCTGCTAGGTGCACACTCTATGACTAAGCCACATTCCCAGCCCTGCACCAAGTGATGGTAACCGAAGAATGTGTCATCCATCCAGGAAGAATGGAAGAACCAATCATTTACTTCCAGCTGCTTCACACTATGTTTTTGTGTGAAGCAGACACGTAGCTGGGATTCACTAATTCCTTCCATGTCCAGCTCACTTCTGTATGCAAACCATGCAAACACACACTGCTAAATTATGAACTTTCAGTAGTGCCTTTTCAACTCATCCAGTAACCTTGAAAACAGATTTCTATGGACAAGAAGATAAAGTATAACACACACACACACACACACACACACACACACACACACTGCCAAGCCTAATCAGAAGAATAGCATCCTCATATCCTTTTACAGGACCATGAAAAACATAAAGGAGCTCGTGGAGATTCTCACAACTCCTGAAGACCTCTTACATCAGTTTTATTTCCTTAATTCATACTATTCTCTTCTAATTATATGATACACAGATAATTCCTAAAATCATTTTTTGAGAATTTTAACTAAATTCTTAAGAGGTCAAAAATTTGAAAATATTTGAGCCACAATTAAGGTATATTTGCATTAAAAGAATGTTTGATCACACACTCACACACACAATGAATTTTAATCCTTTCTATGTTCCACATTGCTAAAATTTAGCAGTCCATTTCTTCTGCCTGGAATTTTAAAATATTTGTCATCAAGGTGGTGATGATAAGGATGATGGCTAGTGGTATAAGAAAGTAGATTTTACAGATTATAGTCTTTGAAACACATATTTTATATTCCCAGGAAATGAGTTATAAAATAATTCCTTAGCATGAAGAAAGTGAAAGTCTCTGAATTGAGGTAAAGAACCATTACCCCAATGAATTCAAAAGACATACCAATCATCCCTCACTAATTCAACATTTTCCTCAGCTTCCAGGTGAAGATTTGCTGCATCTGACCTGCAGCCACAGCTCAGAGCCACCAGAGGTCAGACTTCTACATCATCCTAATACATGCTAAACTTGAGTCTGAGACAATGGTATCTTTTTCCAGTGCTCCATTTGCTTCTTCAGTTTGGTTTACTACTACCAAATGTAATATAAGGATATTATAAATAAATATAAGAAACAGATTTACTTTCCTGGGTGGAAATGACTTCCTGGGGAAATGAGAAGAAACAGAAGGCAATTAATATAATTCTTAAAAGAAGAAAGCTAGGACATTCAGAAAGAAGAGCAAGGACTAAAGAGCCTAAAAATAATCTTGAAACAAACTGAGATAAACCCAAAAACCCAAATAACCATTCTGATGAACAAAACTGCTGTTTTCATTCAACAAAATGAAGCTGAACTTCAACAAAATAATGTATATATACATAATCACACACTCTGTGTCTATATGTGTGTATAGTAGTAGAGTGAAGTCAACAGCGGTGAAGGCTGGCATACACTGAATATAATTTACATAACATTATAATCTCATTTAGAGATGCAGAAATTAAGCACAAAGAATTTTCTAACGCTATCCGGATCCTGAAAATAGTTTTGCAATTATAATCTTACATCTGAACATTTGGCCAAAACAAAAATAATTGTTCAAATGAGAGGCACTGGGAGGAGAGCTGTTGACATGAAGATCTTCTATTAATCCTACGTTTATTTATAATAGCAGAAATTGGAAGCAAAGTAACTGTCTAAGAATAGAAGTAGCAAATAACATAGAGTCACTACCATTAGAACAACAAAGATTGGAAGTTCTTAGGGAAAAAAATGTTTAGTGAAAAGAGAAAACAAGGACTTGAGAAAACTGTATCAAAAGCAAAATGACATGAAGACTGTGGGCAGCTTGGTAAAGGGAATGTAAGAAATCTGCTAGATAAACATTTGTAGGATTGTAGGGATGTAGATATAAAAGTTCTGAAAATAATAATCATGGAAAACATTATCGGAGGATGCAATGCAAAAAAATGTATACTCTGGGGATTTCAGAGTACAAGGTAACTCAACTGATTTCTCTAGTTAGCACGCATCTTTCGTTAGCTCACCAGCCACACCCAAGCAAGCCCATATTAGCTAAATGCATACTGCAAAGCAAACCTCCAAGATTAAGCAATATGACTGTTGTCCTTTGTGGTAATAAAACATTAAATATGCACAGCGTTATAGTTTTTTAAATGTTATTGCTTAGCTTATGTCAAGTCTAATTTCCAAGACTAAATATTGCCACTTAGAGTCCCATGCTTCTGCAACAAGAATGATATTCCAGAACAGAATACAGAGAAAAATTCAGATGAATCTGTACTTTGTTGTTATTTTTTTTTGTTGTTTTTTTCCCAGTCCTGGGGCTTGAACTCAAGGACTGGGCACTGTCCCTGAGCTTCTCTGTGCTCAAGACTAGCACTCTACTACCTGAGCCACAGCACCACGTCTGGCCTTTTCTGTTTATGTGGTACTGAGGAATCGAGCCTAGGGGTAGACAAGCACTCTACCACTATGCCACATTCCCAGTCCCAAATCCGAACTTTGAATAAGAGAGCAAATTTTTCCATCCATTAGACACAGCACACCCCTGTACCCCAAGATAGACACAGTACATAGAATTCCTAGCAAAAGACATCAAGTTGTCACAAGCTATAATAATAGTGTCCTTCTCTTGTCCTAATACACTTCCTTATCCATCTTGTCCTTAACAACTGCTTTTTGCGGTTTCTAAACCTCTCATATTTTATTCTCAAGTTACCATGATAAATATATCCAGAACTGAGAAGGTGCCATGCCTGAAAAACTACATTTTCTAAAACATTCTCCCTAGCTGTTACGTCAAAATGTTATCTTTATTTGGAGAACAAAGCCAATAGGATAGAAAATGATACCCAATCTTTAACGCTCTTTTCCACAGCCCATGTCTAGATGGTCCTTCCATTACCATAAATATTCCTTTAGAGACAGGAAGCTTATTTACCCCTCACAATTTCCAGCTGTTGACCAAAATCTACAGCGGCTCTTTTCCTCCCCCACACAGTGTCTACATTAAAAAGCATGCAAATGCTTCTCTTTTGCCAAGTTATGGCTAAGAATATTTGCAGAAATGAAGCCCCAGTCCTACAATCAGAACAAGGCAGAAAATGAAAAAATAGACTTTCTCGCATGGCCAAACAAGGCTTTGTTCAGAGCAGATTGTGGGGGTGGGGTGGGGAGAGGACAGCAAACCCTAGTGAAACAATGGCAGAGACTAAGCTTAGAAAAAGTGTTATTACCCACTTTTTCAAAAAGGCTTTGACATAAGTGTCACAGCAGTGCAAACAGTATAGAGCAACAACAGATTGGCACAGAGAGAAGGCCAGACAACCCTCCATTTCCTCCACTAGTATTTCTTCAACACATGCTAGGTGTCTGATGCTCTTCTAGATACTTGAAACACAATTGTGAACAAATAAGACACAAAATCTGTTTTTAGAGCTCACATTCCAGCAAGAACTTGAACAGTACAAAAGGGAGGGTTCATATCAAGATAGAATATATTCTCTTGGACATATTCCTAGCCAATTCCATCAGGCAGAAGTAACTGGAAATCACAACAAAACTCCACAGCACAATCACACATTTCTTGTCTTATTTATCTGTGCACAGGAATGCATATGGGTATACACATGTACAATTACCACAATTCATTTATACAAATATGCAACCAGCACTGTTTCATGCAATATGAGTGCCTTCTGTTTGCTTAACCTTGAATCAATCATAAGCTTTTGCTCATTCAACTCCTCCCTCCCCCCCAAAAGTTGTAAAGTTCATTTTCAATATAGTGTTTTGTACATCTCATTGTTACAATGGGTCAGCCTGTATCCTTATTTCAGCATTTTTTCCACTTCCCATCCCCAAATTAGAAAAATGCATATACAACATGCAGGGCACCAGAATCAAATACAGTGAAAACAGGGATTATACCATGGGGGAAGAACATATAAAAGAAACAACAACAAAAAATGTACTTAAAAAGTATTCTTTTCAGGGATTGTGACACATGAAAATCCCACAGGGGCTGGGTGCTGATGGCTCACACCTGTAATCCTAGCTACTCAGGGGCTGAGATCTGAGGATTGCTGTTCAAAGCCAGCCTGGGCAGGAAAAGTCCGTGAGACTTTTATTCCAATAAACCACTCAGAAAACTGGAAGTGGCACTGTGGCTCAAGTGGTAGAGGGACAGAACCCAGGCCTAGAGTTCAAGCCCCAAGACCAAAAAAAAAAAATAATCCACAGGTAAGAACTTACCTGGCTAGTCCAGTCCTTGCAATAAACAAATAAATAAATAAACAGACTTGGAAAGGGCTCTCCACAAAAATTCTATGTTCAAATTCCTTTTTAAAACCAATTTTCTGATTTTTCACTGAAGTCCTTTTCTTCCTGAGGGGATGGCACAAGACACTAGCGCTGAGGAAGTACAGCGCTCTGTGATTCCTGTAGCAAAACCTATGATCCAGAATGAGAACAAATACCATTGCTGTTTCTTCTCCTCCCATTTCGCTAGACACTGGGCTCCAGCTAACAAAGCTGGGGAAGAAAATAGGTTTGATTCCATAGTAATATTATACTGACACACAGGATCTTTGATCCCCAGACAGTCCACTCAAATAGAAGAAGCTTTTACATTATATGGAATTTATTTGAGCACATTATAAAAAGGAATCCATCACCCTAAGAGCAAAGAAACATTGGAGAAACATTGAAAGACAAAGAATGCTCATTCCCAGAGAGGCCAAATTATGCTGAATGTGCTCTCCATTACTTATACTGCATGCACAGTTGATGACTCTTACTATTTGAGGTAATTGTGTTCTAGAAGGCCATCAAATCACTGAATTAATAAATGCTCAACCATTGTTTCTAGAAGATATTTATGGTTAAGGTTCCTGTGACCCTCTGACCACAACTTTGCCCTCACCCTAAACACCATTCCAATTATTTATGTTCATCCATCAAGACAGTCCCATTGCACTGAAAACTGCTTTTCCACACAATTCCCCTTTATAGGCTTGTATGGGTATTTTAAAGTTTCTTTAGTAGCCTTTAGATTTGCACAACCTGCTATTCTTGATGCATAACACCTTTAAAAATGTGAAGCCAGTGGGCTGGGAAGGTGGCTCAGTGGTAGAGTGCTTGCCTTGCATACATGAGGCCCTGGGTTCGATTCCTCAGCACCACATAAGCAAAAAGAAAAAAAAGCCAGAAGTGGCGCTGTGGCTCAAGTGGTAGAGTGCTAGCCTTGAGCTGAAGAGCTGAGGGACAGCGCCCAGGCCCAGAGTTCAGGCCCCATGACTGGACCAAAAAAATTAAAAAAATGTGAAGCCAACACAGAAAGAGAAGGCTCTAGTCATTTTCCTTGCTCTGAAAGATTGATGCTAATTTCTTTGGCTTTCAACCTTACCATAATGCTGTTCAATATGCTTTTAAAATCAATTTCATCTCAGAAATCCATAAGTTTAGCCATTTTCCCATCGTCCATCATGCACTGTTGATATTACCTTCCTTCCTGGCCATACCTCTAACTGTTGCTGACATTGAGATACTAATACAATAGGAATTGAGGGGGCTGGGAAGGTGGCTCAGTGTAAAGCGCTTGCCTTGCATGCATGAGGCCCTGGGTTCCATTCCTCAGCACCACATAAGCAAAAAGTAAAAAGCCAGAAGTGGTGCTGTGGCTCAAGTGGTAGAGCACTAGCCTTGAGCTGAAGAGCTGAGGGACAGTGCCCAGGCCCAGAGTTCAGGCCCCACGACTGGATTCAAAAAAAAAAAAAACAATAGGAATTGAGGAGTAAATTAATATCTACCAGCAATATCCCCAGTGTTCTTGATGGTAAATGTGAAAGAAAACACAGAATTAACTAAAAGAAAACACTATAAAGCAGACCTTCCACCTTCCAGCTTGCCTGGAACTCCCATCAGTGAACCAGTGATTTGGGTGTCACTGCCTGGGGAAAAAAAGTGAGAAGCATTTCTAATCATCTTCCTAGCCTTCCCTAACACATTGCTGTGTGATTGCTAATTTTAGGTCCTTAATTCTTTTATGTCTTTTGCTGGAGGTGTAGAACTTCACTGAAGAGATTGAAATTGGAGATAGTTGAACTTCAGTTCTTAGGTTTAATACATATGCCTTGCACCCTTGTCCTTGCTTTAAGCTATCTTTTTAAATAGGGCCTTCAAGAAATAAATGGGCCTCCCCACAGAGTTGGTAAGCAGTCCAAATGAAACACTCAATGTGCCTTTAAATGTATTAGCTTTTCTCACTGTGTTTATTACATCTAGGGTAACTAAATGGGATGTTCTCCACTTTCAGATCTTTCCCAAAAGGCTGTAGAAAATGCTCAAATGGTACTCATGTCTAGACAGAGTACAAAATTCCAGTTCCACAGACAATTTCTATGAAGATACAGAACACTAGTACAATTCTTCCACCAGAGCCATCACCTATGAACATTCTGAGAAGAAATCTTAGAATGCTTTCCATGTCAATCCCTCTTCAAGATCTTCAAACTCAACTCAGAACTTACTTGCCCTTACTCTATGAATGGGCCTTGCTGCTTCTGTCACACTATAACTCTCCCAAAGCTTCAAATACTCCTCTTACATGTCCCAATTACTACAGAAAGCCAAAATGTCACATAATCTCTTTTAATTTGGTGCAAGGAACAGGATAAATTGAGATTGAGATACTGATAATCAGATAAAAAGAAAATCATAGCACTTTAGCTATCTTATATCCCTATAATGATCCATCTCTCGCTTTTATACAAATGTATACTGTCTCTTTTATGTACATCACATGGGCAAATGAAAGTTCCCTAACTTCTAACTTCTCACTGCAGGTCAACTGCTACATTCAACTAACATCTCCCACTTGTCTGCCTTGCCTATGTCAAAATAACACAAAAAAGACAACTTCTTACATAACTCCAATTTTGTTCTAATTATAATTAACCTATGATTGTCCCTAGACCATATTAACAAGAGTTCAGAAACTATAATCAAAACCAGTAAGAACTGTGGTAGTTGATGGCCTATTCATCCTTTCTAGAAATATTTATCCATTAGCACTTACTTGTTACCACACTAGCATTTAGCTAGATAATGTAGGAGTTACTGAAGAAACAGACACAAACCATAGTAATTCTTAGCCATATAGCAACTGAAAGAGTTCATGAAAGGTAGAGAACACCATTTACCTCTCATAGCTACAAAGCTTTTGTGTAAGTGGAGACACTTGAGATTTAAACCAAGACCTGGAATGATGAATAAGTTTTCAAATAAGAAAAAAAACTCTATGTATAAGGAAACTAATGCCCTAAAAAAATCTTTAGTCAAACCCTGACAAGAAATAAATGACCTGATCCCTCTTGAAGATGGAAAATTCTACCCTTACAGTAAAAAACTTAACCAAATTGGACACTATTTGTAAGCCTTCCTTCATATGTATTCTGCTTATACAATGCCATTTGACTCCTGAGACAATGTGTAACTTAAGAAAAACATTAGTTTTTAATTTCTGCACAATTAATGAAATATGATTAATATCTTAAATATGGAAAAATTCTTTGCCCAGTGAATAAGATGACACTGAATAACATTTGAGCTCAGAGACACACTATTGAGATATTTATTTTTGCATCTTGAAATTTGTTACTACAATTCTGGATCTACATTTTGAAAATGTACGTTGTTTACAATTTGCATTATACTAATAAGTAAGCCTTCATTATTGGATGACAGTAGCTATATTCCTGTGTACTCAAATTGAGTTCTTCATTAAAAAGCTGCTCAGTCACTGTAAAATATTGGCCTTGTATTTTCTAAATACTGGAATTTTCTGATATCAAAGAGAACAAAAATACATCAGCAAAGAAAGGGGGACAATTGTTTTCTTTCTTTCTCTTTTTTTTTGCCAGTCATGGGGCCTGAACTCTGGGCCTGGGCGCTGTCCCTTAGCTCTTCAGCTCAAGGCTAGCTGCTCTACCACTTGAGCCACAGTGCCACTTCCTGCTTTTTTTTCTGCTTATATGGTACTGAGGAATCGAACCCAGGGCTTCATGCATGCAAAGCAAGCACTCTACCACTGAGCAACCTTCCCAGGGATCTTGTGATCACAAGGAAGCTTGGGTGTCCATAAGTTAAGGACATAGAAACAAATGGTCCCCAAATCTCCCCATTTTAGATGTGGGTCTCTACAGGCTTCACAGATCTCAGGTCAACTGGTCAACCTCGGTTGTAGGCAAAGTCATTATGGTTCACTTGATTTCAAACACCCAAGTCACATTAAAATGTAAACATTCACCTATTTCCTTCTTTTCTCCCTCATTCAAGCTCACAAAAAGAATATTCTTTGGGGCAAATAATCAGTCATGGTTTCTTTGTAAAGAAAACATTACCTAACAATTATTTAGACTCACTCAAATGCAAGTGAAACTGTCTCCTAAGTTGACCATCAAAGCCTGAATATAGGCAAACTCTATCCAGAGAGCACCTGAGAACAGCTGTTCTAGGTGATTCATTAGATATCCCTAGTGGAGACTTGGCAGTTGGCATGTAATTGTCTTTTTGGGTAATTGCCTTTTGCTCCCAGTCCTCTGGCCAGTAGATGATGAGAAGAAAATACGTATTTTCTAGTTTTCTATCACAGCCTGTTTTTTAATCTGTCAGATCTCATTCTTTTATAGCAAGACTCTACTCATAACTTGATGACTCTGACTTCATCCCAGCTCTGAAGTAACTACAGAATATAATAATACACTAGAGTCAAACCACACCTCCAGAACAAAGCATGTGGGGAAAATGGATTGCAATCCTATATAAGCAAGCCTTTAAAATTCATTCTCAAACATCATTATGTATATATTAAAATCAGTTTGGGTGAGCTCTACCCATTTGAGAACGTGGTTCCCAGTGTCTCCCATCTAAAGGATCTGGATAGGAGCTATGTTGTTTGTTTTGCTTTGGAAACCATGCCCCTCCCCAAATCTAGCCACTTTGCAAAAACAGGTAAAGAAGGTGGTAAGATGAGGACATCTCTCCTACTTCTCTCTCCTTACCCTCCACTTTTATTGTTCTGTTGCTCTCCTGGGCCTCTGCTAATTTTCAGCCAGTCCTTTGGGTTTGCTCATGAAAAAGTGAAAGCCTCCATAGTGACCAAACAAGACATAAATTAGTCACAAAACAGAGTGAGACAGCACCAGGTACCTCATTCCTAATTTATTGTTTTCTGGTCTCACCTCCATAGGTTAAAAGCTTATAATCTATTTCTCTCTCGACTTCTCCTTTTACCTTTTCCTGTACTCTAAAGAAAACAGGAGCTGAATTTCACAAAGTTTACCTCCTGAAAGAAAACACTAGAAGATATGTTCATAGTCATTTGACTTTTCACACAAACAAAAGAAACGGTTATTCTATTGCACTCACATTATTGAGCACTAATTTCCACTAAAATGTATTCAATCAACTCTGTACCTTTGTATCAATATAGCTCAAATCTCAGGATTAAAATATTCCCTTTCTAACTCTAAATCTTATTCAATAGAGTTGAGAATTAGAAGCTCAAACCATGTGCCTTTTCTTTCTTTGCTAGAAATAACTTTTTCCAGGGGGTAGGGTGGGGTTGGGAGAGCTGGGGGAGAATGACAAAAGGGGTGACATTGATAAAGATGCATTGTACTCATAAACTGACATGTCAAGTTGAAACCTCTTTGTACAACTTGAAGATAATGAAAAATAAAGGAAATAACTTTCCCTCATTATAGGAGTGATCATTGAAGAATATCTAAAAATTGGGACTTAGGAAAGTATAAGGAAAATAATTTAATTTACTATAATGCTATCGTTCATAGATGAAAAACTGACAACATTGGGATATGTGTTCATAATCTTTTAGTGGATTCCCAGGATAACCCCAGAGTGTTTTGCTACACTGTTAAACATTCTTAAATAACCTGGTTTTTAAGAACTGCCTCAAAATCCAATTAAGAATCATATTTTGGGCTGGGAAGATGGTACAGTGGTAGAGTGCTTGCCTAGCATGTGTGAAGCCCTGCGTCGACTCCTCAGTACCACATAAACAGAAAACCCTGGAAGTGGCACTGTGGCTCAAGTTGTAGAGTGCTAACCTTGAACAAAAGAAGCTCAGGGACAATGCCAGGTCCTGAGTTCAAGCCCCAGGATTGGCAAAAAAGAACCCTATTTTGCTTAATTAATGCATAGTGTTGTACATTTAGGAACTCTTCCCCCCTCCACTGCTATTTTTCTCTTGAGCAATATGTGCAAGTGAAAGCAATTTGTGCATGGCCAAGTCAGTAATCACTAAGGATCATGGGTGCAGCCGTCACCTTGACTTATTTATTTATTTTGTTATTCCCAATACCATATATGTACTGATTAGGAGCAGGAATGTTTGGGCAAGCCCTGTAAAGGGAGGTGATGAATGGTATGTCTGGATACTCTGGTCCTTGGCCTCATGTCACTGAAATGCCACACTACTTACTGAAATCTCTTGATAAGACTGAAAGTGCTCAGCAACATTTACCAGTGTTTACCACCATTTATCAGGGGCCTACCTGAACAGTAACATGTGGGATACTCTGTCCACACAGGGACTTCGGCCATTACCAGATCTGACTAGTGGTTAGGTCTTGTAGCCAAATAAAAATCACAGTTGTTAAGTACATGAAAGCTAAGGTTGCAATGACATTATAGAAAACAATTATCTATTTTGCAGGAACCAAAGAAATAAATCTTACAATCTCCTGATGATAATGAAACACATTGTTTTGAATACATTATCTTAGTGTCATTAGGGCCCCATTATTCTTCAGGATGTTTTTTTTTTGAAGAAAGAATGAAATCGGGGGCTGGGAAGGTGGCTCAGTGGTAGAGCACTTGCCTTACATGCCTGAGGCCCTGGGTTCAATTCCTCAGCACCACATAAGCAAAAAGAAAAAAGCCGGAGTTGGGGTTTTGGTCAAGTGGTAGAGAGCTAGCCTTGAGCTGAAGAGCTGAGGGACAGCGCTCAGGCCCAGAGTTCAGGCCCCACGACCGGACCCCCCCCCAAAAAAAAGAATGAGATCTGGGATATTACGCCATCTAGGAATTTTTCAATATGAAAACAGAAACAGAAAACAGACTCCCTAATTTCTCTGGAAAGCTCACCCTAGAGAAGAAATAAACATTGTAATGCCATATAATCTTGGAAAGTTAAAAATGTGAAGGAAAATAATATGATCATGGGAATTTTAATTCCAAAGAAGTTGTTCATAGAAATTTAAACCCTTAACAGTGTTTTTAAACACTGTATAAAACAGAGAAATAAAATCAGTTTTTATATCATGAAATGGACACAAAATGGATTGGGATAAAATTTAGTGGTTTTCTTTAGGAAGCACCAAAAGCCATGATACCTTCCAAATATTTATCAGAAGTCACAGCTAATGGAAAGCATTGTGAAAATGTTTAGTAAATAGATTTTGTGGTCGTTAAGGGAGAAGTTTAATAAATTTGCTTTGAGCATATTACATTATGAGAATAGACTCGATCTTTAGTCCATTTTTAATATGAAAATCAAAACTAACATGTTCCCTTCTTATCCTGATCCATCAAGTGCTGGAAATGGAACTGAGAAAGGAAATTTTCTAGATAATGTAATATCCTGAGAAATTCCTAAAAGTGCAAGTGATATAGAGTTGACAGAACTTGGATGACAATGGCTTTAATAATCATCATGTGAACATACTTAAAGGGACAATTATCTTGAGAATGCCATGTGATTCCTCATATAGTAAATATTACCTGCATGACCAGTAAAATATGGTGGCCTGAATGCACTCATGCTGTACATAGAAACAGCAAGGCGTTAGCTCCCTCAGCTTTACTGACTAGCACAGGGAAGTAAGTGTAGGCTAACCATCTGACCCTAAAATTGCAAGATTATATTACACTGCTCGGAGGAACCTAGTGTATTCAGAAGGATCCTTTGGCGTGAAGGTGGCAGATGTGGAGGGCTGAGTGGTGTCATCTAAGAAGGCCTCGGGTCACCTTTGCTGGAGTTGAGGATGATGGAAGGGACCCCAAGCCAAGAAATGCTGATCTGCAGAATCTGGAAAAGGCAAGGAAATGCATCCCCCCGCCCCCCCCTCCGCCAAGAGCCTACAGAAGAAGCACAATACTGCCCATTCCTTGATTTTAGTCCCATGAGATGTGAGTCATACATCTGATCTCCAGAATGGTAATATAATACTTCTTTTTTTCTCTAAGCCACTCAGTTTGTAGTGACTTGTTTTGGCTGTTAGTAGAACAATAATACAGAACTTCTGAAGAAAGCAGCATAGAAATAGATAAAGGAAACAAAAACAGATTCTTTCCAAAGCTTCTAATTCAAAGGGTCAAGGTCCACCACTGGGGGAAAACGTCTGAAGAAAAAACAAGGATCACACCACTTGGAAAGCCCCTCTTGTCCCTGGCATCAGTGGCATTCAATTCAGTTGTGCTGAAAGGTAGAGTGGCTCCTAAGGGTGCATTGGATAAAGCCAGAGGTGAGTGAGAATTTTTAAGATTTGAAAGGTGGCAATTATTCTGGTTGGAAACACATCATAAAGAAGGAGACAAGGCTCAGAGACATCACATCATCATCACTGATGTAGAACTGCCCAACAGAAAGATGGATATAGAAAGCTCTCCTCCAAAAGCAAAAAAGCTCAGAGGACTTCCACTCCCTTTCCTGCCCTTCTGTGGCAGCCCAACTACCAAGTGGAAAGCACTGCTTTTCACCTACTTCTGGGAGCATGGAGCTAGGTTCTGCATTCATGGATAATCAGAACAGGAATCTCCCCCATAAAAGGGAGAGAATAACAGGCACCAGTGGCTCATGGCTATAATCCTGGCTGATATCTGAGGATCACAGTTCAAAGCCAGCCTGGGCAAGAAAGGTGGTGAGACTCTTATCTCCAATAAACTATCAAAAAGTTTGAAGTGGAGCTGTGCACAAGTGGTAGAGCACTAGCTTTGAGCAAAAGAAGCTCAGGGACAGCATCCAGGCCCTGAGTTCAAGCCCAAGGACTGGTACGTATGCACACACGCACACATGCACGCACACACACACACACACACACACTTTCTCTCTCTGTCTCTCTGTCTCTTTCTGTCTCTGTCTCTCTCTGTCTCTCTCTCAAAATCAAGTATATTCCTGAACTAAGAAGACTACACATATGCAGAACAAAGAGGAGGGGAGGGGAGGGCAAGAGAGAAGAGAAGGAAGGAGAAGAAAGAGGAGAAGAGATACCAGTGAAATTCTGCTAAAACATGGATGAGGTTGACGATCATTATGCTAAGTGAAGTAAGCCAGACAAGTGTCATGTTCTCACGCATATGCATGCAGAATCTGAAAAGGTCAATCTTGCTGAAGTTGTAAGTAGCATGGTGATTCCTAAAGCTGGGGAGAGTAGATAAGGAAAAGTTGATATGTGTGTGTGTGTGTGTGTGTGTGTGTGTGTGTGTGTGTGTGTGTGTCCATATATCTAAGGGATTGGGATGTTTGTAGCTTTATTTATCATTAAGGTGAGCTGCCCTTCTAACAAAGCTTCCTGAGATTTCACGTTCCATGGACTTAGACTATTCCCAAATGCCACACTCAGTTTCTCTGAAATTACCTTGAATGAAAAACAGAATAGGGAAGTAGGAGAAATGCCTGTCATATTTTAAAGGACTAATATAGTTTATCACCAGTATGTGCTCAGCAAATGTGTAAATTTTTATATACTATTACTAATAAAGTAGGTTTTGATAACATTAGGTACAAAGAGTTTCAACTTAGGTGGCAACTGTGCCACTGTTTACAGATTGTTTTCACAAACTGCACATGGAAGTGATGTTTACTCTTACTGGAAATACTTAGCTTAGGAATCTACACCCTGTTGCTCCAAAATTCCTGGCATTCTAGAAAGGTTGGGTGTGGGGTTCCTCAGGAACCATGGGTCCCTCTGTTTCCAATACAAGATACATGTTCTTTGCTCACTCCATCTAATCATCTCATTAAAGAGGAAATTAGTGAAGATGAGAATCTGACTTCTTCATTCATGTTGCTTCATTCTTTCAAACCTTATAATTATCATCCCTTTTTAAAAAAACATATGACTGATGAATAATATAGTAATTACTTTATGGATAAAAGGGCATAAGATAGAAATAAGCAACCAAAGTAACAAAATAAATAATTATACACATAAAGAATACCATGCCTGATTTAGCAATCAGAAACTAGAAGTGTTCTTAAATCTGAATGACACTGGGTTTTCTTAATACCACTTATTAAAACTACAGTTGGCTCTCTTTATTCCATAATCACCAGTTTCAAAGAGAGGACCTGTAAATTCCAGGCTGTACTTAGGGTAATGCAAAGGAAAACTGAGCACTGAATGTATCTGGCAAATCATGCTGACTTTAGTTCAGCTGGACCAGGAACTATCAACAAACCAAGTCTATGAAGAGCCCCGCCCATGTTTCCAATGGGATCTGGCTGGAGTTTAGGCTGTCAGACAGATTGGGAGACTTCCAGGTGGTTGTAAGGAATAATTTGTTGAAAGATAGGGTTCCTGTCATTTATGGTGCCCCTAAGTCAGAGCTCCCAGGAAACTTCCTTATTAGGAATTAATCAAAATCCTAAGCTATACAGAGACAGAAAGTGACTTCCAAAAAGGCACTTCTGCAGCTATTTTAAGACAACATAAAGGAAAAAAGGCACTGATTGAAGGTGGCACATGCAATGATTTCAATATGGTTTGTTTCCCAACTCCTGAAGCAATTTGATACCTAAAGTATATGTTAATAATATTAAAAGAAGCCAGGCACCAACAGTAAGCACCTGTAACCCTAGGTACTCAGTAGGCTGAGAACTGAGGATTGTGGTTTGAAGCCTGCCTGGGCAGAAAAGCCCATGGGATTCATATCTTCAGTTAACTAGCAAAATGCTGGATGTGTGGGTATGACTCAAGTGGTAGAGCACCAGCCTTGAGAAAAAGTTAAGGGAGAGCCTGAGTTCCTGAGTTCAAGCTCCAGTAACTGGCACACAGGAAAGTGTGGAAGTGTGGAAAGTGACTGGAATTAGATTGTCATTAATGTGGACTCCCCTGTGGTTATGTTGGAAAAAACCAAATAAACAAAAAAATAAATTCACTCTCCAAAGTAATGAACCTCTCTCTTCCAGGAAAAAAGTGAATGACACACTATTTGACATACCAAACATTTATAAATCTCAAATTCTTCAAGCTCATGCTTTGGTACTGAGGAAGCCTGAATGCTGAATCCTCTAATGCTTTCAGCCATGCCATTTAGAACAACTGCATAATTTTTCCAAGCTTTGTTTTCCTCATCTGTTAAGTGATCATATTAGTGCTTACATCAAAATTTGTCTTGATTAGACTCATTCTGCATTGCATAAAGCAATGCCAAGCAAATGTTATTTAGTACTATTAAGAGTGGATAACCAGTCTAGGGTTTTAACATTTAAGACAGATGTGAGTTGCACATCTCTGTTAAGCTGAGAATCAACCCAGGGAAAGCCAGCATCTGCCATCTAAAACTCATTCTTGCCAATAGCCACAGCATTCCCAGAATTCCAGAAATGCTCTTACATTCTATCGCATTCCTTTAAGCACAGACTAATGCAAATAAACAGCCAAGAACTCCACACAAGAAATGTAGGCACACTGGACATAGAACATAAACCAACAACCAATGAAAAACATCTTGTCAGGCCACAAGCACTCCCTTGCTCTATGATAAAAAGAAGTGGCTCCAAGTATATCCCTAGGCGTGATTCAGGCTGAGCTACTATGTATTCCTTATGGAGTGCCCTTTCCAAGACTATGAACCTGTAACAGGTTAATTTCTCAGTCTTCTGTGTGTATTTTTTTGGGGGGGTCTGGTTGTGGGGCCTGAACTCTGGGCCTGGGCGCTGTCCCTCAGCTTTTTAGCTCAAGACTAGCACTCTACCACTTGAGCCACAGCACCACTTCCAGCTTTTTTCTTTTTGCTTATGTGGGGCTGAGGAATCGAACCCAGGGCCTCATGGCATGTCAGGCAAGCACTCTCTTCTATTCAATTAAAAACTATTATAAAAAGGTGCCACAATTATAAAAACCATTATAAAAAGGTGGAATGTGTTATATATTATTATTATTATTATATTAATAGCCCATTAAATCTGTTGCTTTGGAGTTGAGAGGTAAATAATCAGTCCTTCAGATACTGGGACTGGATCCATGCTATATCTCTCCTCTCACAGTCAGTCAGGCAGTCAGTCTCTTGGTTTTAGTAACTAATTATGGAGACTAGTAATGCCTATTAATATTTGCAAGTTTATCTTCCTGACAAATGTAACTATGATAGCAACAACCTGTAATCACTGGGTGGTAATGCTTTGTAACAGAAGAGTACTACAGTTGGCTCATGAATTAGACCCTGAAATATGTAACTATTTCTTTGGCATGAGCACAAAAACACAAGAATCTGTATTACTAAATATCAGTCACACTGGCTCAGTAGTGCTGGTCAACATCATATGAGACTATATAAATATGGGCTACTTCCAAGTTCACTTATGGCCTATCACTGATCATAAGAACTCTGATCAATAATTCTTTCCTTCCTTCCTGTCTTCCTGTGTTCCTTCCTGTATTTCTTCCTGTGTACGTTCCTTCCTTCCTTTCCTTCTCTCTCTCTCTTTCTTTCCTTCTTTTTTTCTTTTCTTCATTTTTTTTTTTTTTTGCCAGTATTGGGTTTGAACTCAGGGTCTTGAATTTTCTGGATTTTCTTGTTTGGCTGGGGCTCAACCACTTGAGCCAGACTTCCAGCCTTGTTCTTTCCTGGTTATTTTGAAGATAGAGTCATACAAATTTTTCTGCCCCAGATGACAGAGAACCACATTCCTATACCTCTCAGCTCTTGAGCAGCTAGGATTACAGGTGTGAGCCACCAGCACCAGCTTTGATGAGTTTCGCTGATAGTTTATTCTAAGACAATTGGTGGGCCATGAAAGAGGAAGGGACAGATCATTGCTCCAAGAAGGATTTACATGAAATGAGGGTTGGATTATTTAACTGAAAAGAGGCACCGATACAGACCTTGTTATAGGAGACTATACCAAAAACTAGCAGAAGGAAGGGCACAGTGCTGCAAAGTTTTCTGGACATACTCATGTATTTACTTAAACTTCTGAGAGTTATGGAACTGACAGACTTAATCCCTTCTCACCACACTGAATGCTTGGGCCTTGCCATCTGTGAACCAGTGGCACAGAACAACTTCAGGAGAAACTACACATGATGAGTCACTCTGTGGCCCATCAGAAGATCATTATGTAGTGGCACTGTATCAAACATTTGCTTTAGGCAGCATGAGCTTCCAAGGCAAAATTGTATTTAAGAGTGATGCATTTCAGGGGGGACTTAGAGAAAATGTAGCGGACAATAGATGTCACCAGTCTTCACCCAGCCAATTGTCTTCACTTGTACATCACTCCCGTCTCGATGTTAAGGGAGGACTCTCCCCCGAGTGTTTTACTGAAGGAACTCCAAAGGGTTTCTATTATCACCACATCCCTCTTGCTCAGGGCTATACTTTGGTTTGAAGAGTAGTGTTTGTGTTCATCTGCTCATACGTGGGGTCCCTGTCTGCCTTCCTTCCTCTTCTTAGCTGGTCTTGGTGTCTCTGTTACATTTAGGATATACAAAAGATTATGAAAGTTCAAACTTATTAGGAAAAATTAGGTCTGATGGTATGAGCACTTACAGTACTTCCAAGTCATGGAGCTTAGAGAAAACATGCATGCACAGTTGTAAACAGACAAGGAAGTGCATGTCCAGAACTAATGAGTTATATCAGGAGAGATCACGGTGGGAGACCATCCAGACACACTGGGTCATAGGTCATGAGCCTGGATTTTATAGGTCAAAATCTACACCCACCAAGAACAGAGTATAACATCGATCTGGGAAATACTCTCTTAAAGAATGTGCTTCTAGCATTTCCTTGGAAGTATAAGTAAAACCCTAGGGTTATCATCTAAGGTTTATGTGATGAAACACAGGACTGTGAGTCAACATTATTCAATGTCTTGAAGAACAAGAGTGTGCATGGGAGCTGCTCAGATAATATTTGTTATTAAATATCAATCAAAGATAAGAACCTAAGAATGAAAAAAATTAGGTTATCCTATTGATTCAACAATCAGCTACAAATTTGTTTGCCCCAGACTGCAAAGAACTTAAAAGAATCTAAACCTTAGGAAATGCTCCACGTTTGTACAATCCCTAATTTTATTTTTTTTTCTGTTTTATTGTCACTTGTGATAATAAGAAAAATGCAGAACATATTTTTATTATTTTTTTGTCAGTTGGAGGGCCTGAACGCTGGGCCTGGGCTCTGTCCCTCAGCTCTTCAGCTCAAGGCTAGCTCTACCACTTGAGCCACTTCCTAGCCCCTGCAGAACATATTTAAAGTGGACAAATACTCTGTGAGCTTTCTTAATCTGCTCATTCAAAAAACTGACAGTATCAGTGTGGTGGCATCAACAAGAACGTGTTCAAGATGGGATGTTTTATACCAAGAAATCAGGCTGGGATAAGCTTTCAGGCAGGGATATCGCTATGAACACTTTCTGGAATGTTCAGTAGTTCATAGAGGATGAGTTCAGTTGGAAAGAGGAGGCTGCACACCATCTTAGCAAGTTTGTAAACAAAAAAGGTATTGGAAAGGAAATGACACTAACCATCTGACACTGCCAATGATATAAAGCAAGTATAGAAGCTGAAAAACATGTGAATCATGCTAATCACTTCTTAATAATAACTTTGTCCAAAGGCATTTCTCCAAAGCTATTAATGAGAAATTATTAATATAGCAATATAATTAATAATTATTTGCTATTATCTGTAATGTGGTCACTGCCAGAATTATAGACATGGTGAGCCCTAGCAAAAGGGTTTGGGAGTAGAGCGAGTACCCAGCCACAGTGAAATGGGATCCAGTGAATTTAGAGTCATTATAAACGCAAAAATATATCTGTGTATATGGGGCTGGGAAGGTGGCTCAGTGGTAGAGCGCTTGCTTTGCATGCTTGAGGCCCTGGGTTCGATTCCTCAGCACCACATAAGCAAAAAGAAAAAAGCCAGAAGTGGCGCTGTGGCTCAAGTGGTAGAGCGCTAGTCTTGAGCTGAAGAGCTGAGGGACAGTGCCCAGAGTTCAGGCCCCACGACCGGACCCCCCAAATATATATATGTGTGTATATATATATATATATATATATCTGTGTATATACTTTACAAAATGATGTTAACACCTTTATGCTTTCATGGCAATATCTCTACATTATCTCTATAGGAGGAATTTTGATTCACTTACATTCTCCTGTGGAAGTAATAATTCATATGATTCCACAGAGTATTATTTATTGCAGTACTACATGTTCAAGATTGGGGCAAGATGGAGCAGTTTTGCAGCTATAGGGTGCACCATGCCATGTAGGCAACTGAGAGGAGTATGTAATGGAGACAGCAGCATCACAAAACAAGAAGAGAAACATCAACATAACACCAGACCATGATTTCAGAAAGAAGCAAACCTTCATTTACTCAGCCACTCAGGTAAGAGATTGTTCACTCTTGCAGCATAACCAAGCTCAACCTGACTAACAGAGGGAAGCATTATGACAGTGGGGCTGCCATCATAAAACCCTTATTTTGGCACGGTGTCAGGCAGCAAACAAGCTGACTCTACAGACTGGAATTACAGTGATCTGAGCTGTTCAGTGGGAAAACAGGTTGTATACATGTTATTGATGATCATGTGATAGACAGAGCTTGCTGAGTCAGAAAATTGAGAGGAAGATGGAGAAAAGAAAATCAATCCATCAGTATATGCTGACTAATATGGGCTGCATTTGGCAAGTCGTTACACGAAAGAAGTAAGCTCAGGAAAGAATTGGCTAGTTTAGAACACCCAAAATAAAGTTTATCGCAACAGTCAGCTTCATCAAAAAAAGTATGTTTTCATATTTCTACAATAGAGTTTACCTTATAACATGAAGCAAATGACACTAACTTAAATCAAATTGCCAAATGCTACTTTTAAAAGAAATATTTATACTTCTTGGTATAGGGAAATGAATAGCACAGGAGAGAGACAGAGACAGAGACAGAGACAGACAGACTGACCGACCAACCGAGGTAAAGAGCTGGGAATTAATGTAGACATTATTCCAGGCTTCCAGAAAACCCTCTTTGAGTGACTGATGTTATATACCTTCCAGCTACAACAAAACTGTTGAAAGGCTAGTGAATTTTCATATCAAGAAGGAAAATAAAGGAAGACTAACATCCTCTAGCTTTCTCTTCCCAGGAGAGAATATAGAAATCTAAACTCAATCTAAACTGAAATTTTCTTGCTAGACCAAGCACAAATTTTTTGATGGGCAGACTTAGAGAGTGTTATCTGGTACTAATTTCAGCAAGCTGAACTTAATTTTCTACTTTGGGAGGCAATGCATGATAGTCATTGTTTAACATCATTCCTTTTAGGCCTCAAAAATCTCCCCTAAAAGAAATCTTCTGGGAATTAGATGCCTCACAAGATGCTAAGTTCTAAAAAGAGTGAGTTTGGACTTGTGACCAGTGGAGTCTCTTATTTGTCTCAACAATTGCTTTGGCCAACATCTTTCTTTTTAATTATTTTTATTATATGATTTTTTATTTAAAAATAATCTTTAAGTAGTTGTACTTAAGGGGTTTCCATTCAGCATGTCAGTTTATGAGAATAATGAATCTTGATCAATGTCATCCTTTCCATTTGACCACATGAAAAACAGAAAATCTGGTCAGAGGTAGAGCCATCTGGCAAATCTAGAATCTGGAAACAGGGTGGGAATTGCCATAGGTATATCCTGAATAGACTAGGAAAGCAAGGGAAACATTAGGAAATAGGGTAAAAGACCTGAAAAAGAACTCAGAGATTCATGTCTGCAATTCTTCCACTGATATGATTTGTGGAATAAGGCACTCTTTGCCTTACATTTCATTCCTTTCTTCCAACAAAATGAAGAAGTTGGGCTTAATTTTGGACTGCCAGTTTAAATACCTACAAGGATCCAACAGGCAATCTATGGACAGACCTAGACAGAATGAGGGAGGGACCCAGCAGAGAGAAAATTTCATGCCTCTAATCCCAGAGACCTTAGTAGCATAGAGCAATATAGGGTATGAGTTACCAAATTTCCAACTGCTTCAGGAGACACTAGAAACCAAGAATTTTATGTAGAAATCTAAATATACAAAGCTAATTTAATTTTTTAACCATATTCTTGTCCAAACCAAAAATATTTGTTGGTATCATATGGCCTAAGATTACCATTTGTCCCTGAGCCAGTCAGATAACTATCTCTAGCTAAACCTTTCTTGAGGCTCTTTCATCTTTGAAGATAAATTTAAACTAATTGCCTGATAAAGTGATGTTTTGTTCTCTCCAACTATAATCTCTTTTGTCTCATTTTCAGAAGGTTTAGGGGTGAACTTCCATATGCTTTCTTTTCTGAAGACTTGGCTTCCTCCCGTTTCCCCTAAAATAAAATTTATTGGAACTGTACTCCAAGGCTTCTTCAGTGCTAGACCACAAAAGGCCATGCCTTTCCTTCATTCTGTACCAATTTGTTACAACTGGAACTGTTAACAGCACCACTTCTGGAAAGCCAGTCCTGACTTTTCCACATGTTTCTAATCCCTTTGTCCCAGATTCTTTTGCTGCCTTCTCTTTTCTTTCTTTCTCTTCTCTTTTCCTACATGTGGGTGTTCTCTGCGTCTCAGCTCTCAACCCTTGGCTATTCTCTGAGTTCTCATCTCTAACTTCAGCTTGGATCAAACATCGTTAGATCAAACATCATTAAATTCATGTACATGAATAAACATCTCCCAACCTATTTCTTGAATTCCAAAACTCCATGTTTAATGGCCATTTGAACTTTGCTCATTCTGCAAGTTTGACGAGCTCTACATCTATTGATCAATTTCCTCTAAGTTTCTCTCTTAGGTTCCTGTTGCTCCTAAAGATGCCCTACTCTTCATCCACATACTCTAAGTTAGTTTCCATTTTTTGTCTTATCTCCTATTCTCAATATTGGAAATACTTCCTCTTTTCTAAAGAAAGTTCCTGCTCTTACCACTTAGGGACTGGATAATCAGTCACATGTTTCTTAGTTGACAGATCTCTCTTTATATTAGTTTCCTGTAGACAGCATATAGTTGGGTCTTGCATTGTTTTCTAATACAACAATCTCTGCTTTTGTCATGTCTTTTGATATTTTAGGATAATTACTGATAGAATCTAAATCTATCTTTTTTCTAGTGTTTTCTATTTCTCAACTGTTCTTTTTTCCTCATACCTGGATTACATAGTTTTGTTCTAGTGTTGGCTTATTAATTCTTAAAATATTGAGTTTTGCAAAAAATTACACATTTAAATTTTACTATAAATGTTGTAAAATAATGTTCCTTGACACATATATAAGTATATATATATATATATATATATTATGTGTGACATATATATATAGTGACATTCCGTGACATATATATATGATATATATATATATATATATATATATATGCACATACATATATCACTACTTTGTCCTCTGGATTTTACAGTTTATAATAAGAAATCTATTATGTTCGTCTGTCTGCTAAAAGTAAAATGTCTTTTTTTCTTCTGGTTATCTTCATTTCAAATTTTGTTTCATTTTATTTTAGGTATTTATTATGCTCACAATTTTTTTGCTATTTTTGTAGCATTCTCAGTCTTCATCTCTTAAAATATTTCTTTTGCCTTACTGTCTTTTTCTTCCTTTCCAAGGTGCTGATTACATATATTATATATCTCTTTTTTGTTTTTCTTTCAGTACTGGAGTCTAAACTCTGGGCCTTGTCCTTGCTGGACACTTGAGCCATGCTCCCTGCCTTGGTCATTTCCTGTTAACCCACAACTTTCAGATGTCATTGTTTGTTGATTTTCTTCCACTTTTGCTTTTAAGTTTGGCTCATTTCTATTGGGTTATCTTCAAGTTTTCTCATTCTTTCCTCATTTTCTATCAAGTAAATTAATTTTTTTCTTTGACAGTAATTGCTTAAATTCTTATAACTTTATAATTCTCTTTTTCATTTAAATGTCCTTTTCCCCCAATGTAGATATTCCTAATATAATTTCAATAATTATTTAAAGTTCTTGCCTTGCTCTTACACCATTATTATATTTACATTCACATTTGACTCCCTCGTCTTTTGAAAGTGGGTCAAACAAATCACATATTAAAAGTGCATTTTCTTACTTTTGTTTTATAATGTTTTAAATGAAGTCAGTAATTACAATGTAGGAAGGCAGAAACTGAGGTCATTAGTATTTATGTACCTTTGCTAGAAATCTATTTGAGTGAGAGATGAGTTCACTTAGTTAAAATAAGCTGAGCCTGGGTTTACTTCAATGCAGCTATGGCTTCAGATTCTCCAGTGATTGATAGGTGATTTTTTTTCTATGTTCAGGCTCACCCTGGCTTTCAGTCATCACCACAAGCCAACACCACAGTAGAGGTTCCTCTACACACTTTTCTGCTCCTGTGTTTGCTGATTACCATTGCTATATGATCAGTGGTAGGCTTACGAGGGACTTCTCCTTTCCCTAGCTCAGCTACAGTTTTAGGCATGGCCTGTGTTCCTGGGACTTAAGCTGGGATTTTTCAGCATTTCTGCTCTCCTTCCCATGGTAGGCCCATACTCCACATCTGCGCTTTATCTTGGTCAGGTTTTCCTGCCCTCCCCTAGTAGAGGCACACCAGCACTGAGTGTCCCTGCTGGAAATGGAACCCAGGCTTCTTTCCTACTTTCCTGCTGGACTTGAGGGTCTGTTCTTCCATTCTTCTCCCATCTACAGTGATTCCTCATGCTCTAAGCATAACAGGATTTACTCCTGCTTAATGGTGGAAGGATTTTTAATGAGAAAAGAGATCAGAAAAGGGGTGAGAGGTTTCCCCAGAATACACAGATCACCTCTTGGATACCTAGGCCCCTAGGTAAGGTGGTCTTTGCAGTCTTCTTCCTGTCCTCATAAATACCCAATGAAGGATAGCAGAAAAAAAAATTAACTTGCTGGTGGGTATGCTGTAGTCTGAATGTTTGTGCATTCCCCTCAAGTGCTTATCTTGAAATCTTAACCCACTAAAGGTTTGGACTCCGGAAGCTGATTAGGTCCTGAGGACTATGTTTCCTCAATAGCATCCAGGCCTCCTAAAGGAGGCCTGAGAGTGCCTATTTCCCACCTCCACCATATGAAGGTACAGCAAGAAGGTGGCATCTATGAGAAACAGACCCTCACCAGCCATCAGAACCATTGGTGCACTGATCTCCAGCTCCCTAGAATCCAGAGCTATGAAAAGTAAGTATCTGTTGTTTATGAGTCATCCAGCTTATGATATTTTGTTATAGCAGGATGAATGGACAAAGACAGAGTGAGAATTCATTTATTTCAGACCAGCATGCTAGCCACCCGAGCCTTGAACAGTGAAGGGTTCTGCTGGTTTTTTACCTCTCCTGTTTGTATGGCACCTGCCTCTTCACCTCAGTAGTCCACACAGGTCTTATGCAGGGGCTTGTCAATCTTTGCAGTTTAGGTTTCCTTCTGACCTCATCTTTCTAATACAGGCTGAAGAATTGTTACGATGTTGGAGTATGTCTGACTCTTTCTCCTTGTTAGGGTTGGTGAAAATGACATATTCTCCAGCTTTCCACATCGCAGGTGCATATGGAAACTGCAAGCTTATTTTTATTTTTTAATAAACATCTGACACTTGTTTTATTTTCCTTAGGCTCTGGAGTACTATGTAGGTGACTTTATAAATGCATTTAACAAGTCTCTCTTCACATAGGAAGCACAGCTCTTGTCATGGTATTCAAGTGCAGACTCTCATAACTCAGGAGCTTTAAAATGAGACTTTTAATGGGCTCTTAAAGAGACTTTTAAGAAATAGATTTCTTAACCATCAGAATAGTCATCAAAGAGAAATATAAAATATAGATTCTTCTCCACTCATGATCGGGTCCTTGTCCTGATAAGCTCATTGTAAGTTAGAATTCTGTAAGGTGAAAATACATTAATATATCCCACCTATCCAGCATGTTAGCTTATCCCAGCCTGCCTTAAACAGACTCAAGACACATCAACCCACAATGGGCAAAATTATCCAACACAAAGCCTATGTTATAACAAAGTTGAATATAACCTATCAGTTACTGAATAGCTATATAATATATCTACATACAGCAACACTGTAGAATACAGTTACTTCCTCTGTCATCACATGACTGACTGGGAGCTGCATTTCCAGAAAACATTATGCCATATATACCCAGACTGGCAAAAGTTCAAGACATAATACAAACTATGGGTCCGACTGAATGTGTGTCACTTTTGTAATACTGTAAAGACAAAACAAAAACAAACATTAAGTTAGGAACTGGATACTGCCATTGAAGTCCTTAATAGTAATCTGCAGTTCTACAAGGATCTTATCATCATACTAGCTAATATATGAGTTGAATATAATGTTCAGTGAAATATGGCTTATCCTTGAAGCTAAACAAAGATCAGATAGTCAATGCAATTCTCAAGGAATTTCAATGTAAGTTATTACTATCAATAAAACCATTCCATAATATGGAGTCTGAGAATTCACAATAGCATAATTTCAAGTTAGATTTCTTAAATTGTTATCTCTGAAAGCAGGACAACATTGAATTGTTTTTAAGATCTCCCAGATTTGTGGGTAGACTGCTTACATTTTAAAAGTATGTTTGTAATAGCATTTTTCTCCATTCACTCTGGTGAATCTATAGCTGAAGTAACAGATACTGTTTAGTCACAATGTAGTTTTATATTTAGCCAATAGAAATACACCTGAGAACCAACTATAAGCCATTTTATAAAGGAACAAACTTGAAAAGGCAGAATCCACATCTTCAGAGAAATGATGGTCTCCAAAGCAGATAGGAAGTTCAGATAATGTGACAATTTCTAATCTAGTGGTAACAATAGAAACATGGATTCCTATGAGGCCGGAGTGATAGAATAACAAAACTATAGAACAACACTTGACTCCAGGCAACTCAGCTAGACAAGTGTTCCATGCCTATTGTAGCTTTCCTATTTGCTTTCCTATCATAGAACTATAGAAAGAGAAGTGTTGACAAGAATTAAGATGACAAATCCAGCAATCCAAATGGTTGTGGTCAAAGAGCATTCAATGAAATGACAAACATGAAGAAATTCTCATTGAGGAACAGGAAGTGGAAGCCCAGGTAAAAACATAACATATAGGTATCAAGCCAATAACATCACCCAGGATGAATCATGAACAAAAGCTTCACTTCCAATCAGGGACAGTGACTTAAAGTTAGAAAAGGCCAAGTAAAATGCTAGTGATAATCATTAGTGGTTCTTGCAATTTGAGAAAGAGAGTAAAAGAAATATAAAATGATGCCAAATTTTGATGTTACATTCTATGATTTGCCTGTAAGTCACAAACTCAATTACAAATTGAAAGGAATTGAAAAACTGGAAGAGTAGGAGGAAGAGGAGAGGAAGAGAAGGAAGCATATACTGAGTACTTCTACTATGTTGTTTGTTCTCATAGAGCTTTTTATTTATTAATTATAAGGTCAATGACTATCCTTGATCTATTTTATAAACTGTTTAAACTTAAAGGTTAGTCTTACAGAAATATTGAACAATAAAGATCTAGGAAGAAAGAAACTTCAGTTTTTGAAAAAATAAAATACCTAGTTTTTCTTTTGCTTTATTCAAGATATGGATTTTCCTCTAGTTCTATCTTAGCAGTAAAATAATAATAATTCAACTATGGCTTTTAGAAATGCAGGTCAAGACATTCTTAGGACATTAGAAACATCTTGCTCCATTAAGGGAGTACAATACTGTATGTGCATAAGAAAACGTCAGCTCCTGACTGAAGGCATTTTGTTCTGGAATAACAAGATCTTACAATCTTCTAACTATGGAAAACAAAATTATGTAAGTGATCTCCTGAATTAATATTTTGCATGCCTGCCAAAATTCAACCAAAAATCATCATTTTAATTCACTTCATAACATTGCTACAGGCACTTGAATCCTTGCCAAATATTACTTCCTATGGCTTTCAAACCACCAAGAGTTCTCAGCACAATACATGGTGGGAACCCTGCAGAGGAGGAGCAGGCTCTTGACAAATGGGACTGAACTGATTTAAGCCTTCCAATTAAGAACAATTCCAAGGGTCTAAAACATCTAGAGTAAGAGAGAATGAGAATATATACATACATATATATATATATATATATATATATCTCCCAACCAACCAATCAACACTTGAACTATCTCATCTCTAATTCTAGGAAGATTAAACTTAGACAACTTTAGCTCCTATTATTTGTAAGTTTCATCCACTAAGGTGAAGAATTAAATTCTGTATTCTGTATAAAGAATTTATTCTAAGACAAGATTTAACTTACTTAAGCACAAATAAACTTTCACATATTATAAATATGATATACTCTGTCTTCAGTTCTGTCCTGGAACTCAAAATAAACTGAAGACTTTCTTTTCTTGAGCTGATCCAAGGAAAAGGACTGTAATCTTTTATTGATCAGTGGAATAGGAACCCCCACCCCCAATCTCTAACTGTGTGTCTCATATTTCCCATGGACTTTAAGACAGTGGTCAACGCACTGAAACCCTGTTTTTTCACAACAGCCCTGCCACTCCTTCAACCATACTTAGGCCACAGCTCAGAGTGAACTGCTCTTTAGCCAAACTTCCCATGCTTTGAAGACGATCCAAGGATTACTCCCAGGATAGGTGTAACACACAGATTTGTTTCCATTGAAATGAGATCTGTTCATTCTTTCTTACCAGTTTAGTTTGCAGATAATTTTCCAAGGGCATTAAATATACAGGAATTTAACTATTCTGCTTGATCAACCAATACCAACTCAGCTGATATTAGCACTGTCATTGCCTCTGTATCAAAGCATCTACAGAAAAACTCAGGCTAGCTAGCAGAAAAGATAACACAAATCACCATCTCTGAAACACAGATTTCAAGAAAGAAGAAAATAAACACTGATATTAAAATGTGGGAAAAGTGTGTCATTCTTTCATAGAACTCATTATATGCTTTCAATATTGTTCCATTTCATAGTTGGAACCACTGAAATCTACCAAAAATTTTCTATTTCAAAACAAGAGTATTCTGACCTGAGTCTTGTTAGGTGGATGCCTTGAAGTAGCTGAATTATTAAAAAATAGCCACTGCATCATCTTCCATGAAGTATGCATGTGTTTACAGGTTTGAATGTATTTATTTATAAGTTAACATTTTAAAAGTTTGTGTGTATGTAATGCATCTATCTCTAAATATTGATGAGTGCACTTCACCATTAGGTCTAGAGGTAGGGAGGAGAGGAAAAGTCTAAGAAATATTCTAACTACAGAAAACATATTCAAGTGTTCATTTTTTAAAAAAGGAATGAAATTGATATACTGATTCTTTCTTCCTTGCTTCCTTCCCTTTTTTCTTTCTTCTTTTACTTCCTTATTTACTTCCTTTCTTGCCTTCCTTCTCTTTCTTCCCTTTCTTTCTCTCTTGCTCTTTCTTCGTTTCTTTCTCTCCTTCCTTCCTTCCCTTTAATTTCTTTCCTTTTGTTCCTTTCCTTCCTTCCTTTCTTTTTTCTTTCTTTCCTTATTTGAATTTAGGATCTTAGGCTCTCACTCAGTTTTCTTACATATGGCTGATTCTATCTCATTTAAGACATACCTCTAGTCCAAAAAAAATTTTTTTAGTGCATGTGCTCATATTAAGACTTGAACTCAGTCTCTCTACTCAGCTTTTCCACGCAGCATTCTACCACTGAGCCACATCTTCACTTTTGATATTCCAATTCTTGATTGCATTTCAAGGATCTTTTGGCTTTGGAATTAAAGGAACCTTCCAACATTAATTATGAATCATACCAGAGGTTATAGGCTGTTAGGAAACAGTCTAATCTATGGAGACTTGTAGCTATGAAGTAGAGAAGAGAACTTATGTTCTTGGCAAGGCTTAATGTAGACAAATTCTCAGTTCTTATGTCCAATTATTTAGGCTTCTTGGGTGTTATCTTTTGGGTAAGAGGGTAAGTTTCCTAGGAAAAGAAAAGGAAACCTGACCTCATAGTTGTAAGATTAGGCAGTATGAGAGCAGTCTGGGCAGAGAAAGCAGGCTTTCTGGGTAGTATCACAAGGGGAACATCACAGCAGATCTGGGATGAGTGTTCCCTTCCCTAACCATGGGCTTGGAGGTATTTGGTATCCGATTCCTGATTGTCTCTCTGGTTGATTTTTATCTATGACCTTTGCACTGAAAAATCTACTTTTCTCAAGAGCTGACAGATATTCCTTAAGATCTTTTGGCTTTTTCTTACCATTTTCTGTTTAAGCAAATGAGAGGAGAAGACCAATACAATAAAAACAATGATGAGTCCCCAACAGCATGCTGGGGCAAAGCCCTGTCCACAGAGCACACATCTCTGGTCCTGTTTAGGCTGTGATGCACATGTGCACACCTGGTTCAGGCACTGTTAACTTTCAGATACCTTGAACTCTATGGCTTTATTTTCCCTGCTTTTAATCACAACATCACAGGAATGTATCTAGTTCATTTAATTAGAATACACTTCCAAGTAAATCCTACCCTTGGACACATGAGCTGAGGAGTTTAACATGTACACAGTCAAATATGAAACTTTTGTTCCTCCTTCCAGTTCTGAAAGATGCAGGCTTATTAAAGAATTTCTTCTTCTTAAAAGTTAACTACATTTAAGTGTATCATGTGGTACTTGAATACACAGGTACATACACATTATACACAGAAATATGTATGTATGTATAAATGTACTATATATCCAGCTATATAGAGATGTTTAAATTAAATCTGTCTCCTCTAGAATTTATAATTTCTTAATAATGAAAACTTTCACATGCTTTTCTTCTAGCTTTTTGAAAAGTACAGTACATTGTGGTAGAAGTTTCTCTTAAAAGGAACAACTTTCGTAAATTCTGATCTTATTTTTAAATTACCATAAAAATAATGTTGCAGAAGCATACCATCTAACTATCATTTTTTGTGTATTCCTTCCATTGTTTTTGCATGCTTTGGGTATCATAATTATATACATAAAATATTATATCTTCTTGCCCCACAAGTTAAATAATATTGCTACTTCCTATATTTATAATTTTCATTGAATGAATAATATTCTACTAGATAAGTTAATAATTTTCTCATTTGGAAATGTATATTGCCATAAAAATGTTCAACTTTATGAGCTCCTTTTATTTTTTTCTGCATACTTCCCAGATCTAGCAGTGGAACCTTAGAATTGCTGCAGCAAAAGAATGTCACCATCTTTTGTGGGTCTGTTACTCTGATTGCTCAAACTATGGACAGTTTTCTGTATTCTCCCAGGTAACTAGCTTCACAAAATGCTGGTTAACAGTCTTGTCCTAGTTTTCTTCTCCTAGTTTTCCTCAATATACTGGGAATCCCCACACTTAAGGACAAGCTCTTGTGCCAAGGAATGATGATAGGAAGCATATGTAAGCCAGGCATGGTGGCTCATGCCTATCACCTCAGCTAAGATTGGAGACAGAAATAGGAGAATCACAATTCAAAGCCATCCTGGTCAGAAGTTAGCAAGACCTGATCTCACAAACAAGTCAAGTGTGGTGCTTCATGCTTATGGTCCTAACTACTCAGGAGACAGAGGCAGGACGATTTTGGTCTGAGGCTGACCTGGATAAAAGTTTGAGATCCTATCTGAAAAACAAGCTTAAAAGCCAAACAAACTAAAAGACCAAGCTGTGGCTCAAATAGTAGAACACCTGAGCAAAGTCCTGAGTCAAATCCCTAGACAGAGAGAGAGAGAGAGAGAGAGAGAGTAGGGTATATGCATTGATCGAATTTGGGCTGGCTCAACAGAAAGACAGAGCCCTCCTGTGAGATGCCGCTCCTGCTTGAGGTCGCTATTCTTTGCTGGCCTTGGCCTCAGAGTGGAACTCATCGAATGTGCTGACCCAAGTAAGATAGAGCCTCTCCCAGCTTCCACCTGCCACCACCCCAGGCACCGGCAGGCATCGCCATCTGTTGACAACTAGCCTGGGCATTGCTGTCAGCACCGAGCAAAAGCGGGAGCCAAAATTTTATTTAGTTCAGTGGAAACACATTGTCCTCTCTCTTTTCTCTAGTGTTTACCAGAAAGATATTGCTCGATTCCACTGGGCTCCCTATTCCCACCAAACAGCCCACAGTCTTCTCTGTCCACTCAGTTCTCCTAATGCATATTTTGTAAATAGTTCATGTGGTATCACAATAGTCACCAAAATATTAAACAATTTCCCAAAAGAGATGTCCCAATTTATGTGTAGGTATCAGAGACAGATAGAACTTGATTTCATAGCATTCTTGGTAGCCCTGGATATTTTTTTAATTTTTCTTTTAGTTGAGCAATGACAAATACGTGACGGATCTAAGCTGGCCTCAAAATTTCTTCTGAAAATAAGATATGGCAGCATGAATGGGACCTGTAAGTCACAGAAGGTCAATTATCTGCAGGGCATTTCATGGGCATTGCTTCATTTAGCTTAAACAACTATTCCCCTACCCGCCCCCCAAAAAAGGCGTTCTCCCTCACCCCCTTTGACCTGGAAGGAAAGGGAAATCCGAAGCCTAGCTTGTCCCATCTGTAGCCTGGCTGGGAAGTATGGACATGATTTCAACCTACGTCTCCCTGAATTAACTACTCCTGGGCCATTATGCCAATGCAGCTCAGAGGACTAGGACTGCTACCCAGTGTATTTTCCACTCCATTCCACCTCGGACCATCCACCCCTGCTCATGTCACACTGGTCAAATGCAGTTCCAATGGTCTAATCAGTTAAACTCCAATTAATTAAACTCAACTATCCCACTGTCTCCCAAACTACAAATTTCAACCTTACTTCCTTCAGAAACAGCCAGCAAATTATTTTTGTTTCTACTCCGCCATTCATATGTGTTATTTTTTCCTCTAGTTAAGAAATACTTTTTGTATTTGTTTACATCATTCAATACTTTGATAGAACCCACGACTTGTAAGTTTTAAACAAAATTCCAACCTTTGAGGACTCACAAAATATTACTTGATTTCTTGAGGTCAAAAGGGAGAGAGAAGAATGTATGCTCTTTGGTCTTTAGAATCTTTGGTCTCTTTTTTTCTGAATAGCAAACTACTTATAAAATAGCATTTCAATATCAGTTTAAAAATAATCAGTCCACCAGGAGTCACATGATAATATTGCCATGAAGACCCTTTCCCAGGTATACCTAGTTTTATGCTGTTAGCCTACTTCATACAAGTGGGTTATAAAATTACAGTGGTTATAGTGTTAATTAACAAGGAGATAGAGCTTAAAATTTCTCAGATGATACAAACTGAACTAGACCTTGAAAAGCAGACCTACATAAAATTGGCTTCTAAACCCAGAAAAATATGCATACAATATGTTTGAGCTGTACACAGCAAAAGCATGTATCTCAGATTCACTGATCTTGATTCATAATAGGGGTTAAATTACACTGAATCTTTTTTTTATTCCACTCCAGCCTCTCTGAACTACTGTGTCACTTTTGAAACATTCTCAAATTAATTACACCCTTCTTAATCCTTCAATGTTTTGCTCAAAGGTCAGCAATTTCCTCAATGACTTTGTTTTCATATTTCTGATCATTTCCTGTTCTATGAACATAAATCATCTTTGCACACCCTGAATTCCCCAAGCCTCTACCTTTTACAATAATTCATCACACTGCTATGCACCTCTCACCTTCTGTATCAGAGAGCATTGTCTCGAAGCTCCTACACAGGCCCACACAAGTCCATGTAACTAAAATAACACAGCTAAAATAATGTAGGCTACTAACTGGGAAATTTAAGATTTTTTTTCAATATAACTTTTACTCCTTAGCAGAGATTGGAACCAAATATATCTCTGTCCTTTCCAGATGTAAACTTTCGCTTGATGTTTTCCTCCCTACACATGAATTTAAACCTGATATGATTAAATAAATTTCTTTCTTTTCCTCTTACAGGTTGAAACTTTTCACAGAAATTAACAATGCATAAAAATAAGATACTTGGTCCTTCCCCTCCACAAATTATACCAACATCAAATACAGTCAAAGCAGGGGTTATACCATGGGGGAGGGACAGGCAAAAAGAAATCATTTAACTAGGGATACAGGTGGCCCATTGCAACAATGAGATGTACAAGTCGTTATGTCAAAAAACAAACTTTACAACTTGGGGGGGTGGATCGGGTGAGGGGGGGAGGAGGGAGTATGGGAAGGGATGGGAAGGGGAAACGAAGAGGAGGCAACAATGCTTGATAAGAAATGTACTCATTATCTTGCCCATGTAATTGTAATTCCTCTGTATGGTATTCTCAAAATTAAAAAAAATACTTAGATATTTGGAAGTAGAGGCAAAAAAAAGATATGGGGGGGGAGAAGAAAGAAAGAAGAAAAAAGAAAAGAGAAAGAAAAAAAGAAATTAACAATGTAGAACAAATGAACACAGATTCTGCCTGTAAATGAAGCAAGACCAAATGACAAGAGCTGAGGCTGCCTTAGATTTCTTCTGACAGCCCCAACAGGAAGCCAATGTTCAATTACACCATCAAAGCATAGAAACAATACTAAATAGACAATAAATACATAAAGCATAATAATACTGTGCTTTCTACATAAACAGGTAGGTTCACACAAGTCCTTTCTATATCATGAAGTTTTTAGAATTTAAAAAGGACTCTCTCCTCCTGCCTCTTTCTGCCCCCATCCTTATTTGGAAATAAGGAATCTGAAGTCTGATAATAATCTCTAAATTGTCCCAAATCATAAAAACTATTAACAATATTAAAATGAAACTAAGTTCTGCATCCATAATTTACCAAAAATGAAAAACAGTATGCCTATTGCAGTAGTTACATTGTTTTGAAATGAGGAGACTTGAGACTTCGCTACAACAATATTAACATTTTTTAAAAATAGAATTACTTAGTAATGAACTCAGGTGATTGTGCTGAGCATCCTTTGAGGATCTCTTAATTCCTCTAAATGAGGACATACTAAATAAGCCAAAATCTCATTAAATATACATAATGAAATGTTACTGATCTCTCTGATTAAAAAAAGAAAAAGATAAAGCAGTGTGTTCTAATGGAAATCAGTAGATTCCATTAAATATATGAGCCAAATTATAATTTGAAGAAAAAAATTACTGATTAAAAAGAATGCTTTTCATTGAGATAAGGGTGATTGACCCAAAAAACTGAATTCTAGGACCTGGACAATAATGCATTTAGAGAATTTTAACAACCAGAGCCTTTTGACTAAGTCAGTAGATAGTTCACTGATTGAATCAATACATTTTTTCCTCTGTTTTCTCATTCCATTTTTTAAAGTGTAGATTTCTATTACTGCTTCCATAGGCATAATTACTGTAAGATGTTTAGTTTTCACTTGTGGATTTAAGAACCAACTCTCTAATATTCTCCCAAAATATTCTATTTACTCAAAAGAGAAAAGAATCAGATACCTTCCATTGGAATCACTCCATAATTACATAAAATAAATTTCTAGCCTAAAACTTAGTTCATCAAAGAAATGAGGATACACAATGTAGCCACAAGCAAATCAATGGGATGAGCAGAATTTTTTAAACTAAATTGAATTATTACTTAAAGCATCTCTTTTAGTGATTTTATAAAAATGTTAAATGCATGTAGTACGATTAATGTTATTTATCACTACTTTGTTATAACCTATTTCTAGTTAGGTAACTTAGTTCAAAATGACTCCTTTTGTTCTTATAGTTTCAAAAAGTGAATGCAATTTTATAATAAAAGATCACCATAACTTTTCAACACATCTCTGGTTTCCAATAATTAAAGGAATAAAATGGCAAACATACAGTTCATAGAATTATAATGACTTTCTTTTTTTTAATAATGACTTTCTTTCAAAACATTTACACCATTCTTCTGTGTCAGTGAGACACTTATAACTGATAATGATGAATCAGCATTTAAATAAATAAGTTAAGCTCTTTCTAAATTTCTCTTTGCTCAGGTCTGACAGGTACATATCTTCACAGACAGAGAGCAACACTGTTCCCAGATGTCTCCTGTTTTCCAATCCCTGCTCTGCACACACACCCCCGACACTTACTATCACATTCATGAATCAGCCTATGGCCCCCAGGTCCTATCTGGCCTCCTTTGCCTATAACTCTTAGGAAGTTTACAAATAATACTAGTCATTCTTTCAGTACACACACACATACACACACACACATTTGCATACCTTCAAACCATCAACTGTTTCCTTACAAAATGAAAAATCCATTTAATCAGTGGCTCTGTACTCACCAGGCTGGTAGAAGAAAGGTTAAGGTGGGATTTCAGCGCGCACCACGTACAGATTCTTTTTCCTGGTTTCTACCTTTTCTCATCTTGTATAAAACAACATACAGAACAGAATCCTGCTGCTCTTTACACACTGCCTCCAGACCCCTACCTCTGAGGAAACTGTCCAGTCACTCTCCCACTCAGAATCATTTTTTCTGTAACTCACGAGGCCCTGAAGACCTTGGGGGTACTGAGGGTCAGGTAGATTCTAAGTACAAATACTTACACAGGGGCCCCAAACTGCATAGAACAAAGACACTCCACAGGAGGGAGATGGTCATCAAAAGTTTTCTAAAGACCACACAGGTTTCTTATTGGTAATTTCCACTGCAAACCAGGTAACTAAAATTTAAGACTCACTGGATCCAACAATGCCAGTTGAATGCCAACATGCTCATGTTCTGTATTTGCAGCTGCCCTTTGCTCTCTGCTTTTTTTTTTTTTTTAGGAATAAGTTTTTTTCCACACAAGGTAGTTTTAAAGTGCAAATAAATACAAGACCCAGTCACTGTTTGGATTCAGTGTTTTCACTCGGAACCTATGCCTTACAGATTATGACATGCGGCACACGGGAAATGGGATTAGAAAAGGTGCTGTGGCCATAGGGGTGTCCCCGGGCTGTGGAAGGCTGGGGAAATCCTTCATTATTCTTCCCTTCAGACTGAGGAAGCTCATGATAGCTATGTGTCACCTCTAATGTCATCGCCTCCCTCTCGGGCTTTGTCTCCCTGTCTCCCTCTTTCCTTCACTGTCTTCTCCCCCACACCCCTCCTCCTCCTCCTCCTCCTCTCTCCATGGCTTCCAGGACCAAAAAAAGGCAGAAGAGCCTAAGATTGGATCTACCATTCCCTAATGAATTAATAACTATGCCCAGCCCCAATGCATGCTAGGAAGGACTTTTCAATTCCAAAGAGAGTGTTAGGAATTCTTAATAAGGTATACATTAAAAGTTAAAGAATTGGGCTTTTTATCACGGTTATTCCTATGAAATCTGTTAAAATATTTAGTCTCTTAAGGGTAGTTTAATAATCGTTACATAAATCAATATTAATGTCAGTTAATTTTTTTAACACTCTGAGGAAAGTTACAATGGAAATAGCAAAAGATAATACTGTTTCTATTCAATAAAGTTAGAGTAGAGCTCAATCTATACCACAGAACTTGATGTAACAAATGCCTAGGTGTTCATATTTTTTGTATTACACAAAGAAAGAAAATACTGCTGTGTGAAATTATAACCTAATCTACTAAATGAGGAAATTGCCATTTAGTCTTTATCCAAATATCCACTGACCAAGCTAAATAATCTTTCTTTATAAAGATTTTGTTCTGAAGTTCTTCCAGATTTTTATACTGAAAGATGAACTTGGAAAGACAGGAGAGTGAACCAGGAAAGACAAAAAGTACTCAAATCCATTTTGTAAATCTACAGATGCTCCTGAGAACTAATCAGAGACCCTCTATGAGGCTGTGCGATCACCACCTGCTTGCTCCCCTTCCACATCTCCCTTTACCTGAATGCTCAGGATTTACATTTGCAGTAAACAAGATCTGGTAAGTCCACACAGTCTGGGACTCACCAAAATGAGTTCTTTGGGCTATGGGGCTTGACAAAAACATTCATGGAATAATAATACCATTAAGCATCATTGTGTCCTCTTTTTTCTAAAGCTCCTGTCTTTAATTGCTTATTGAATTTGGAAGACAGAAAGCATGTGTAAAGGAATTCTGATAAGCATAAACTAAGAAGAAAACAAAGAGCTCATGCAGATACTCAGACACACAAAGGTATAACAATTTGCTCTGGACATCTTTTTGCCTACTGCTTGTTATTATTTCAGTGCGCAATATAGTAGAAAGATTAAATCTGCTGAAATATTATATCATAGAAATGATTTTATTAACCATCAAGTGAATACAAAATTATCAAAATTCAAATACTTTACTTGCAAATATTTACTTGAGGATTATAATACTAGGATAAATATTTTATACAATATAAAACCTTCTTAATTTAATCCTTTTCTTGTGTGTGTGGTACTGGGGATGGAACCCAAGGCCTCATGTATGCTAAGCATGTGCTCTACCATTGAGCTTGAGCTACACCTCCTCCAGTCTATATTTTTAAGTTCTAAAAAGTGAAATACATTAAAATCTTTCCCTTCCATCTAATTAGTTTATATAAAGTAAGGCAATAAAAGTACTTCTCCTTTCCAATATATGTTAATATGATTTTGAACCCCAAGCAAGTGAGAAAAAAATTGTAGGCAATCCCAAAATACTATAGCGATACATTCATTCATCATCCTGAATTCAGAGGGTCTGAAAGGCTTTTTTCAAGGGACATAGACACATGACCATACCCCAACAAATCTAAGTAAATATCTTTGCCTATCTACACAGGAATTAGTATAAAAATATCCACAGAAACATTACCTATGGCATCTTCATTGTTAAGGTGGTTGAATTAAATAATTATAAAAATATTGAGTAATTTGTTCTTCAGCAACCAACTACATAACAACACTCTAAGGAATTCATCTCATCAGATTATTTGATCTCATCAGATTATTTGACAAAAATTAGAAGTCATATCACCATAGTCTTGTATTCATGAATGTCTGCAAAGACATATTTTAAACCTTTACATTATGGAGATGAAGCCATAGTTAGGTGAATTAAGAAATTCGTTTCTTATTATCTATCATTTCCCTCTTAGGAGACTGTCTAAAAATGGTGAAGAGGAAGAAAAAATCTGAAGATGTATTATATGTTATCTATTTTTTTAAGACTCTAAAATTAGGAACAGACCAACCAAGTCCCTAGATAGTTAAATGGTCATACCAGAAAGCTTATCTAAAATCTTACAACAAATGGCCGCCTTAAAAGTTTCCAAAAAAATACTGAGAAGCATTAAAATTTTTTGTTGGTTTTTCTTCCCTCTCCCCTTTGCAACAGAATGAGGGAATGAAACATTTTTCTTGGACACTGAGTATAATTATAACTAATAATCTCCTTCTCCTTGGAGCAACATTCGTTGACGTTCCTTCATTTTAGGGTGGCTGGCTGACACAATTCAAATATAATTACTCTTCTTGCATGATAAACTCCAGCACCGTGAGCAAATACAGTATGTCTCATTGTCAAGAATGGCTAGACAGCGGCAGTGTAATGTAGACCTTTCAAGCCCCAGTGTAGCCCCCTGCCTTTGAAATCTCTGTGAGATGACAAAACTGACTTTCATTTCCCTTGGACTTTCTCAAGGTACCCTTATTAAGAAAAAAAAAGCCTAAAACCCATAAATTTAATCTACTGCCTGCCAATCACAATGGTTTCTGCTGTCAGACACTCATGATACATAACCACAAAATTTAAATGTTATTGTTTCATACAAGAAGAAAATGTTGCTCATGACTACTCTAAACAGTCATGTGACAATTCAGCGAATTTTCTTTGTTTCCTTTCTCCGCCAAGAAACAATAGCAAATGCTGGAAACAGGAAACCCATGGGCCAAATGAGGACGGAATGATACAATAATAAACTCCAAAGTAGACCACATTTCCTAGCTATCTTGGGAGAAAAATGCATGATGAGCGGAAGTATATTTCGTAACATATATTTCATTTTAGGTCGCTTAGTGATGCCTATTACATTTTCAAATTGCTTCTGATTTAAAAACAAAAGGATTTAAATGCATAATTAAATGATTTCTGGAAAACCATTTTCACCAACTTAGGGGGAAAATGATCAAATTATATAATATTATCATCTACTTGAGAATGTTGAGTTTTCAGAAGAAACCAAGGCTAGAAACTTAAACTAAAATATTTCAACATAATCTATCAATCCCAACAAGCAGTGTTTTGTTTTTATTTTCATGAACAAACTATAAATTCCATGGTTTTGTCTCTTAGATTCTGATGAGTATTGTTAAGGGAGCAAGAACATATTGCTATGAATAGCCACAAATGGGAACCTGATACACCTTTGTTCTTAGATAAGCTATAATAAATTTTTGAAATATCGTTTTTACCTGTTTTTTTCTAAGACAGTGTTTTCACTGTCTTCCAGCTCTAGATGTTTCTTAGCATAAGAGAACCTTTTCTATGGACATTGTAAAGGAGCCATATTGCATAAAGTACTGCTTTCACTGGCAGTAAATGGAATAAGCAGGTAAAGAATCAAACCAGATAACAGGACTTACATTTCTTGGGTGGGGAAAAAAAAAAGTGGATTTGGCCTTACTTCTTCATGAGAGGAAACAATAGAGATCTAAAGCAATACCAAACTGTAAACAGAAGTGTAGTTTGCTCTACATATTAGGAGCAAATTCTCATAGATTTTTTGCTTCTATAATAGGCAGAATTCTGCAGAATTCTACTAGAGTTGGAGAAGCAGTAATCCCTAGTCATTCTGAAATGACAAAAACGTGTGGCTGGGACAATGGAAGGAAATATACATATGGGGTAAAATGGAACCTTTGATGGCTTCTAAGTGCTAACTGGCTTGTTGTAAGAGAATGTCACCAAGATATATGCATGTAGTCAAAAGAAAGAAGCAAACCAAAGAGCAGGCTCAAGGAAGCTGAACTTAACATGCTTACAATGATCTGGAAAACTCCAACTAAACTCTGTTGGAGATGGGATCCTCCATGATACACAAAGAAAAGCACTCCTTATGCTACAGGGATGGTCTAACGGGTCAAGTGAGATGTTGACCAACCATGTTTCTGTTTTCCAGAGGATGTTTTGTAACCATGGCAACAATAGGCAGCGTGATCCCACTAAATACCTCAGTGACTTTTTCCTTCTGTGACACAAGGCTTACATTTAACTCTCTTCAACAGCAGCCTCATTCCTACTTTACCTTTTTCCTTCCCTGGAAAGCAGGACTCCACCATCCACCTTGTCATCCTGAACCATAAGATTTATCTTATGGAAACACTTTTACTTTGAATTCTTTAGGCACACTACCCAAATTCAATAGTTTATAGAGATCAAAACTAAACAAATACACCAGCCTTCTACAAGAACTAGAAGACCTAGTTTCTTTAGCATTCTCCTTAAAAGTTGAGGAAAGTCATAAGAAAAAGCTGGTGTGCTGTGATCTGTTTCTTTTCTCATAACTCTGTTTCTCCACCCCTCATTCATTCCTCAAGGTCCACACAGCTTAGTCCTTAACTACCTACTAGCCAGGTCCTAACAAGGCCTCATGGCGCTCCACTGACCTACTATCCAGACAAAGTCTAAAATCCAGCAATTTCAACTAAAAGGAACTGGTTATATAAGTGCACTCCAAGTCCAAAAATAAAATAAAACAAACAAAACAAGGACAGGTGCCTGAGATTTGCATTTGGTGTGCCATGTTGCTTCCTTCTCAAAGGCTGAGAATTCTTCGCCTCCCCATGTTTAAATATGCATCAGCTCAGAAGAAGTTACACAATGTTTCCATCAGCCGAAGATGTGGCACTTAGAGAAAGCATCAGGAAAATAAAAACTACAGACAAAATAGGCTGTATTTGCATATTTCACTTGAAATTAGGCTATGTTGCAGCATATTGGAAACTCATATGCATTGGATGTCAGCTGAGTTCCTTTTCTTTCCCCCCAAGGTGACATTGGTGCTTGTCTTACCAAATATGATGCAACTGACAAGTGTTTTCATGTAAGGAAGATATATGCCTCCCATCACCTTGTCAAGCTGACTGAAGGCAAACTCCAGCACATCCCATCACAAGTGATTAGGTGGTCGGAGTCATTAAAAGTCATAAAGTTCGACTGCAGCAGTGTGCCGTGCATACATATGAACCCATCCAGAGCTGTCCCCCTTCTAGCAGGTGATAGCTCACAACTTTGCCTCTGACCCAGGCATAAATTCCCAGCTGAGCTCCTCTTTCTCTTAATATATACCTTTGAAATTATACCGAACAGCAAATGCTGCTTTGGCCAGTCTCTTTGTCTCCTGTTTTCCTGGCCAAAACCGCCAACCACTGAAGGTCCAAACATCTGATTTTGGTTCCCTGACACATACAAAAAAAACAACCAGATTGGCATTACTTCTTCCTCAAGAGATTATTTTCAATTAATATTCAAAGCACTTTAAAAACTCTTGTCAATTTGCCTTATTTAAAAAATCTTAAAAGGCAACACACACACACACACACACACACACACAAGTGACGTTATTTAATTATGCCAGAAAATAAGAAAATTAAAGGAATTACAGTGATACTGCCAGGAGTCTAAACCATTATGTTAATCAGGAAATCAGGATGGAATAAATTTTTGTGTTATAAAGCCTGCTAATTGTTCCAATTTCAGTATTCACATTTCCCAAAAAATCTGATTTTCTACAAACTTGATTTTTTAAATGCCTCACGCATATTGCATTCAAAACTTTTAAAATACATCATTTGACCTAAAGATTACACTTCTAAGAATCTGTCATAAAAATTAAAGGTATGGGCAAAAATATATCAGAAGATGTTCAGTTCATTTTTATTTATAATTAACAACTGCAAATAACCTAATGTCTGAAGGAAGAAACTACTGAGAGTCCTTGATTTAAAATAATCAATTCCAAATATATTACTAGATTTTTAATGCTAAGGGGAATAATGATGACATAATGTTCATAAGAAAGGTAAAGTACCATGGTTAGGGATGTCAATTATGCCAAATACCTAAGTACACAGAGGGAAAAATACTAGAAAAAAATACAACAGGATGTTAGCAACATTTACCTTTCTATTGTGGGATTACAAACAGCTCTCATTTTGTTTTTTTTAACTTATATGGTTGATTTTCCAAATTTTCTACAATAATCATCATTTACTTTTATAACCAAAGCAAGAAAATAAAACAATGAAGTTACTCCATGGATATATAAAAAAAAGTACTCACATCCCGTAGGTCTCTTGAAAGTCATGTCAACAAATGCTTTGTGCAATATGCCACAACCACGTAGCCTACCACTATTTGCTCCCTGATCTTGGGAGTTCTGTGGAGTTATGGAGTGGGCACTGACAAATGAAGTTTTAAGACACTGAACTCAGATGGATCTTGATAGATCAGAGGACTTTTTGCCAATTTCACATTCTACAAAGGGTCTAGAAGTTTCTCCATCCTGCATAGAGTAGACACAGTTGTGACTAGACAGACTTGCAAGTGAGGAAACAGCAGTTTTAAGACTTCAATTTCAAGCTCCACAACTTTTATGAAATAATTTGGGGCTTTGAGTGAGATAATAATTGAGAACATCTTTTAGGCTAATCAATTAGACACAAATCAACCCACTTCACCTTTTACAGGCAATTTAAAACTTTCTAAAGTATTGGACATTTTAAAGCATAAAGAGCCAAACTGAAATGCATGTGCTATTATTCCATTCCTTAAACCACATGTTCTATTGTTCTGTGCTAAATAAAATCTTTAACAAGGCCCATATCAATAGGTTCAAACGTTTACAAAGTCCCTGCTAACAAGTAAAACTCTTATAAGACCCATATTAATATGATTTTTTAAAAAAAATTTTATCCACTTGATAGAAGTGAAATTAAGTTCTTTTCAAAAACAATAGACAGAACTAGAAAATATCATGTTAAGTGAACTAAGCCAGTCTTACAATGTTCAAAAAGAAATGTACTCATTACCTGATTTATGTAAATGCAACCCCTCTGTACATCACCTTTACAATGAAAACAAAAATTAGAAACAATGGGCAGAACTAGAAAACATGTGATGTGAAATAAACCAGTCTTACAAATTTTTCCTCACATGAAGAACATGGGGGCGGGGAGAAAGAAATGGAAATGAAAACTATATTCTCAATTATCCTTCATAAACTTTTATGTTGCAATTTACAATCACAAGAACAATATCTGTAACAAAAAAAGTATTTTGAAATAGTTCTGTTCATCTTCTCTTTGTTTTAAAATAATAGGTTAGCTATGGGAAAAGATATAATAAAATCTGAAACAGCATCCTATTCGACTAGAAATTATTTTTGTCACCTCATAAATGAAAAGAAGAGCACTTACATATATAGTGAGAACAATATTTGTCTCCAATAGCCACATAACTTAAGGCAGACAAACATCACTGGCCACACACATCTACTTATTTCTATCTGAATGAATCACAAGCAAATGCACTTTAGATTTGTTGCTTCACTGGCCTTCTGGGTCTTAAAATCTTATTATTTTCACTGCTCTAGAGGAGTTGATTTAACAAGGCAGAGGAATTCACAAATTCTGTTTATCACATTACATGTATAGACTATATTAACCTAAAGAAGGGAAGAAGATTTCAAGGATGGAGGACACGCTTACCAGTTAACATGGTACCAGACTCCAGTGTTTCTTAGGGCAAGGCTTCTCAGTGTCAAAGAAAAATGTACTAAAATAATTGAGTGCCAAAATGGCAGAATTTTATTTCAAAAGAGAGGGATTCAGAGAGAATAACAAGAGAAGAAGCATTAAAAGAATGATAGTCAACGTCACATTAGTGATACTTCCCAAACTTAACAAACAGGGAGAATTGGGTAAACTCTCTGTGGATAAGTTCCCAAGTTATGTTTTCTCTTCAGTATCCCATAGAAAGACATTGGGCAAGGGTAGAGCCTGGCTGACTAGGACAGTGGGAATGTGTTGGTGTGAGTCACTCTCTCTACGGGAAGGAAGGGTTAGGCAGAAGCCTTTGGGTCTAGGATGTTTACACTGCCTCCCACCACCTAAGGGGTCAAGACCCCCCTTTAGGCGATGTCTCAGTCACTCCATCATAAAGCTAAATGAATGAATCACAGATTGCTAACTGCAAGGAGCAGTTAAGGAGAAGAATTCTTCAGAACCTTGGACAATCAAATGCCTGTGAGGGCATGTGTAGTATATAAATTTTATTATAAAAAACACAGGTATGGTTTGTCCTTCCTGCCACAAAGGCACTCAGATGTTAAGTAAGACACTCAGATTGCTTCAGGGCCCCTGCCACCAACAGAAATGCTTCAAATTGAGTTGTCCTGTTTACTGATGCACATACTATTAAAATTATGCAATAATGTTTCTATGACTTCTGGTGGTTGATTAAAACCTTTTAGTTGGATATTTCTAAGTGACTACAAAGAAATACTACATATGTATTAAATTTATAAAGACCATTGCAGCCTAAAACAGAAAACAATAGAATAGCCTAATCCAGGAATATAAGGGATGAGTAATCAAAAGCAAGAGTCTCTTTCCACCAGCATCTGTCTGTCTAAATCTCCCTCTCTTTCTCTTTCCTCGTCTGTCTGATCCTTTAATTCAATGTTCTCTTGCCAGATGGAAAATCATCTCTGTTCAGTAGTCATGCAACCACCAACAAATTATCTGAGGACCCTAACTTCTAAATCCAAATCTTACAATAAATTCATATTGAGTTTAAAAGTAATTAAATGATGAAATCATCTATGGTTATAAAATTCTTTGTTAATTGTAGTTTTTCCAAAGAAAGCAGTTTTCTAACCCAGGTCAAGATTTTAACTATCTACCACCATTAAAACGTATCTTTACAGAATATAGCAACTCTATTCCAAGCCAGCAATGGATTTTTTTCTCAGTTACAAATGCAAAAAAAAAAAAAAAGGTTTGTCTATGAGGCAGGATGATTGTTGAGTCTCTTTGAGAATTACCCTATCTTGGGATATTTCACAAAAGCAAACTTCATTCCAACCTTTCTTTATTAAATAAGGTGGTGATCTTAGAAAATAATGTTTGTTCTCAACAACACTGGCTCTTGCTTAAAATCTAGTGTTTACACCTCAAAGAATGAACAGTAACACACACCATAAATGTCGTCTCTTGGCCCCATTGTTCACACATTTCTAGGCACTTTGAGCTTCATTCCATGCTAAGAATGTTCTGTATTGATTCTAGTATTTGTACTTAATCACTCTTATTTTGGAACATTCTCTCCATTTTCAGGGAAGACTCCGCAGGTAGTGATCCAACATATAAAACGCTCAAAATCATTTGGAACATGACAAGATAGACAGATATGCTCTTTATGTGCTCCTCATTGGCTGCCCTAGGCAAGCCTACCTGTACGGAGCATTACATATGGCGCCACAAAGTATGTTATAAATATCCAAATGGCCCTTCATAGATAAAAGGTTTCCAATCTTATTAGATTCCCATTCTCAAAACCACTTTTTATCATATGAAGGTGAATACAATCATTTTCTGGCACCCTGCATTCCAATTCCAATCTCTAACTGAAAATGTCCTTTAAGAAAACCCTAATCATTTTGATTTTGAAATATACCCAACATTCATAAAAAATGGCATAACCTTACTATTCCACAGAAATAAGACTGGCAGCACCCAGTAAGGTTCAATAAAGTCCTCATCAGTTAAACTTAAATGTAAGTTACCTTCACATATAGCAAATTATATAGGACTATAGCAAAAAATAAAATAAAATAAAATGGAATCTGTTTTCACAGGCAAAATTGATTTTTCACAACATTCTTCAACTGTGCCTGAAAATAAAGTGGCTATTTAAAGAGAGTTTGGGAAATTTCAGGAATGTCCTCCACAAGTAAACAATTCAGTACATGTGTAAAAAGAGGCAATTAATTTAGTGAGTAAATGAAGACCAGCTTCTCCTTATAATTTTCTCTACGAAGTAACTCTGAAGTGATCTTCCAGGCATTCATAAAAGTACTATCAGTTTTGTCTCACAGAACAGTTCTTATTTTTGTTTGTTTGTTCTTTGTGCCAATACCAGGGGCATGAACTCAGGGCTTAGGTGCTGTCCCTAAGATTTTATACTTAAAAGCCAGGCACCAGTGGCTCACCCCTGTAATCCCAGGTATTCAGGAGGCTGAGATCTAAGGATCAAGGTTCAAAGCCAGGAAAAATCTGTGAGACTCTTATCTCCAATTAACCACCAGAAAACCAGAAGTGGCACTGTGGCTCAAGTGGTAGAGCACTAGACTTGAGCTGAAGAGCTGAGGGACAGCACCCAGGCCCACAGTTCAAGCCTATCAACTGACAAAAAAAAAAAAAGATTTTACACTCAAGGCTAGT